>NW_006159534.1:4522761-4534292 GCF_000334495.1 Tupaia belangeri chinensis | reverse complement strand
CTGAGGTAAATGGAAAGAAAGGTAAGTGGAAACTCCTGAAAATAAAAGGCTATAGGGTTTTTGCTTAGCAGGGTAACCTTACCAGAGTCTGACTCTCAGATTGATTGTAAGGGAGAGAGACATGAAGTAAAGAACCTGTTAAAAACCAGTTATTACTGTAGTAGATTGTCCAGAAAAACATACTAGGCAAGGATAATGTACAAAGATGAATGGTGTGGTGCTCTTTATAGCAATGAAAAATTAAAAATAATGTGAATGTCTATAAAAATGAATATCATTAAATAAATCATGCCTCTTCCATACTATGAAAGGAGGTAGATGTACACATATTGGCATGAAAAGATGTTCACGGATCATTTAAAAAGTTATTATATGATATATATTGAATGACACAATACTTACATTATTAGAAAATACACAATGCTTTAGAATACAAAGTGTGCCTATGCATACTTTTATGATACATGGAAAAAGATCTAGAAATCTACATACAAGAAGTTGAACATCACACATGTAGAGATTAAAGAAAGCTTGCGCCTGAAGATGTTGGAACCAGGGTCGATAGCTCACCTGGGTCTCATAGAAGGCTTTCTTGTAACAAATCTTCTGTATAAGGATGCTTTCCTGTATGAAGGTGCAACTGCCCTTGGTTCCCTGATAATTTCCACTGGAATATCTAAGGAAAATAATGAAGTTGGGGGAGGACATGTTACAAGAAACACTGCAGATGGGACAAAGGCAAAGTAGCAAGGGCATTTATCAGACTGTCCCCATCACTGCCCTCTTAGGCCATTAGAGTGGAAACAGAAATTAAGGATGATATACACCCCTGACACTACCATCAGTCTAGGCAATGTTATGTAAGTACATGGTTACTAGACCAAAAAGCCCACCTTCCTTGGAGAGACTGCTGGGAATAAGTTCATCTTATCTCTCTTGCTTGTTACAGTTGTCAACACCAAGAAGGCTCCTTCCTCCTAGTTTTGACTAAAACCATTTTCTTTTCCAAGGACTCTGCTTCCTCTTAAAGCTTCTGAAATAATATATCTAGCATACCATATACAATTTAGAGTAGATAGCTTATTCCCTGTTGCCATTTAGAAACCATTATTCCCCAAATTACATTAAAACATAATTATTTAAGACTGATAGACTGAATAGGTTTTAGTACTATAAGAGTTCTTTGCGATAATCTTGTAGGAGAAAACATAGACCACAAACTTATCGAATTCAGAAATAGAATATTACGCTATCCGTTGGTCCCAACTGAATATTAAACAAATGAAAGGCACTTAACATTGTTAGTAAATAAAGAAATGCACAGTAAAATAACAAACAAGACACCACTACACACCCATAAAAACAGCAGAAAATAAAAATCTGGCACATCAAATATTGGCTCAGTTGTTGAGCAGTTAGAATATTCATACACTCTTGATGGTGACCTAAATTTGTACAAACAGCAAAAGTACTGGGATTATTTCTTAAAATTGATATAATGTATATCCTACTACCCACAAATTCTAGATATAAATTCAACAGAAACATGCTAATTCGTGCATCAAATAGTCATACAAACATACTCACAAGAGCATTCTATATAGAATCATCAAAAACTAGAGAAGACTTAAAGGTCCATCAACTTTGAATGGATTAAAACAACATGGTATGTTCACATATTGAAATACTCTACAGCGTGCTTTCTCATTGAGGATGATATTGTCCCAACAGATTTAAAATTCATCTTAGAGAATGAGAAAAATCTTACTCTTTTTATATTTTGCAGGTATACATACAGATAATGTATTTTTATATTTTCCACGTATACATACAGATAATATATTTATCATATTAAAATTTAAACTCAAGGGACTCCAAAAGGGGGGAAATAAGGAAAAAAATTGTGGTGATGGTTACATAGTAAGTAATTGTGGAAACCAAAGAATATATATTAGATGATTCGATTTATATATATTTCAAAAAATATGTAAATTAGAAAAAAAGGACTAAATTACCATACCTTTGAGAAAGAGGAAAGGACTAAAAATTGAGAGATAGAAAAAAAGATGATTGGGACCAGCACTTGGCATAATGACTTTGTCACTGGACTCCCATGGTTCGAGTCCTGGACCCGGTGGCTTAAACTCACACTGGGTGCATGTACGTGCTTGCTCAAGATCCAGAGAGAAGAATGGAGGAGAAGGGATTGTGGTGTGGCCATACCCCCTGGGGGGTGATTTCTCGCTTTCTGTCTCTCTGTCTCTGTCGTTCTGGCAAGCATACACACCTTATAGCAAAACCTCTCATGCTTGTGTGCATGCGTGCCCAAAATCCTGAGAAAAGAATAGAGGAGAAGGGATTGTGGTGTGGCCATACCCCCTGGGGGGTGATTTCTCGCTTTCTGTCTCTCTGGCAAGTGCATGTGCCCTATAGCAAAAATCTCTCTTAAAAAAAAAAAAAAAAAGAAACATGGAAAAAGAAAAACCTAGAATCAATGGTACTGGATTCAATGGTATTGGATTGAACTGGAGGTACTGGTGTGTACTCCTGGTTTTCACTATATAGAGAAAACTAGAAATACATACAGATATAAATACATACAGGTGTCTCTGTGTGTACATACACAAACACATGTGTTCTCTAGCTTTGTACACCAAGACCTGATTGCAATGACATCCTGATAACAATGAGTTAAATTTCTTCCTAGAACTTGGCTTCTAAACACTATTCTCTGAGAAAAGCAACCAAGCTCTTGGGGAGAAGGCTGGTTCTAGAGCTAGATCAGAGAATAACTGCATGAGCTTGAGACAGTCTTCTTCTACCAGAAATAAGAAAGTTAACATGGTAATGGGCACGATAAACCTGTATGTTGTCCATCACGCATAAATGTACATTGTTTCTGGTTCTTATGATAGGAATGGGGAAAAAAAAACTTTTTTCTATAGCTTTGTTGGAGGAAAAAAAGACAAAGCCATCACCTCCAACCATATCTGTATTTCAAATAAAGCATAGTTCCTCTTGTGATTTATGCCTCTTGGATTTAGAAATCCTCTCTTACATTTGAGATAACCTAGTTGCCACAGATCTATCCCTGAGTTCAAACACTTGCCTGTGTGAGGTGCTTTTTCACAATATATTTTGTAGTCATCACTGATCCTCTCTATGGCCATCTTTGGATTTTTACAGCAGAGTTCATCAAAGGTCATTTTGTTTACGTCTGTGAAGTAAGGAAAAACAGCAAGAGAGGAGTTGTTCATTCTAAGTTCAAAGATTTGTATACATTTGTTGAAGATATTGTCTTAAAATGATATTTAAGTGGGATGATTTGTTATTTAAGTGTTTTAACAAAATGTTTACATAAAGAATTTCAAGTTCCCTAAGAAAAAATAAGAAGCAAAGAAATACAGTCATCCTTTGCTCCAGAATGAGAGAATTCTGCTCTTCTTAGAGAAACCTGACCCATGGGTAGTTTCTGCGTGAGGGATGCTATTGGGTCATTGGAAATTCATAATGTATTTTTGCATAGAAAAACAGAAAAACACGTCATGACTTTTCCGATGACCCAATACAATAATAGAGATATGATATTGAAAGAGTCATTAATTCTTAAGGCATATAGGAGTAATTCATCCAAATGAGTGTTGACCCTGATTCAAAGAAACCATCTAGTGTGGGGAATAGTTGTAAATATATATATATATTTAGATAAATTTTTGCTATAGTGCATGTGTGCTCACTGGAGGGACAGAGAAAGACAGAATAACAGAAAGGTAGAGAAAACTCCCCAGGGGGGATGACCACACGACAATCCCTTCTCCATTCTCATCTTGGGCACAAATGCACATGTGCCCAGCGTGAATTTCAAGCCAAGGGTCTTGGGACTCCAACCGCAGTCAGTCATGTGGGAATCCAGTGATGTAACTATTACGCCATCTGCTGGTCCCAGCTGTAAATATACTTAAAACACTGATATTGCTAAAAGAATTTCATGTGTTTAAGGATAAAGTATGAACATAACATACTATGCTGTGCTTTCTCTTTTTTTCGTTCTGAATTTGGGAATTACTTTCACAATTAACAGTGAATATATCAGAATATCAACTGTAGTTGCAAATCATTGCCCTTTGGAAGTAGATTATCTTTTTCTAGAAATAGTCATACATCATTGCTAGTTATACATGGAGAATTGAGAAAGAATACTTCTTTTGTATCCAAAATGCAATGGAACAATAAGACTTAGAAGGTACAAGAATTTTTAACGAAGTTCTGGCTATAGAAGCAAAATAGCACCTTGCCTCAACTGTTTCAAGAGTTCTGGGGATTTGGAGTACAATCAATTGAGCAGTGTTCTGGAACTCTCCAAGTAGTTCAATACTCTCTGAGGCTCTATTGTTGGAGCCTAGAAGACATACTGGAGTATGGAATCATGAACATCAGTTGTCTTTATGTCAGTATCATCACTGTCTTCACCATCCTCTGTCAACCAGGGGAATCTGGCCACAGTGGTAAGAGCAGTGGATTTTTTTTCCCCCAATGGACTCAAGTTTTCGCTCCTGGATCAATTCTTCCCTTGCTGAGCAAGCTTAGGCAAGTCTCTCCACCTTTCTGAGACTTAATTCCTCCATATGAAATATGAGACTATTCTAGCTCTGGTGGTCCTGTAACTTTATACAGTCTGAGTGGAAGTGTCAGTTTATCTGGGGAGTCAGGGCCCCAGGTAAGGCAAATGCAAAGGAGGCCCTTTGTGCTAGATTTGTATTCCAAGAAAGCAGTAGCAGAGGAAGTAACCACACATGTGAGGGGAGTGATGGCTGTCTCCATGGAGGATGACTCACACTTTCCCTGGCCACCCTTGGCACTCTGGAGCCACCAAAGTAATGCCCTCGGCCAGGATGTGTGGCAAAATTTATCAGCCATCCTTTTCTTCACTTTCAACATGATTCCTTGGAGAGGTTCTGGAATGATCAGGGTTTAGAGGGAAGGTGGGATCTCTAAGGGTAAAAAGAGGTCTGTTCATGCTAGAGTTAAATACTCCTGCTTCAGCACGGCACCAAGGACAAGCATCCCTGGCATCTTGTTTTGTCCATAGAGAACACATACAGTTTGAAAAAGTTGAGTGTTACTTTTTTTGAGTAATGAAGTAAGATTTATTGAACACCTGCTTGTTGTGTAAATACCTCTAATCCTCTCAACAATCTTGAGAAGGAGTAATGAGGTTCAGGGAGAAGAAGTAACTTGCTTAAGTTCACAGAACCAGTGAGAAGTGTAATGACTTTTCAAAAGTTTTGCTTACTCCTCCTTGGTGTTTTTCAAAGTGTAGGTCATAATTCACTAGTATGTCAAAAAATAAATGGAGTCATTGTTAGCTTTTCAGCATGGAGCAGAAGAGCATAGAGAACATTAGAGTACATCATCTTATATACTAAGGGCAAGTATTGCTTTGTGAAATGCTTTCCCAGACAAACAAACATACATACATATATATACAGGTATATGTTTAAGGATTCAAAAAGTCAAGTGTATTCATTGTGGATGAAAGTTTGAGAAATACCATAGTACTCCAATGGCTTCAAACTAGATCATTAAAGCAAAAGACTCAATTTTAATAATCATGGCTAACATTGATTTGGACATTTTCTATTGCCAACCATTGTGCAAATAGTTTTCACAGGTGATCTTGAGTCACCTTCACAATAAGTCTGTTATTATTCCCATTATACAGATGAAAATCCTTAGGTTTAAAGAGAGCTTGTACAACCAGAGCAAACTATAACCCCAGCTTTCTGGGACAGCAGAGCTTTATGCTCCTCACTGTTTCACTCCACTCTCTGAGTGGGCTGGTGAATTGTATGACGTCAGGTCACTGTTAAAAATACATTCTCAGAGACTACTGTTTCACTCCACTCTGAGTGGGCTGGCGAATTGTATGACGGCAGGTCACTGTTAAAAATACATTCTCAGAGACCAACAGTTGGTGTAATGGCTATGTTGCTAGACTCCCATGTAGTCGACCATGGTTTGCTTCCCGGACCTGGTGGCTTAAAACTCACGCCAGGCGGGTGTGCATGCATGCCCAGGATCCCGAGAGGAGAATGGAGAAGGGATTGCGGTGTGGCCATCCCCCCGGGGGGTGATTTCTCGCTTTCTGTCTCTCTGTCTCTCTCTGTCTGTCTGGCGAGCACACACGCCCTATAGCAAAAACCTCTCTCAAAAAAATTACATTCTCAGAAATGATCTAGGACCTGATCCCAGGGGAGGCGCAGTGAGGGGAAACATGCTTATCAGGTGCATAAAATGACACACTTGCATTAACCGCAGTTGCTCTTGTGGGCAGGAATTAGACTGGACTTAAGTGCTCTGGCTCCCTCAGCACCAGCAGAAGTCTCTGTAGCCAATCTGCATTCAAATTCTGACCCTGCCACTTACTGTGTGACCTATGGAAAATCACATTTTCCCTGTGCCTCATTATTTAGTATTTCCGTCCTAGGTTAATCTGAGGATAAAATGAGATCATCTTTGCACTGCACGGTGCTGATGCTTAGTAAATATTAGCTAAATACTACATATTAATATTTCCAGTTACCTAGAGATAACCATCAAAAAAAAATTAGTAACTGTTCTTACCTGCCAAAAACACTGGAGACTTCAGCTCTATCTGGAGAGACCCACCTTGTCTCAGGTCCTCAGTAGCTATTTTTTGCCATTGCATAGAATCCATTTCTTCCATGTTAGCTAAAGCTTGGCTTAACTTCAGGGATTCCTGAATCCTCTTATAAAGAAGGAAGTTGTCTTCTTTGCTCAGAGTTTCTGTTTTATGCCTCTTGCCACGGATGAATCTGGTCTGAGTCTAAGGGGAGGAGGTGGAGGGCAGACAGTATTTGCTATAGGACCCAGACCAGGAAAGAGAGTTTTCTAATAATTCAGTCCTCCATGCTTCCCTGTCACAGGGACTTATGCTGATTGTTTTCAATTTGTTAAGAAACATTGTTGTTTTACACATCACTCCTCTCCCTCAGCTGATCAAACTCCATGTGTAAGGGAGAAATTCTATGTGATGGTGACTTTTTCAAAGTCAACTTACACCTGGAGTCTTTCCTTGAGAGGTTTATCTTTAAAATATCAGGGACTATTTCAATCCCCAATTGCCTCCAGGAAGCATCAAAATTTGATTTACTGGGGCCAGCAGCTAGCATAATGGCTATGTCGCTGGACTCCCATGTAGCCGACTGAGGTTCGAGTCCCAGACCCGGTGGCTTAAACTCACGCCGGGCACGTGTGCATGTGTGCCCAAGATCCTGAGAGGAGAATGGAGGAGAAGGGACTGTGGCATGGCCATCCGCCCTGGGGGGTGATTTCTCGCTTTCTGTCTCTCTGTCTCTCTCTCTCTCTTTCTGGTGAACACACATGCCCTATAGCAAAAAACTCTCCAAATTTTTTTTTTTGATTTACTGTAACAATTACTCCCTCTCCCCCCCCCTCAATTTCATGATTTCTCCCTAACCCAAAAATTCCTACTGTAAAAACGAGAAACCAGTAGTCCTCTTCATCCAGGAATCCATCATACCAAGGTCTGAGCACCTGAAATCCAAACACAACATATGAATGGGTGTTCAATTTGCTGCTATGTTTCCACTTGTGCTCTCTTGGGAGCAGAGTAAGCTGCAGATTCTGCATTTCCTAATTTGGAGAGGTAATGGAACAGTGAACTTAGTTATGACTAAGTAGGAAGCATCCCTTTATCTTTCTAAATATGGCAGCTCACATAGTCTCTTTCTAAGTTTCAGAGAATAGTAATAAATACTTATTTAAGAAGATGTATAGAGGGGCCAGCAGCTGGCATAGTGGTTACATTGCTTGACTCCTACATGGTTGACCATGGTTCAAGTCCCAGGCCAAATGGCTTGAAACTCAGGTACAGCATGTGTACATGCATGCCCAACACCCTGGGAAGAGAATTGAGAAGGGATTGTGGTATGACCATTCTCCCAGGGGCGAGGGGGAGAGATTTCTCACTTTTCCTCTCACTGTATCCATCTCTCTCTCTCTCTCCAGCAAGCACACATAAAATGTATAGGCCCAGTCTGTTGGGACAGTCAGTAGCAAACTAAATTGTAATGCTGGAGGCCACAGGTTCAGATCCCACAGTTAGCTTGAAAACACACAGGGCCCATAAATGTGTGCCCAAGATCCTAATGAGCTGGAGGGCTAGGAAGGAAGATCATACGATGACGAGACCCTGTTGAGGGTGCTTCTCTCTCTTTCAGTCTCATGTGTGCACATATACTCTCTATCATGAATCTGTTTTTTAAAAAAGTAAGATATATAAAAAATAACTTACAGGACAATTACTTTATAATTGCATATTAGTTTATTTCTGAAGTACTAGCTCATTTGATTTTCAAATGGCCCTGAAAATCAAGCATCTACTTTTGGTATATCTCCTCTTCCATCTTCCACTTGAAGACCTTACTCATTTGTGAAAACACTTCATTAAAACAGACTACGAAGTCCGTGAGTTAAGGCTTAGCTCATAGCTTGTTTATCCATGCTCTCACTGTCATTCAGTCATTTGACAAATATTTCCTGAGTGTCTGCTATGTGCCAGGCACTGTATAGATTGCTGCAAGTATAAGGATCCATAGGACACAAGCATTATTCCAAGGAACTCTCCCTCTAGCACGATGAAGAACAGAGTGACCCATGCCCTCATAGAGGTATAAAAAGTTCTCAGGGAGCAGTGAGAAGGGAATGATGATCTCTGACTGAGTCAGGAGATCCAGGAAGAATTTGTGGAAGTGAGAAGAGTTGAAGTAGAATTTGTGCTTGCGGGATGCTGGAGGGAAGTTGAGTAAAGGTCATTCCAGGCAGCAGGAAGAACCTAAGCAAAAGCACACCAATGGGGAAGGCTGTATTTGAGAATGATAAGCACTTCTGTGCAGCTGAAACGCAGCATTCTCATGGAGAGTGCAGTGATGGGGCAGTGGCAAGAAGTGAGGTAGGGGAGATTGGTTGAGACTGTACCAGAGGGGCTTGAATGCCTTGTGAAGTAATCTGGGCATTATTGAAAGGCAATGATTATCAACAGTGCTTTTTTTTTTTTGAAGAGGTTTGTGCTATAGGGCATGCGTTCTCACCAGAAAGAGAGACAGAGAGACAGAAAGAGAGAAATCACCCCCCCCCCCGGGCAGATGGCCACGCTGCAATCCCTTCTCCCGCAATCCCTTCTCCTCCATTCTCATCTCGAGATCTTGGGCATGCACACACATGCGCCCGGTGTGAGTTTAAACCACCACTGGGTCTGGGACTTGAACAGCAGTCGACTACATTGGAGTTCAGCGACATAGCCGTTACGCCAACTGCTGGTCCCAACAGTGATTTTTTTCTTTTTTCTTTCTTTCTTTTTTTTTTTGAGAGGTTTTTGCTATGGGGCGCGTGCGTTCGCCAGAAACACACAGAGAGATAGAGAGACAGAAAGCGAGAAATCACTCCCTGGAGGGATGGCCATGCCACAATACCTTCTCCTTCATTCTCCTCTCGGGACCTTGAGCATGCACGCACATGTGCCTGGCATGAGTTTAAGCCACCAGGTCTGGGACTTGAACCATGGTCGACTATACGGGAGTCCAGTGACATAGCCATTACGCTAATTGCTGGTCCCCCAACAGTGATTTTTTTTAAAAGTGGTTTTTGCTCTAGGGCATGTGTGCTTACCAAAGAGATCGAGAGACAGAGACAGTGAGAAGGAAAGTGAGAAATCCAATCCCATGGGGGAAGGCCACACTGCAATCTCTTATCCTTCATTATCTTCCTGGGATTTGGGCATGCATGCACACACACCTGGTGTGATTTTTCAAGCTACCAGCTCTAGAACTTGAACCACAGTCAATCACATGAGAGGCCAGCAACATAACTACACCACCTGCTGGCCCCTCAATAACAATTTTTGAGGAATATAAAACTATCTCCACAAACTGCTCCAGTCATTCTGCCAAAAGGTCAATTTAAGGATGTGAATTTTAGCAAGTTTATCAAATCTCCTGGATTCCTGAACTGCAGTGAAGTATATCAGTGACCAAATCCTAGCAATATACAAAAAAATTTATGGAACAATGGAATTAATGTGTGAGTTTATTTCGGTGCAGACAAATTTGCAATCCATGTATAGTTTGCTCATAATATGCATTTTCCACGAACATTTTGAAGACCCTTTGCATAATATAGTATAATGCTATTGATTAATGGATATGCTTCAAATATATATTAAATATGAATAATAAAGAGGCATGTATGAATGAATACACTATTTCAGTCTAAAAGATTTGTGAGCCAGGACCAGCATTTGGAGAGGTGGTTAGAGCACTAGACTCCCACATGGCCAACTGTAGTTCATGTTACAGGCCTGGCGGCTTGAAAATCACACCAGGTATGTGAATGTGTGCATGCCCAAAATCCCAATAGGAGAGCCTCTTGAAGACCCAATCTCATGGATTCTGCAAACTAGCCATTTTGGGGAAACAGAAATCAAAACTTCCCACTGATAATTCGGCCTCCGACACACAAAACTCGCGTAGTAGGAAAACCCCTTCCAAGCCTCCTGTCTCTGTACCTGTCTTTGTCTCTCTCTACCTCTGTCTCTGTCTCTGTCTCCTCTCATTTTAAAAAATTTTTGCTGTTTATAATTTTGCGCGACGTGCTTGCGCGCCGCACGGTTTTCCAATTTTTAGTTTCTTATTGAAATTTTTTTAAATGTGAATTTTTTTAGTTTTATTGAAAAGTTTTTATCTTCGTTTTTTCTTCTCTTTTTCTGTTTCTTGTTTGTTTTTTGCTGTTGTTGCTGTTGTTTCTCTCTTTCTGTTTCCTTTTCTGCATGTTCCTCAATGCCCAGATAGAAATTCCAAGTTTGGGAAGAAACAGACCATCAACCTGATGACTAGAAATCACTGCAGGACCATAAGAAATATGGGAAAGCAGGAAAATACCTCTCCTCCAAGGGAAAAGGATAACTCATCTTCATCCACACACAGTTCAAGGGAATTCATGGAAATGTCGGATAAAGAATTCAGAACAATAATAATGGCAAAACTAACAGAGATGGAAGAGAAGAGAGACAATGAACTGCTGAAGAGGAAGGAGAAAGGAGTTGAAGAGTTCCAGGAGGTGAGGAAATTCATGCAAGATCTAAAAGAGGAATTTCATACTTTACAAAAGAATCAGATGGAACTGTTAGAGATGAAGTCTATAATACAGGAAGTCAAAATCTCCCTTGAAAGTATTAAAAGCAGACTAGATCATACAGAAAATAGAATCTCAGATGTAGAAGAGAAAATTGCTGGCCTAGAAAAATCCACCATGAAGACTGAGAAAATGGCCCCAAAATTTGAGAATAATATATGAGAAATACTAGATACCATCAAACGTCCAAACATCTGGATAATAGGCATCCCGGAAGGTGAAGAGACTCATAAGGGCATTGATAATCTATTCCATGAGATCCTGCAAGAAAACTTTCCAAACCTAGAGAGGCACTCAAA
>NW_006159534.1:4505915-4521578 GCF_000334495.1 Tupaia belangeri chinensis | reverse complement strand
AAAAAACAAAGTATATAAGACATAAGAATTGGAAAATTATTTGCCGATAACATGTATGTTGATGTGCTTGATTGAGCCAATATACAGTGTATTTTGGATGGAAAATTCATTTGTATGCTGTAATGATGTATAGTGAATTAATGTAAAAAATAAATAAATTTAAAGAGAAAAAAAATCCCAATAGGAGAATGGAGGAGAAGGGATTGTAGCATAGTCATCTCCCCTAGTGGGTGATTTCTCACTTTCCCTCTCTGTCTCTGTTTTTCCTACCATTTAAAAAATCGTATCAGTAGAACCATTCTTAGGTTGGTTGGCCATGTAAATACAGGTTCTAAGTCAGAATTGGCTACCAGATTAGTTGCTAACCTTATAATAGATGGAACAGGATGGACACTGGTTTTCACTTGTCAACAAACAGCAGTGAGACCTTAGAGCTTGGTCTGCCATTTGTATAATGAGAGCAGAGGATGAGAGAACCTTCAAGGTACTATCCTATATGAAGGTCTGTGGGTCTATTAAAAGGGCTGGAAGATGAACATACTCTTCTCACTAAATCTGTGTCCTTTGTATCTTCAGTCTTAATTTCTTAAAAAAATATTCGTGGCAAAATATGTAACACAAAACTTACCATGTTAGCCATTGTAAGTGTACAATTCAGTGACATTAAATATATGCACAGTCAGCTAGTGGCATGGTGTTTAAGGCAGCTGATTCTCACATAGCTAATCCCACAATTCAAGTCCTGGGCCCAGAAGCTTGTAAAAAATGCTGGAAGTGTGTGCATGCATGCCCCAAATCCAGGGAGAAACGGAAGAGAAGAGATTATGGTGTGATGATCTTTCCTAAGAAATTTTTTCTCATTCTCTCTCCCTCTCATTTTTGGCAAGTGCACGTGCCTTCTAGCAAATTAAATATGTATGTGTGTTTGTGTGTGTTTTGGCAGAGATTTGTGTCATAGGGTGTGTTCACTCAGTAGAGAGACAAAGAAAGACAAAAAGAGAGAAAGTAAGAAATTATGCCCCAGGGGGATGGCCAGGTCTCAATCTCTTCTCTTCCATTCTCCTCTCAGGATTTTTGGCATGCATGTACACACATCTGGTGTGAGTTTCAAGCTGCCAGATCTAGGACTCAAATCATGGTTGGCCATGTGGGAGTCCAGCACCTTAACCACTACACCACTTGCTGGCCCCAGCTCTATTTTTGTTTTTCATCACCTCAAACAGTAGTTCTGTTAATAGCTAAGCAGTAATTTCCCATTTCCCTCCTCTCAACCTCTGGTAGTCACTAATCTACTTTATGTTAGACTTTGTCTATATAGAATCAAGGAATTTATAATTCTTGTCATCCTAGTTGGCTTCTTTTATGTCTTTACCAGTTTCTGTGGAACTCCTTACTACTGCTGTCTTAAACACCTTCTATAAATCCTACCCTCTTTGGTTAGAAAAAAACAGATTTTTAAGTTGATGTTCTGTTTTCAAGGCTCATACCCTCTTCTACTTATTGCCTTTTATACCATAGTATACTCAACGTATCTACAAATGTGTTAAATCACAATTGTAACTACAAAATATGATTTCTCCCCAATCCAAAATTTTATACATGAGGAAAGAGGCCCAGTCTAAAAACTTTAGACTTTGAGTTTTTCTAAGCCCAAATGATGATAGACACAGAACTGAAATCATTAGTTTTTCCTCTGCTCCATGTCAACTCTGTTCCTATACTCATGAGTCAGATGTCAGGAAATCGGTAGGTTAGCTGGTATGTTACAGGTACTCAAGAAAGGATGTTGGATCATTGAAGAATAGTTGAACACAGATGGATGAAAATGTAAATTCTCACAGAATCACTTGCCTTGAACCAGAAGAGACAACACAGGTCAAGGCCCAAAAGGGGTCATTTTCAACTGGGATTGATTGAAACAACAAATGTCTGAATGCTTATCAGCACTACTGAGCACTGAACACTGCACTGCCATGTAGTGTTCTAGATATTTGAGAGACAGTGGTGATGACACTGACAAAAAGCCCTCCCCTACAGGAAGAAAAGAAGTAGACAAATAAAGCTTATGTATATTTTAAATTATAGTATCGATTGTTGGAAAAGTTATGACATATTTTTTCTATTCCAAAGTGTGTCATGTCTTTCCCAAAACACATTGTTATTTATTATAAGTATATAATATAATAAGATAATATATTATAAGTGCATATGGTTTCTATTTAAAACATTAAAAAGTATATTATATGTGTATATAATAGATGTATATATGTACCTATATATACATTATAAGAGTCAGTCATTATATATGCATATCACAGTATATGTATGTGTATATGTGTGTGTGTATACACACACATATATATAATTGTTTTAATCTTATTATTGAGGTATGACTGATGGTAGTTAAACAGATAGGATTTTTGGATTTTCGTCGGTTAACCTAATCTGCCAGATACCAAACCATTTCCATGAGGCAAGGATTACCTTGCAGATATTACCTTGCAGATCTCCTTCTGGGCTTTGGGAATCCAAGGGTTCACATCTCCAGAAGGCAGCTGTTCCTTCAGCCCCTGAATGGTTTGGGATTTGAGCGGTAAGGATGGACCAATCTGCTCATTCAGGTAGAGCTCACAGATTCTTTCACCCAGCATGTGACGAAAGACAGCATTCCCATTCTTCCTATTACTCATCAGGACACTGAGGAAATGATGCAGATCCTGCCAGAGTTCCAAAAGTTGGGTCTCCACTTTCAAATTTAGCTTTTTAAGGTGTTTTCGGAAAGGACTTCCAGCACAGACATCAGCACACAAGGCCCAGTAGGTGTACCCCAGGGAGAAACTTTGCTTGATGACCTTCTTGACTGTTACCTGGGAGGAATGATTGATGATGGGGGTGGTAGCCCTCAGCTGGGAAGAGAAATTTGTCTTGAAGAGGCCCTCCATGTAGAGCTGGCTGTTGACTTTCTTCATGCTAGACTTCCCAGCGCACTGAGTATCCTTTTCAACGGAACTAGTTATCCCCTCCTTTGAAGAATCTGCGTTCAGGGAAGACATTTGGACAACCACATTTTCCGGAGAACACATCTCCTGAGGGGCAACAGTCATAGTATCTGACTTGGAGTCCATTTCCAAGGACCAAAAGCCAGGATCTACCAGTTGCCACATTTTTCTCTTGGCCTTCTTGCTCGAGTACTGCTTCTGTGAGTGGCAGCCCTTCTTGATGCTCATGTTTAGAGGGAGTCCTCCCACATGTGTGCAGCAAATACTGTACTGGCGGGTCTCGTATTCCTGCATCAGACCTTGGCATGCTTCCTCTTTGGCCATGGCCACCTTGGCGTGGGTGTAAAAGTTAGGGAGCCAATAGCTCTGGAGTTTAAATAGGGCCACTTTCTGCATGTGGCTCAGGAGCTCCCTCCTGGTGGTTGACTGGTTGGGATGCCAGATGGAGAGGTTCAGGAGGGACTCTGGAAAGAATACAGAGAGAGCAAAGGTGAAAATGATGTGATAATGACAATGACAATAATGAACAGGCTTTTAAATTTTTCCAAACGTCTTTCTGTATAGCATTTCATTAGTTCTTCATGCAGTCCTGGAGTATGGACACATTTTTAGGTTTTAGGTGTATTGTGACCTCTTTTTCTGATTACCTTATTTGATCCCCATAGAAATGAGTCATCTTATGAAATTCCTCCATAAAATGAAAATACCTTTAGATAACTGTTACTGTAAAGAAAAGCAAAATGTATATATTCATACAAAAATGAATAAGAATAAGAGACATCAGGTTGCCCTATTGCCTAATGGTTAAGGGAGCCAGATCCCACATGGCTGACTACGGTAAAAATCTTGGCCCGAGCATTTTGAATAACACGCCAGGCATGTGTACATGCCTTCCCCAAATTCCAACAGGATAGAGAAATGGAGAAGAAGGGATCGTGGTGTGACCACATCCCCCTGGGAGATGCTTTTCCCCTCTTTCTCTCTCTCTCTTTGGTGAGTGCACACACCCACTGGCAATAAAAAAATAAATGAATTAATTAAAAAAAACAAGAGACAAGTACATCAAATTAGGTTTCCCCAGAGTCAGATATGACTAGAGGAAGAAGTGTGGACTGAATAATTTGAAGGAGCCCTTATTAGCCCTGATTTTAATGTCAATTAAATTCTCAGTTATTTGTATTATCATAGAGGAATGTGACTTAGATCTCCCAGAACACACTTGTGTTTGGGTTAGGAATGCCTCTTTATCAAACAAACAAGTATGGGTGAATTCGATGTCTAGAGAAAGGTTTGGCAAACTTTATATGGAAAGCCCCAGATAGTAAATATTTCAGGCCTTGTGAACCACATACAATTTCCGATGCGCAGTTTTCTTCCTCTTTTTTTTTTTTGTAACCCTTTAAAAATGAAAAAACATTCTTAGCTCATAGCCACATATACTGCATTTGGCCCATGGGCTATATTTTATTCTAGGGAATCCCAATTAAAAAGACTGAAATGACAGGTCAACGCATGTTCAGAAGATACTGGAGCTTCTCAATTACCCTGTCTCAATTCCTCTTCCTTCCTCCCAGCCAACCTTCACTGGCAGGTAATATCCCAAGAAGAGGCAAGCACCCATCTACGGACGACCAGTCTCTCTGAACCCTTCCCCAGTTGTGGTTCCCACAGGCATCTCTGCTACAGAAGATGGAAAGGGTGGCAGTCTACACAGCAAGATGTTGAGGAATAACAGATGCTGAACTGATATTTTGTCGTCCTTACAGCTCCCAGAGATTTGCCTTCCAACACTCCTTATTCTTACTGATGTTCATGTTGCAGAGAGTGACGACCCTGGAGCCCTCCTGTAGGTGGGTGGCCTTCAGCATGAGCAACAGAGACAGGTAGTAGTCTCTCACTTCCAGGTTCATCTCATCTATGCTCAGGATCTTCTCAGTAAGGATCCAGAAATCCAGCAACTCTTCACCTAGGACCAGACAGGGGGGATACAGAGATGCATCTCAATCTTGCCCCATGGAGAGCTGCATCTGGGTGAAGCCCTGAAATCCCCATGTGGGCCTGCTCTGCGACATCACATCACCCACTATCTGTCACACCTTTGAGTTAAGGCCTCATTTCCAGAAAAGTTCTACTGATAATTGGAGGACGATGGGAGGCATGGAGAAAAGAGACTTACTGGATAGGAATCCTTTGTGAATTTTTTGTTATTGTTACTGTTGTTAGTAAAATAGTCACTAGGGGCTGGGAGGTGGCATGATGGTTAAGGTGATGGACTTCCACATGGCTGACCGTGATTTGAGTCCTGGACCTGGTAACTTGCTTTCTCACTTTCCTTTCTCCAGTCAAATTTAAAACAAACAAACAAACAAACAAAAATCAATGATAGTAATAAATAAAATGAAATAAATAATTCTTTTAAAAAAAAACCAGTTACTTAAGACTGCAAGACTCTGAAGAGGAATCAAAAGATGTGAATTTTGTCCCTCAAAAATGCAGATTAGAGTAAGAAGAATATTTCCTAGGTCATGGACCCAAAGAGCCAGCAGAAGGATATGAGCTAAAAACTATGTTTCTTCTTTCAAAACTTTGCTAGGGCTGAAGTCTGAGAGACAAAGTAAAAGAAACATTCAGTCCAGTTTTCCCCAATGTGCCTCCTGGAGATTGAGGACTTCACCCTTAAACTAGGACTTGTCCCTGGATGCAACTTAGTATTGCTGAGCTGACGCATCAGCTGGTGCCAGCTGCCAGCCTCCCAGCACTCAGCAACTACCAGACCAAACAAAATAAGGAGAGTAGTTCCCAACACTTTTGCTACAGTGATTTATTTACTTGTTCCTTGTCTGCCTCCCTGCCATAGCAGTAGCTTTATGAAGTAGAAACTTACAGATCTTGTTCACCTTTGTATGCCAACCCACCAGCATAGTGGTTGCCTCATAGTGGTGCTCAAAAAGATTATTGAATGGTGTAATGGTTAAGGTGTTGGACTCTCATATGGCTGATTATGGTTTCCTGGACCCAATGACTAGAAAATCATGCCAGGAGCATGTGTATGTGTGCTCAAAATCCTGAGAGGAGAGTGGAGGAGATGGGATTGTGGTGTGGCCATCCCCCCTGGGGGGGCTGATTTCTCACTTTCCCTCTCTCTGTCTCTCTCTAGTAGGTTCACACATGCTATGGCAAATCTTAAAAAAGAAAGATTACTGGGAACCAGCAGTTAGCGTAATGGCTATGTCACTGGACTCCCACGTAGTCGACCGTGGTTCGTGTCCCGGACCCGGTGGCTTAAAACTCACGCCGGGTGCGTGTGTGTGCGTGCCCAAGATCCCGAGAGGAGAATGGAGGAGAAGGGATTGTGGTGTGATCATCCCCCCTGGGGGGTGATTTCTCGCTTTCTGTCTCTATGTCTCTCTCTGTCTGTCTGGCGAGCGCATGCACCCTACAGTGAAAATCTCTCCAAAAAAAAAAGGAAAGATTACTGAATGAATTAATGAATAAATAAATAAGTAAATGAAAGGGACTCTTACTGCTTTTACCCTAACTTTATACTATGGAGCCTGCTTTTCAAAGATTTTTATCCAGACTGCATTATATAACTGTCCGCTGAGGCTCTGGGGGAACCTGTTCCTATCCAGGAAAACTGTTCAGAGCTTTCAAAGGCACTAGGAACAATTTCAAGAACCCACCTGCACTGCTGTTGAGGTAGGAACAGAAGCGCCACATTCCTCTGACCCCACCAATGCATTTCTCGAGTAGCCACTGGTCTGCCTTTTTCCATCTCATCATTTTGGCTGCCAGGAAAAGTTCATGGTAAGAGAGAGAGAATAAACCCTTCCCCTGCCCTCTCTCTCAGCCTCGCACACAGCCAGACTTCCATTCGCTCAGTATGAGTGAGGAAACATGGTGGCCAGTTAGATGAGTTGGATGCTTGGTTACATGTTTCTTCTGAAGCTAAGGACCAGATCTTCTGGTGATATACACCCTGTGACATGTATGAGGCCCACAAGTACACATACAATCCACAGCTGAAAACATCCTCCAACAAAGATTCCTTCCCTTTCACATAACAGTGATTTTAATCCCGTTTTATACACACACACACACACACACACACACACACACAACTTCCTGCACAAAGAAATAGTTGAGAATAGCAGTTGATTTGTTACAGTTGATCTTACTTCATGGATGTGCCTAACCTAACTTTGCCTGAGGTGGAAATTATTTTATGTTCATCAGGGGTATTGATTTGTAATTTTCTTATAGTGTCTTTGTCTGACCTTGGCATCGGGGTAATGCTACTCTCATAGAATGAGTTAGGAGGTTTTCACTTCTCCTTTTCTGGAAAAGTTTGAAAGGGTTTGGTACTAGTTCTTATTTAAATGTTTGGTAAAATTCATCAATAAAACAATCAGGTCTAGGACTTGGCTTTGTTGGGAGATTTTTGATTACTGATTTAATCTCTTTAGTAGTTACAGTTCTATTCAGATTTTCTAGTTTATTCTGTTCACTATTGGTACATTTTGTGTCTCTAGGAATTGACCTATTCTGTCTAGATTATCCAGTTTATTGGTGTGCAGTCATTCAAAGTACTCTCTCTTTCTTTTAATTGCCAGAGGGCATGTGCACATGCCAGAGAGAGAAAGCACACCATCAAAGGGTCAAGCTGCTATCTTTTTTCTCTCCATACCTTCTTGCTATCATGGTTTTGGGCATGCATGCACATGTGAGCATGTTTTTTCAAGCCACCACAGCTGGAATTCAAATTGCAGTTGGCCATATGGCATCTGGCTTCCCGATTGCTGAGCTATGTAGCTGGACTCACAGACTTCTCTTGAATTCTTTATGCTTCTGTAGAATCAGCAGTTAATATTCCCACTTTCATTTTGATTTGAGTCATTTGTTTCTTTTTAGTAATTATGTAGTTTTCTCTCTCCTTTTTTCTTAGTCCACTTAAAGTATTTTTATCTTATAAAAGAATTGCTTTTTGATTTAATTGATTTTCTCTATTGTTTGTTCTTTGTTTCACTGATCTGCTTTTTTTTTTTCTTTTCTTATTTTGGAGAGGCTTTTGCTATAGGGCGCATGCTCTTGCCAGAAACAGAGAGAGACAGAGAGACAGAAAGTGAGAAATCACCCCCCAGGAGGGATGGCCATGCCGCAATCCCTTCTACTCCCTTCTCCTCTCTCAGGATCTTGGGCACACACACACACACGCCCGGTGTGAGTTTAAGCCACTGGGTCTGGGACTCCAATCGCAGTCGACTACATGGGAGTCCAGCAACATAGCTATTACGCTAACTGCTGGTCCCATCACTGATCTGCTTTAATTTTCATTATTTCCTTCCTTCTACCGACTTTGGGTTGAGTGTGTTTCTCTTTTTCTAGTTCCCTGGTAAAGTTAGGTTGTTTATTTGATATTTTTCTTTGTTTAAATATAAGCATTTATGGCTATAAATTCCTTTCTTTGTACTGCTCTTACTGTATCCATAAGTTTTGGCACATTGTGTTTTCATTTTCACTTATCTCTTAACTATTTTCTTTCTTTGTAATTTTATTTGTCTTTGATCCATTGGGTTTTCTTTTTCTTTCTTCTTCTTCTTCTTCTTTTTTTTTTCTTTACTATAGGATGTGTGCACTTGTTGGACAGAGAGAAACAGAGAGACAGAAAACTAGAAATCACCCCCCCACCCCCACCCACACCCGGGGATGGTCACACCATAATCCCTTCTCCTCCATTCTCCTCTTGGGATTTTGGACAGACATGCTTTTGCGTCTGGCATGAGTTTTAAGCTGCTGGGTCCAGGACTCAGATTGCAGTGGACTATGCGGGAGTCCAGCGATGTAACCATTATGCTACTTGATCCACTGGTTTTAAGACTATGCTGCTTAATTTCCACAAATTTGTGAGTTTTCAAATATTATTTCCCTTATTATTTCTAACTTCATCCTGTTGCAGTAAGAAAATATATTTTGCATGATAGTTAAAAATCTCTATTGAGACTTAATTTATGGCCTAACATATCTGATCTATCTTGAAAAATGTGCATAAGAAAAGAATGTGCATGCTGCTGTTGGGTAGAATGTTCTGTGTGTGTCTTTTAGATCTAGTTGGTTTATTGTGTTTAAATTCTCTAGATCTTTACTTATCTTTTGCCTTATTTTTCTATTCATTATTTGAAGTTGGGTACTGAAGTCTTCAATTTTTATTGCAGAATTGTCTGTTTCTCACTTCAGTCCTGGGAAGTTTTGGCTTCCTATATTTTGATGACCTGTTATTAGATGAGTGAACTTTATAACTGTTATATCCTGGGCTGTGTCGAATTTTGCATTAATATATAATGTCTGTGTTTTTTTTTTTTTTTATAGGTTTTTGCTATAGGGTGCTTGCGCTCGCCAGACAGACAGAGAGAGACAGACACAGAAAGCGAGAAATCACCCCCCAGGGGGGATGGCCACGCTGCAGTCCCTTCTCCTCCGTTCTCCTCTCGGGATCTTGGGCACACACGCACACACGCCTGGCGTGAATTTTAAGCCACCGGGTCTGGGATGCGAACCGCGGTCGACCACGTGGGAGTCCAGCAACATAGCCATTACACTAACCCTATAATGTCTTTCTTTGTCTTTTGCAGCCTTTTTCTGATTTAAAGTCTATTTCATCTGATATTATTATAGGGTACCACTGCTCTCATTTGGTTATTATTTTCATGGAATATCTTTTTCTAGTCATTCACTTTCAACCTATTTATTTTTTCTATTTTTATATATATTTTTATTATTATTCATACATTAAATCACTATACATCATTTAGATTGTGAAGAGACTTTACCCAGCATGATATACACCTCAGTCCAGCCCAGTCGAGACCACCATACACAACCTTGTCAACAGATAATAAACTTTATCTGTGTTCTGCAAGTGTCTTACCTCTCCATTTCTCCCCCAAATTTCCTACGCTCTTCACCTCTCAACCTATTTCTATGAATCTAAAATAAATCTCTTGTAGACAATGTATAGATGGATTTTGTTTTTAAATTCATTCTTCCGGAGATGTTATCAAGATGTCTAACTAGAGGTATTGAGGGCTTAGATCTTCTACAAAGAAGGACCAAAACAACAAATAAATTACTCTTTGAGTGTCTAGGGAAGAATATTTAAAGTTGCCAAGGAAGTGATGGAAGCCCTCTGAAACACAGAGACTTGAATGGCAGAATACAGAGGGAAGCAAAGCATATGTCAGGTCAGTTTCTCCATTGTGGAGAAGAGCTAAGCAGAAGATCCATAACAATTCCCATTACCATGACAGATACTTGCTGCTCTAGCTTCAAAGGAGCCCCACAGTCTTCGCAGGCTCTAAGACCAGCATAGGGAATTGTCTAGAGCCCACGTAGCTATATTACTTCAGAGAAGTTCATATTGAGTATCCTCCATTCAGTGGGATCCAAGTAGCTTTGACACAGTGCCAGAGTCACTGCTAGAGTGCATTTTGCCTAAAGACCAATATCCACCACATCTCCATATCTTTAAGGCCCAACTTTTATCCCACAAAAGTATGAAGTACTATAGCCACATCGGACCCAGTGATATACTCATGACCCAAGTAATTGAGTTCATGTTGCACTGTGTTCTGCAGCAAACAGGCAGGCCAGCACAACAGGCAAGTCACTCCCAAGACTAGGGGACTCAGATGTACATGACACCAGGGGCCCCCTCCAGTGCCTACTGCCCCTTGTAACCCTGCTCTCTCAACTAGTAGTGCTACTGTGATCCCTTCCACCAGGGCCTACAGACCTCTTGGCAACTGCCACCCTTGCAAAGCTGTGCCACTATTTCCATAAACATTAGCAGTTTAGGCTCTCACAGACACTGCTGATGTTGATTATAGCCAAAGATCACATGAACACTACACTACTGTACCCACCCAGAACCAAAACCAAAGCACTCTCCTAACTGACACTATGGGACAGATTGATGAGAAAAACTATTTACTTACAAAGCTATGCTATAAAATTAGAGAACATGACTGTCCTACCAGATGTGCAGGTATCAATGTAGAAACAAAGAAACGTGGAACAGGAGGAAACATAACTATTCCAAAGGAATACAATAATTCTTAAGTAACAGACTCCAGTGAAAAATAAACCTATGAAATTCCTGAAAAGGGATTCAAAATAATGAACTTTAGGAAATTCAGCAAGATATTGGAGACTACAGATGGAAGATAAAGCAAAATCAGGAAAACAATTCAGAAAAATGAATGAAAACTTCAACAAATAGATATCATACAAATGAACCAAACAATAATCTTGGAGTTGAAAAATTCAATGAATGAAATAAAAAATATAATTGAGAGCAAGCAGAAGAAAGAATTTCTGAAATTAAAGACAGCTCTTTTGAAATAACTTGGTCTGAGAACAACAGATAGTGTGGTGGTTAAGGCACTGGATTCCTTAATGGTCAACAATGGTTTGAGTGTTGGACTTGGTGGCTTGAAAATCATGCCAGGAACATGTGCATACATGCCCAACATCCCAAGAGGAGAATGGAGGAGAAGGGATTGTGGTGTGACCATGCCCCCACAAGGGTGATTTCTCACCCTTTAACTCTCTGGTGAGCACGCATGCCCTAGGGCAGAAATCTAAAAAAAAAAAAGAAAGAAAGAAAGCAAGGAAGAAAGAATGAATGAACTTGTTAAAGTGAAAATAAAAAAGGAAAGAATAAAGAATACTTGCAGGACTTATAGGACACCATTAAGTGAGTAAATATTTTTATTTAAGTTTCCGAAGGAAAATGAGAAAAGACATAGAAAATCTATTTAATAAAACATTAACTGAAAACTTTCCAAGTCTTGAAAGATGCATGCATATCCAGATTCAGGAAATTAAAAGGTCCCCAATAGATTCACTCTAAAAAGATAATCTCTGAGGCACTTTATAGTCAAACTGTCAAGAGAAAAAGAAAGAGATAATCCTAAAAGTAGTAAGGGAACATATAAGGGAATTCCCCATTAAATTAACATCAAATTTCTTAGCAGAAATCTTATAGGCCCATGAGAGAATGAGCTAAGATATTCAAATTGCTGAAAGAAAGAAAAAATTAATAGTCAAATGTACTATACTCAACAATATCTCAATACTTGAGAACTAAGAGAAAAAGTTTTTCTTAGCAAGCAAAAACTGAGGAGATTCATCATCACTAGACTGGGTTTACAAGAAATGCTTGAGAGAATCCTAGATCTGGAAGCAAAAGGACTAGAAGTACCATTGGGAAAACATGAAAAGTATTAATTCACTTTACAGCAAATATGCAAATGAGAAAGAAATGAATCAAACATTACTACTAATGAAAATTACCAAACTGCAAAAAAATAATAATAATAATCATAGGAAGAAAAGGATAAAGGAAATACAAAACAACCAGAAAATAATGAACAATATGATAAGAGTAAGCCCTCCCCTATTAAAAATAACCTTGAATGTAAATGAAAGAAATTCCACATATAAAAGAGAGAGAATGGCTGAATGAATAATAAAAAAGACCCAACTTACACTGCTACAAGAAACGAACTTCAACTGTAAAAACACACATAGATTGAAACCATAGATAAATATATTCCACTCAAATAGAAACCAAACCAAGAAGGAACAGGTATACTTATATTACACAAAATAGACTTTAAGTCAAAAAGGAATCTCCAAAAGAAGACTAAGGAAATCATTACATAACAATAAGAGGGCATATTCAGCAAGAGAATATGAAAATTGTAAATATACAAGCACTCAACATGGAGCATCCAAGTGTTTAAAGCAAATACAATTAGCACTAAAGGGAGAAAGAAACTTAAATACAATAATAGTTGAGGGGGACCAGCAGAAAGCTTAGTGGTTAAGGCACTGTTGGCCACATGGCCAACCACGGTTCAAGTCCCGGACCTGGTAGCTTTCTCTCTCTTTCTCTTTCTCTCTCTCTGCCCCTCTCTGGACAAATTAAAATAAATAAATGAATAAATAAAATAATTCTTAAGAAAACAAAAACAATAACAGTTGAGGACTTCAACACCTGACTTTCAGCATTGGACAGATCATTTAGACAGAAAACCAACAAAGATACATCAAATTTAAACTGCATTATAAATCAAATATGCCTAACCTAAGAAAACATTTCACCCAATATCTGCAGAATACACATTTCTTCTCATCAGCACATGAAACTTTCTTCAGATAGATCATATGTTATGCTAAAATAAGTCTCAACAAATTCAAAAAATCCAAAATCATATCAAGTATCTTTTCTGACCATAATAAATAATAAACAAAACAAGTAAAACTAAAAACAAACAAGAAAAATATTGGAAAATACACGAATACATGGAAATTAACATGTTCCTGAATCAATAAAGAAATTAGGGAAGTTAAAAAAAATTTGAAACATATAAAAAAGAAAACACAAAACCAAAATTTGTAAAATACAGCCAAAGCAGTAAAAAAAGAAAAGTTTATAGTAATAAGCATTAATATAAAAAAAAAAGTAAAGAGGGCCAGCAGGAAGTTAAAGGATGATCAATACAATATGATACAAGCAACATTAGGAAAAAAACATGTCGGGCCAGTCAGGTGGCATACTAGTTAATGCTGCTGGATCCCACATGGCTGTTAGAAAGGTTTAAGTCCCAAACCTGGTGACTTGAAAAACACATGGGAAGTATGTGTCTGTGAGCCCAAAATCCCAAGAGGAGAATGGGGGAGAAGGGATTGGGTGTGGCCATCCCCCCGAAGGGTGATTTATTTCTCACTTTCTCTCTCTCTTTCTCTTTGTCTCTCTCTAGTAAACTTGCATGCATTATGGCAAAAACTTAAAAAACAAAACAAAACAAAACAAAAAACACAGGAAAAAGATTCCAAATAAACAACCTGATGTTTCTCCTCAAAAAACTAACAAGGCATGAACACAACAACCTTCAAATTAGTGGTGAAAAAAAAAAAGAATATATAACAGAGCAGAATTCTAGGGACTTCTGTCATTTTCTTTGTTTTCTATATGCCCCATAGTATTTTCTGTCATTTCCAGCATTTTTGTGGTCTTTTGTGTTTAGTTGATTTTTTTAAATAGTGAAATATTTAAGTTCCTCTCTCATTTCTTTTGTATATCTTCCATAACATTTTCTTTGCAGTTACCATGGTGATTATATTTAACATTTTAAGTTGCTAGAACTCTAATTTTATATCAGTTAAATTTCAATAACATACAAAATCTTTTCTTTTTACAGCTCCACCTCCACTCCTTTTGGCTGTTGATGTAACAAAACTACATCTTTATACATTGTTTGTCCATAAACAAAATGTGTTATCATACATTAGACTCTTAAATTATGTAGAACACAAATGTAATGTGGAGTTACAAAAGTACTCCAATAATAGCTTTCAGACTAACAGTGGTTCTTCTAAAAAAATTTATTAGTCTCTTAAAGCATGTAGAAAATAGAAAGTGCCATTATAAACTGTGGTTACAATAATTCCATACAATAATTCCAGCCTTTTCAGTTGCCTGCTAATTTACCTTTATTGAGGACTTCACTTCTTCATATGTATTCAAGTTACTGTCTAGTATATTTTCATTTGACCCTGAAGGAATTCCTTGAACATTTCTAATAGGGAACTTTTAGTACTTCCCTCAACTTTTGTTTATCTGGGAATGACTTCATTTTATCCTTACCTTTGAAGTACCATTTTGCTGGATATATGATTTTTCGTTAATTATTTTTTCTTTTGAGACTTTGAGTATATCAGATTGCTGCCTTCTGCACTCCAAAGTTTCTGATGAGAAATCTCTTATAAACTTATGAGGATCCCATGTAAGTGATAAGTTGCTTTTCTTTCAGCTTTCAAGATTCTCTGTCTTTGTCTTTCAGGAGTTTGACTATAATGTATTTTAGTGTAGATCTCTGTGTTCATCTTACTTAGAGTTTATTGAGTTTCTCAGATGTTTATATTTACATTCTTCATCAAATTTGGGGAAATTTCAGCCATTCTTTTTCTTTTTCTTTTTCTTTTTTTTGGAGAGATTTTTGCTAGAGGGCGTGTGCGCTTGCCAGACAGACAGAGGGAGACATAGAGACAGAATGCGAGAAATCACCCCCCAGGGGGGATGGTCACGCCGCAATCCCTTCTCCTCCATTCTCTTGGGATCTTGGGCACACACGCACACGCGCCCAACATGAGTTTTAAACGACCGGGTCTGGAATGCGAACCGCGGTCGACTATGTGGGAGTCCAGCGACATAGCCATTACACTAACTGCCCCCAGCCACATAGCCATTACACTAACTGCTGGTTCCCCAGCCATTATTTTTTCACATGTTTTCTCTTTCTATTTCTCTTTCTCCTTTTATTCTGGGATTCTCAATGCTTAGCCACTTGATGGTATCACACAGGTACATTGGGTTCTGCTCACTTTTCTTTCTTTCTCTTTCTTCTTCTTTCTTTATTTATTTTTAAATTTTTGTCATAGGGTGTGTGCACTTACTGGGAAGAGAGAAGAGACAGAAAGAGATAAAGAGAGGGAAAGTGACAATCACCCTTAAGTGGGATAGCCACTATCCCTTATCCTCCATTCTTCTCTCAGGATTTGGGACACACATGCATATGCACACACGTCAGGTATATTTTTC
>NW_006159534.1:4496515-4505507 GCF_000334495.1 Tupaia belangeri chinensis | reverse complement strand
TGGGACTTAATCTGCAGAGTTGGCCATGTGGGATCCAGTGCCTTAACCACCATATCACCTGCTGCTTGAGACAGTTTATCTTGATTTATTATTTTTTTCTTTAAATGGGCATGCTTTCTTGTTTCTTTGTATGTCTTTTTTTGGGTGAAAACTAGACATTTGAATGTAATAATATGATGACTGGAAATCAGATTTGTGCCTTTTCTCATAATTTTCTGGGTTTTGATATTATTTTTGTTTAATTAATTAATTAATTTATTTATTTGTTGCTATAGGGCATGTGCCCTCACCAGAAAGAAAGACAGAGAGACAGAAAGCGAGAAATCACCCCCCAGCAGGGACGGCCACACTGCAGTCCCTTCTCCTCTCTTCTCCTCTCGGGATCTTGGGCATGCATGCACATGCACCTGGTGTGAGTTTAAGCCACCGGGTCCTGGACTCGAACTGTGGTCAACCACATGGGAGTCCAGTAACATAGTCATTATGCCAACTGCTGGTCCCAATTTTTAATTTTTTAAAAAAGTTTGTAGTCTGTCTTTGTGATAAGGATAAGACTAAAGTATAAACTTAAGTCTTCTTAGGTCTTTTCTGAGCCAGTAGCTTTTCCTATGGATACACAGTCACTTTCTAATTTTCCCTATATATACAGTTGCTTTTGAATGTCCTAGTCCTTAATGTTTGCCTCCCAAAAGGAAAAAAAAAAAATGAGGGCAGGGAAAAATGTCAGTCATATTAATCCCTTGGAAATCACTTCAGCCAGAAGGGGAGGGACTTACAATGGGTAGGTGCAACAACAGGGCTGCCAATCTCTTTGTATCTATGTGACCAGCAGCTGTAACCAGCAATCAGAACTCATATCCCCAGTATTTGGAGAACTAGGTTCTTTTTGACCACTCTGGCTTCCACAAGCTGTGTGCGAAAACATGTACACAGCTATGTGCCAGAGGACTAAGATTGGGGGATAGGTAACTGTCACTGTTAAGACCTAAACTTGAATGAAATGAACTATAGTTTGCTGTGTAAGCCTTCCTATGGAAGTTGAAAGTCTTCAATAGACTTCAGAGTTCCAAAATAGTTACATCATACAGATTCTATCAGTGTAATTGTTGTCCAGGTGGGGAAAGAGATTCTGGTGGTCCCTCCTCTACCATCTTCCTAGAAGCCCCTCAACCATTTAAAAAGGCTCACTAGGGTTGCTATGAGCAGGAAAGCAAGGAGAGAAGAAAGGAAGCTAATTAAGAGATGATTTCAATTCTCAGGAGAGAGATGGTGCTGACTTAGATACCAGGAAGAATTAAGATGGTGAGATTTTCTTGATCTGGGTATACTTTAGGTAATTTTCCATATTCTGTGACTACCATTAACTTTCTCAGTTCTGGTTACACTGTGATAAATATCCCAGCCCATCTGACTTCAGCTTATTGTTCTAGGTACCAATTTTTCAACCTATGATATCACCTATTTCTGCAACATGGGCTGGCCCACTTGCATATCTAAGAACACATTCAGTATCTGCACTTCAGTATAAGAGTGACAAACATACAAGTCATTATCCATGTGGCTTCCCATATTTTTTCACGCACATGCATATTCATGCTTACCTCCTTCTGGGGACCTAATGAAACTGATGAGCTCCTGACAGAGAATGTAATGGAAACACAAGTTTGTTTTACAAAAAAAAGGTAACCGGTATTTTTCCAACCAAGTCAATAATCCTTTATATTTCGAAATCTGCAGTCAAAACAAAAATACCAACAGAAAGATCAAACAGAATAGCTAAGAAATGCAGTTAAGCAAAGAGTAATTAATAACTTAACTCTTACAGTATTTAGCTGGAATGTGAGGTATGTTGATTAAAGTAGTATCTGGGGACTAGCAGGTGGTGAGGAGGTGAAGGCTGCTGGATTCCCATATAGCCAACCATGGTTTGAGTCCTGGACCCAGTGACTTGAAAATCACTCTGGGCATGTATGCATGTGTTCCTAAGATCCAGAGAAGAGAATGGAGGAGAAGGAATTGTGGTATGGTCATCTCCCCTGGTGTGATTTCTCACTTTTCCTTTGTCTGTATCTCTCTGTCTCTCTTCTCTCTGGTGAGTTTATGCACCCTATGACAAAAACCTTAAAAAGAAAAACAGAAGTTGTATCTGGGCTATATGGTGGCATGGTGATTAAATGATTATACTTTATATGACTGACTGGTTTGTCTCAGACCTGGTTGTTTGAGAGACAAGCTGGGTGTCCAAAATCTTAACAGAAGAGAGAAATGGAAAAGGGATTACATTGTGATCATTCCCTCCTTGGGGGTACTTTTTCAGTTTCTCTCTCTTGCTCTCTCTCTCCAGAGGTTGCATGCGCCCTCTGGGGGAAAAAAAGGATCCAAAAAAGAAGGTACTCAGGCTGAGGTTCCCAAAAAACTAAATGGATTTACAGGAAATAAAAAGCTTGATCTTTCATCAAAAATTCTTCCTTATTCCTGAGTAAAGTTGTTTAATAAAATATCTAAATTTTGTTTGACCAAAGAGAAGCAATAAAATAAAGACAATATACAAGGAGAAGGAAAGAAAGCATAAAGATAAAGTAAGATTGAGAGAAAGATATGCCTTTGTAGCAGTAAGTAGTCATTAGAAATTGCAGAGTAGCATCTTATCTTGACCTGTGTCTGATAATGAATATCTGATAACAAATATGTGGCCCATGGGCTACCACTTCCTGTCTCACATTCCTAGTAGACATTGCCAGTTAATTCTCAGGCTTTTATTTATTTATTTACTTATTTTTGGTATAGAATGTGTACACTAGCTAGAGAGAGACATCTCCAGCAGGGATGGTCATACCACAATCCCTTTTTTCCATTCTCCTCTCAGGGTTTTGGGCACATATGCCCATGTGCCTGGTGTGTTTTTCAGGCCTCTGGACCCGAGATTCCAACTGCACAGTTACGCATGTGGGAGTCCGTTGCTTTCACTACCATGCCACCTGCTGGCCCCTTCCAGACCTTTCTTGCTTAGATGTGGTCTCGAAGTTCTTCTTGGCACAGTGCTTGAAGCTACTATTCCCCAACAATCATAGTGGACGTGAGAGATGAATCTCAGTTGCTAACTATGGATTAGAATACAAAGGAAATAATTCAACAAAATCATTTGCTCAAGAGAGAAAAAATGTAAAAAGGAAAAATGTCTACCTGACTTCATGCTGTTGTCCTACTCATTTACTTTACAGTTTCTTCTATAGTCGCCCTCTGGGCCTCTTTTCTCTCCCCTCTCAATTCACACTTCAAATACAGCTCCCTCTTCCTCCACCCACACTTTCTGCCATTTAGGAAACTTACTCACCAAGTTATAAGGTATTTCTGGCCATAAGCTCCATTGTGAATTTTCAACAGTGTAAATTGGTGTCTGACCGAAGACCTGCAAAAGAAAGCTAGGAAACAGCCAAGGAGGTAGAGTTCCTTTGTATGTGTAGGGCGTAGTCTATGTCTGGGCTGTAATTCCATCTTCCCATATCGTGCTGATTCTAGAAGGGTATTGTGAGCTGCTTAAATTGACTAATTGACTAATTAACATATATAAAGATTACTTCTGAAATCTGTCATTAAGACACTAGTAGGGATGGGCAAAAGTATGAATGGGGATCACCCACAAGACCCATTCTTTAAGGTTTTTGCCATAGGGCACATATGCTCACCAGAGAGAGATAGTAAGAGGGGAAATGAGAAATCATCCCTCAGGGGAATGGCCATGTTTCAATCTCTTCTCCTACCAGGATTCTGGGCACACACACACACACACACACACACACACACACACACACATACACACGCCCGGATTGATTTTCAAGCCTTCAGGTCCGGGGATCAAACTTCAGTTGCCCATGTGGGAATCTAGCACCTTAACCATTGTGCCACCCGCTGACCTCAAGACCCATTCAAGGAAAGGCCTCTTCTTCCCTCTTTTAAAAATCATATTGGCTGGCACCAGCATCCACCTAAACACCCAAGCCTGTTACCCTTGATTTCTTCCTGTTACCATCTATTCCTGACATTCAAATAGTCCTATATGGTCCTATATTTCATTTTATTAAAAATCTCTTCTGTTCGTACCATTCTCTTCATTCCTTTCCCTCCAGACCTGCATCACCTCCTATGTAGACTATTGAAATCATTTACTTCCTTTATCATGGGCCCCTGTCACCCAACCCACTGATCAGACCTCTATAGCATGTTGTTGTCAAATGAAAGTCTGATCATGTTACTCCTTGACTTAAAAAGTCTTCGATGGCTATTGCCTTCATGATAACATCAAACTTCCAAGCATGCTCTGTCTTATCTCACTTGACTTATCCTGCATATGCAGCTTTAGTTCATGCTGTGTCTCCCCCCTCACAACTTTCGTTCAGCTTAAAGTTGGCACCCCCCAAAGGGCATAGGATTAGATCCCTTGGTGCCTTTACTTTCCCTGTTGTTTGTAAGAACTTTGCTTCTCTTACTATTAAGCCCCTTAATCTTTTCCTCTTACTTCTTATCTAGTTTTTCTTCCTCACCTCTGTCAATTGTCAATGACCTGCCCAGTCAATTTTCGGTGACCTGCTCCTTTTATTTTTTAAGAAATTTTTTGCCTTAGGGTGCATGAGCTTGTGGGGAAGAAAGAGACAGAGACAGACCCAGTAAGAGGGAAAGTGAGAAATCACCCCCCAGGGGGGATGGCCATGCAGCAATCCCTTCTCCTCCATTCTCCTCCTGGGATCTTGAGCATGCATGCACATGCACCTGGCATGGTTTTTAAGCGACCAGGTCTGGGACTCAAACTGCAGTTGATCATGTGGGAGTCCAGTGACATAACCACTATGCCATCTACTGGTCCTGACCTGCTCCTTTTTAAAGACTAGGCTTGTGTCAGCCTTTTCTAACTCTTCTAGGTGGGAGTGGCCTCTTGCTTAGGTACTGTAATCACATTGCATTCTAAAAACTTCTATTATGCATTCGTACCTTAAATACCAATCTCTCACCTTAGAATTCCTTATGGACAGGGATGGTATCATTACTCTATCTCTATAACTAAGCCTTATGACTAGCACAAAATAACCATCTAATAACCATTTTTGAGATAGTAGTTTTTTTCTCACTTGACTGAAATTTCACCTTTTAACAGCATTCCATGGGAAAGGATGCACTAAAATGAGTCACATTTTGTAATTTTGAAATGAGCTAACGTTAAATTACACCAACATTAAAATATCACTAAAGAAGTAAAACAAAAAGATGTGGGCTTTATCTAGGTTTGGGTTGAAAACCATTTTGATGTTTGAGGTTTATTTTAGTTGCATAAACTGAGGAAATATATAGGTTTGATTATAGCCAACAACTTTGGAAAGGGTAGTAGAGCAACATGAATATCCTAAGTTTTTGTCTTGCAGAAGTTCACAATTCTTGGTCCAGTGGGATACACACACAAACACACACACACACACACACACACACACTCACTCACACATACGACAAGAGAATTGCAAAGTGCCAAGGAACACAGAGGCCAACTAAATTTCCAATCAGGAGGTTCCAGCTGTGAGGATCTAGGAATCCCTTCAGGAGAACAGAATTTATAGAGATCTGAAGAGTGATTAAGGCTGGGACCAGCAGTTAGTGTAATGGCTATGTCGCTGGATTCCCACGTAATCAACTGCAATTTGAGTCCTGGACCCAGTGGCTTAAACTCAGGCTGGGTGTGTGTGCATGCATACCCAAGATCCCGAGAGGAGAATGGAGGAGAAGGGACTGTGGTGTGGCCATCCTCCCTGGGAGGTGATTTCTCGCTTTCTGTCTCTCAGTCTCTCTGTCTGTCTGGCAAGCGCACGCACCCTATAGCCAAAACCTCTCCAAAAAAAAAGTGATTAAGGCTTTGGTAACTGTGGATAAGACATCTCAGGCAAAAATAAAACAAAATAATAAAACAGCCCAAGGAGATGTTTGGAGGTGGGAAGTGGCAGGTATACTTAATGGAACAGAGCTATATCCTAAAACACTGAGTATTAGCACAAAGTGTGTGGGGAAATAACTCAGGATTGCTGAAGGCAGTTAAGGAGGCTGGGAGTCAGGATTTGGTTACATCAACAGTGGGAAGATCCTGGAGATTTAGGGGTGGTTCTAGTTCCTATGTATTGGTTCAAATTGAAAGAGTTTTTGATTCGGTAAGAAATTAGGTTAAAATAACAACAACAACAAGAACAACAAGAATTTAGTTGTTAATAAAACATTTGGATTTAGGTCTGAGGATGCTTACCGGGAGTGACAGAAATGTGTTGAAAAAATCAGCGAAGATTTCATCCTCCAGCAGAATGATAAGATTTGTAGAACCGATTATCTCTATAAGGGGAGAAAAACCAACCAACCAACCAAATAGAAACCTTTAATGAGGATTGTATCCAGGTTGATTAAACGAAGCAACTGGACAGATCATTTCCCATGGCCAGATCTAAGCATGATGATGGGGGGCTTTAGGGTCATTCGATTCAATTTTTCCCTTTCCCCAGGACCTTTCTTTTCTTTTCTTTTCTTTTCTTTTCTTTTCTTTTCTTTTCTTTTCTTTTCTTTTCTTTTCTTTTCTTTTCTTATCTTTTTGGGTGATGGTGGTGGTTTGCTATAGGGCATGTGCACTCGCCAGAAAGAGAGAGAGAGATAGAGAAACAGAAAGTGAGAAATCCCCCCCCCGGGGGGAAGGCTACACCACAATCCCTTCTTCTCCATTCTCCTCTTGGGATCTTGGGCACACATGCACATGCACCTGGCATGAGTTGAAGCCACTGGGTCTGGGACTCAAACCGTGGTTGACTACATGGGAGTCCAGCAACATAGCCATTATGCCAACTGCTGGTCCCTAGGACCCTTGTTTTCAATATCACTCTGCTTAAGCTCATTGCCTAACAAGGCTGCTCATTCCGTTTATGAGATGAAATGATTAGAGAGATTTTTTTTTTATGCTGTGAACTGCCTTCCTTCACTTGTTTGTAGAAATTCTGCCCTCTGAAGTTTGACAGAATTCATCTAAGTCCTGTTAAATGGGATGATACTTCCAATATCTGTAAAGACATCACAACCTCTGCTTACCTCCAACTCCTCTGGCTGGTTTCCAAAAGAGAGCCCATGTGGTGACCAGAGAGGGATAGAGAGAGAAGAAGGAAAAAGTAGCCCACCTTGGGGAATGGTCACACCTAAGTCCCTTCCACCACTCCTCACAGGCCTCCTTTCCACCTGCTTCCTCTCATTGGCTGGAGTGGTGCCTACAACTAAAGCACTCCAGACGCCTCCCAGGTCAGAGCATAAGAGAACTATTGCCTGCATTGTATGTTCTGTGTGGCCCAAAATGAAGTTAGATTTGGGGGGTATATATATTGTGGGAGGATGTGCACCAGTGAATATCGCCCTTAGGTTTTGGTTTCTCAGAGAGCAAACAATTACACAATGATAAAGGCCATGATTAGCTCCCCTTCACAACCTCACCTTCAAAACCTTGCTCTGATTGGTCACATCCCATAGCGCTCAATGATTGGTGAGCTTAGAATCCCTCAGGTTTGCATATCCGGTACCTCATGATTGGTCCACAAAAGCAACCAATCATAACCCACCTTTTAACAACCAATCATTGCCCACCAACATGTTTATAACCACGATCCCTGGCCCACAATAAACAGACGACCCTGAAGAGTTGTAACACTGTGTCATCTCCGTGTTGTAACACTGTGCTGTTCATCCCCTCTCTCACTCCTTCCCTCAGGAAACCTGTTCGACTGTCCTGTGGGTCGGGACAATATATTTAGAGTTTTTTGCTATAGAGTGTCTGTGCTCGCTGGAGAGATAGACAGAAAGCAAGAAATCACCCCTTGGGGGGATGGCCATGCTGAAATCTCTTCTTCATTCTCCTCTTGGGATTTTGGGCATGCACACATACATGTTCAGCATGAGTTTTGAGTCTCCAGGTCTGGAATTCGAATTGTGATGGACTATGTGGGAGTCCAGCAACATAACCATTATGCCATCTGCTGGTCGCTAAGGGCTCATATATTAAACTAACTCCACCACACTTTATGCAGTCACTTTTTAAAAACCAAAGGTGGGAAATTTACATTTATTCCAGTCAAATTTTAACTTGTATGTTTGGGCCCAACATTACTGCCTGACAAGAGTTTATTAGGATATTGACTTGGTGATGTATCATAGTCATTATTCCTCTCAGTATTGATCATTGTGCTACTCAAGTTAATCCAAGAAGATAAATGTTGAATGTCATAAAGCCAAGTGTAGGGACTATAGATGGACTAGGTGATTTCTCCAAAGTCACTCTAACTCACTGTCTATGCTCTTTAGGGTGCAATGTTCACCTGGTGGATAATAAACTAATTTTTGTACCAGTGGCCCAATATTTCTCCATCATACCTAAAGTTTATAATGAAAAACTATAAAATGTGTGACACAAATATTATGCAGTAGGCTTTTCAATCTGGCTAAGTGTCTGACAAGATAGGAAGTGCCACCCACAGTCACCAAAGGGAAGTTATTATAACATAAGAAAACAAAGCAATCACCTCCATCCCTTTTTTTGATGACAGCTGGTGGTTATGGTCTTTGTACAATAGAAATAGAAACACAGGCAGTAAACATGATTTGAAACAATGGCTCTACTGTTGGTTCTCACCCTCTTCCACAGATATCTCTTTTCTTGCTGTCTAGTGTTAGAAATGTTCATGTGCATTTTCCCTGTAACCATCCCCAGTTCTCTTCTCTTTTTATAATCATTCTTTATTTAATCTATTCCAGATGAATGATTCCAAAATTTGTGTTTTCAGTTCAGACTTCTCTCCTTGGCTCTAGGTTTTTTTCTTTTTTTTTTTCTTTTTTTCTACCTAGAAAGCACATGTGCTTACCAGAGAGAGAGAGAGAGAGAGAGAAAGGAGAAAGTATCCCCACAGAGAATGGTCACACCTCTATTCCTTCTCCTTTT
>NW_006159534.1:4492448-4495810 GCF_000334495.1 Tupaia belangeri chinensis | reverse complement strand
TAGAAAACACATGTGCTTACCAGAGAGAGAGAGAGAGAGAGAGAGAAAGGAGAAAGTAGCCCCACAGGGAATGGTCACACCTCTATTCCTTCTCCTTTTGGGATTTTGGGGCACAAATATATGGCAGACATATTTCTCAAGCCGCTAGGTCTAAGACTCAAATTATATGGTCAGTCATGTGGGATTCAGCTGCCATAACCCAAAGGCCAGTGACCCTGCATTAGTTTTAAACATGAGCTAAGGGACAGCTCTGCAGGTATATCCATCACACGCTTCCATCTCAGCATGTTCGGCAGCTCCGGGCCTCCCAACATGCTCCTTTCTTATTCTCAGTCTCCATTACTGGAACCATTACTCATTCAGTGATCTAAACTAGAAACAATAGACTCATCTTTCACCTCTCTCTTGCTGTCTCTCACTCTTATTCTTGCTCCCTTGCTCTGCCCCTCTTTATCCTCCTTACTTTCCACATGCAATGGAGGACCATGCTATATGATTTCTCCTTGTTCATACCTCTGGAATCTTCCTTTTCTTCTCTCTTTTTTTTTTTTTTTTGAGAGGATTTTGCTATAGCGTGCGTGCGCTCGCCAGGCAGAGAAAGAGAGACAGAAAGCGAGAAATCACCCCCCCAGGGGGAATGGCCACGCCGCAATCCCTTCTCCTCCATTCTCCTCTCGGGATCTTGGGCACGCACGCACACGTGTCCGTAGTTAGTTTTAAGCCACCGGGTCTGGGACGCGAACCATGGTCGACTACATGGGAGTCCAACAACATAGCCATTATGCTAACTCCTGGTCCCTGTCCTTTTCTTTCCATCTGTGAAGTCACTCTTATTTCAGACCCTGATCATCTCTTTCTCACTTTTGACTATGGCATTTCTTTCTTAAATTGTTCCTTAGCTCCAATCCCTCCTCCTTCCAAGCACCTACTCCACACTGCCAGCATAAACTGTTCATATTATTATTATTAACCTTCAGATTCCTCAATGTCTTCCAAGGTAGAGTCCAAACTCCTTAGTATAGTACTTGAGGCTTTACCCAATTTGGTTTTGGGGTTGCATCCCAGTCTTCTCTTCTGCCACTTCACTCCACAATGCCTCCTGTTTACACAGGGGGAATGGCCACGCCGCAATCCCTTCTCCTCCATTCTCCTCTCGGGATCTTGGGCACGCACGCACACGTGTCCGTAGTTAGTTTTAAGCCACCGGGTCTGGGACGCGAACCATGGTCGACTACATGGGAGTCCAACAACATAGCCATTATGCTAACTCCTGGTCCCTGTCCTTTTCTTTCCATCTGTGAAGTCACTCTTATTTCAGACCCTGATCATCTCTTTCTCACTTTTGACTATGGCATTTCTTTCTTAAATTGTTCCTTAGCTCCAATCCCTCCTCCTTCCAAGCACCTACTCCACACTGCCAGCATAAACTGTTCATATTATTATTATTAACCTTCAGATTCCTCAATGTCTTCCAAGGTAGAGTCCAAACTCCTTAGTATAGTACTTGAGGCTTTACCCAATTTGGTTTTGGGGTTGCATCCCAGTCTTCTCTTCTGCCACTTCACTCCACAATGCCTCCTGTTTACAAGCCAAAACCAAAGCTCTCCAAGTCCTTCCCTTCATTTCTGCATTCGTTTTTACAACTCTTACCTGCTCTCTTCAAATTTCCAAATAATCTCAGGAGACTTTTCAGCGCTAATTCCATGCCATCATTTTGACTAAGTACAAAAAGAAATAATTGGATAATTCCAAATCTTATGCTAGCCTCCTGGAGGAGTAAGGCACTTGATAACCTGACCTACAGTTTACTTCTTCTCTCTTGACTCTGTTGTCTGAGAATGAGGCCCAGTCCTATCCCTGAAGATCTGGTTTCAGAGGTAGGAAGAAGGAGATTAAGGAGAAAGAGAAGGAAAGCAAAAGCTGTAAATAACATAGAAGTCACATGTGCTGCTCCTGAGTCATTTAGGGCTACTAATGATTGGGAAGGTGAGTGGTTTGCCTTATTTGATAGGGTCAAAGGCCCCTCAGAGACTCACCAGCGTTGTTCATGTTGCCATTGCTCTTCATGCTACTGTGATTGGTTAGGAGTAGAATTAGCTAATCAACAGAACGCTCTCTTCCTTTGTGAACACATGATGACATTCTCTAAGGGGTTCCAGACTCTATCAGGCAAGGACCTATGTCTCTCTGGTGTCAACCTTAGTCTGAAGGTATGTCGTTATCTTACCTGATCTCCTGGATTCCCTTGAGCATACCAGATTCTTCCTGCACTCAGGTCTTTAGTCCATACCATTGGTGTGTATTGGCAGGTTCTTTAGTAATTGTGTCTAAGATCACCACTGCACTATCCCTCACCTTAGGTGACATTCTTTGCAAAATTCAGCCCCCAAGAGTCTTGTAAACTATTATAAGATGTAATTAAAAAAATATATCCCCTTGGGGGCAACAGGTGGCAGATGGTTAAGGGTGCTGGGCTCCCACATGGATAACTGTGGTTTGAGTCTCAGACCTGGCAGCTTGCTTTCTCACTTCCCTCTTTTTCTCTCTCTGTCTCTCTCTGGTGAGTGCCTGTGGTTCTGTAGCAAATTAAAAAAAAAATAATGATGGTAAATAAAATTAAATGAATAGTTCTTTTAAAAATATTTAATGAAAAAGAAAAGAAATATTTCACTATTCTGTTCACTTAAAACAGCAGTCTTCAAGAGGCTTGAATTCCCTTGCTCTGAAGGATTGTCAAGGCATTTGGTTTCTTCATTAAACAATAGTAAATAATTGTAAAAATACTGTATCTTCCTAAAGGACAAAATACTTTATTTTTATTTGAGAGCTTCTAGTCTGACTCAGGGATGAAAATTGGATGAGAGGCCCAATTCTCCACCATGATGACTCATTTTAGGGTAATATTTATTTATTCACTCAGTATGGATTTATTGAGCACTTCCACTTGACAGAAACTCTTTAGAGTGCATCACTGAAAAATAAAGTAAAAAAATCCCTGTCATCACAAAATGCATATTTTCCAGAAGAATCTTACTTCATTGTCCGTTACAGGAGTCCCATGATCAAAATCACCACAAAGAATTGGAGGGCTGGACACACTCTGATATCCACACTAGTATACTGCTAGTTATGATAACCACTTCCCATAGAAATCAAAGCCAATATTCTTCATTTATTCTTGTGCTAGAAGGCATGTGCACTCACCAGAGAGATGAAGAGACAGGGTGACAGGCTAGGCTCGCGCCGCTGTGTCGGCTCTGCGCTCGGTCTCTCGGTCCCACTTCCTTGAGGAGGACGCTCCGCAGATTCGGCGCCGGTCGGCTCCCTCCCCCACGTCCCTGCCACAGCCACCGCGAAGATGG
>NW_006159534.1:4485166-4488688 GCF_000334495.1 Tupaia belangeri chinensis | reverse complement strand
GTACTGGCTTTATGTAATAAAGGAAGCATTAAAAAAAATAAAAAAGAGACAGGGTGACAGAGAGGAGATGACATCTGCCATGGGGAATGGTCATGCTGTAATCCCTTGTCCGCCATCTTTCATTCCTTCAGGATTTTAAAGCATACACAGATACATGCCTGGCATATTTCTCAAACCACCAGGTCTAGGATTTGACCTGTGTGATCATCTACAGGGGATTCAGCCCTTAACCACCAGGCCATGGAGCCAGCGTCAAAACCAATTTCAACTGCAGCATGTTTTCAGCACTTACAGCTATCTCTACTATGCCACGACTGCTAACACCACCACTACTCGTATGTGTTGCCATAGGCACCACTATGCATAATCCTGCATTACCTCTGAGCTTTTGAGTTACTCCTTCAAGATGAAAAGTCTTGGATGCAGGGTCTGATTGTTGGGTCTAGGACAGCTGTCCACATCCTGCCACCACGGTCAGGAGAGGAACTTTCTGCCCCTCTCTGGCATCTATAATGGGGACAGTCCCTCCAAAACTCACACAATCAATAAGTTTTCTCCCCAAATAGAAAGGGTGATCAGAGACCAAAAAGTTTTTGAGAAACACACACATATTTCCATTTCTACCTCTTTATCAATGGAATTCTGTACTTATTCATGTCCACCATCTAAGTTGAACAGGAAACAAACAAACCTACATGGTATTTCCTGGAGGTTTGAACAACACTTTTAATGCATTTTCCTGTTGTCCTCTCCATTCCTTCTTCTTTTAAGCTGATAGTTCAATACCTACTGGAGAGCAAGTGCCCTTTCCAGGCTCATGTAAAAATAGTGCCCTCTGGTGAACGATGATGAAGATTACACCCTTCTCCCCAAAACTAGTCTGCTATTTGGGATTTTTGGTTTTGTTTTTCTCTAAGTTTATATTCATTTGTTTTATTTTCCAAAGTCATTAGAATTTTCTGTCAGAATTTTATATCTACTGTGTCATAAAAAGCTCCTTATTCAACCAGAGGCTTACCTATTCCACCATTATATCAGGCCTTAGCTGTAATTCCTAAGGCAGTATAGGTTCCTGCTAATATGTATTATTTTGATGATAAGATATACGTTATGAGACATAGTAATTTTTAGAGATATTAATTTACTACAATATATGAGTTCATCAGTATTTAAAAGAACTTCAGAAACACTAAAAACTCTAAGGGTTGGAAAGTAAGTAATTGTGTTGTCTTTTTAACTTTCACCTTTGTAGAGGGAAAATATCATATAAGTTTAATATTTGGGACATGGACTTTGACTTCTAAGTCTTTTAAATGACTTTTCTCCTGGGTAGTTAAAGATATTGTCTCAAGATGAAGGGATATATATGTGTGTGTATACACACACATACACACACACATATATACACAATTTTTAAATTTTATTAAAAATAACTCAAAATGTGCTTTCAGTGTCAGAAAGAGGAGATCTTAGTGAAATAGGAAACATAGTTATCCCATATCAATAGGAAAGAGCATAGAGGAAAAGCAGATGCCTTACTACCCCAAACTCAAGGACACTAGAGGAGGTTCAACTAAGCTAGCAGAAGGAGCTTCAAGGCTGGACCAAGAAGGCCTGAGAAGATAGTAAAGGTTGCAGAGGGGGAACAAGGTTATGGGGCCCATTGGTGACAATCAGGCAAATGGCAGAACCTACAGGGAACACTGCAGAGCTCCATTGGTCTTTAAGACCAAGGAAAGCCATGGAAGCTCAACTATTCCTGAGGGATATTTTATTTCCATGTCCCCATATCTTATTAATCTCTGGTGGAGAGTAGCATTAAGTAGCCAGTCATCTCATTGCTGTGGGGTGTAACCCTTCCATGGAAGCTGTCCGCCAGCCATATTTGGCACATGCATGTCATCCTGCATTCTGAAACTTGGCTGTACCCATCTAAATGACATTGGGAAACACCTCCTTTTTTCAGTAACTAAGAACACTCACCAGTCCCACAAAACCAGACTACAGTTCACCCCACTACATCTTAACTAAAAACAAACAAACAAACAAAAAACATTAACAAGGGAAAGTAAAGCCAGAATTAAAGGTGCATCAAGTTCTTGTAGGACCTAGAAGACAAGAGGGAACAAGAAGGGTGCTGGGCTCTAGAATCACTGCCCCAGCCCCATTGTGTCCTAACTAGATTCTTCATAACCTGGGGAATGCAGGAAGAGAAGCAAGACATTGTTTTATGCAATTTAGCTCCAGACACCGGCTACAGTATCATGTGACACAGATTAATATCTGGCTACCTTAAGATAGATTACTCACCTATAAGCCTTCCTGATAGGATAGTTGTAAAGATTTTTTTAAAAAAAGCATGCAGAATAAATAAACCAATGGATTTTATTACACATGAAAAGCAGAAAGGAGTGGGTCCTGGTGGAAATCAATTCAGATGTGTATAGAGCAATGGACTGAAATGCTCAGAGGTGGAATCTGGCAGACTCTCTACTCAGGGAGACAGGGCTAGACCAGCTGGAGCCAATGAGCCCTGTGTACCCCACTACATGCAGGATGCTAGTAGGATCTGCTGGGCCCTACAGGAGAAGTTGCTTCTAAAGGCCCAGTTTTCCGTTTGATTAATTGCAAAGTAATGAAAGGAAAGAACTAAAGAATAGTTCTATGTGTGCTATAGAGTCAAAATAACAGTCTAGATTTAGCACAAGCATTGAAAAGCTCCAGATCAAATAGAATGAGTAAGTGGTTATTATGATGGGTAAATTGTGATGAATTAATAATGTAAATTATTATGATATACTAACTGCGACTCCGTGGTCTATATTCTATGTGTTGTGGTGAAGAATATTTATGAAATGGCCCAAGGCAGCATATAGCAAATCTTTTTTAATACTCTCATGGGTAGAGCCTGAGGAATGCGTAGAGACACAGGACACGCAGATTACTCTGGCTGAAGAGAGGGAGGAGAGGGGAGGGACATACTTTGGAAACTGAGAGTGAAGGTCATGATTGCATGCCATCTTATTCCACTTGTCTTTCCTCTGCACACTTCTCAGCAAATGAAACCGAGAGAAGCCAGAAGAAGTGAGAGGGTATGCCTGTCCCAACAAAGTCTGTTGTACTACTGTGGGATATCTCTGAAGGAAGGATGCCTGATTCCTCTCTGACAGCTCAGTCTCCCACACTTTCCCATCTGGATGTCCCCAAGTATGCATGCCATAAAGAATTGTTTGGGGGCTCATTCAGGTTCAGACATTAATAAAAATATAACGATACCACAAAAAAGATAAACCATAAATCCAAAACATCACAATGGCACTGAAGGCCACATGCCAGCAGAAGATGGTGGTGGTAAACACAATGTCATTTTTGTCATCATCCATCCATTTATAGCCAGAGATTGGTTTATACAGCATAAAGCCTATCTGTATCAGCCAAGAACCTGTGATCATGTAAAGAAAGGCCTTCATCATCCAGATCAGCAGCATGTTGGGAGCCCAGAGCTCTGCAGTCACCACCAGG
>NW_006159534.1:4480329-4484979 GCF_000334495.1 Tupaia belangeri chinensis | reverse complement strand
TATGGGACTGCAGTTCCACTCCTTCTGTGTCCTGCATGTGTGACACCATCAGAGGCAGGAAGATGAACATGCCCAGGGCTTGGGCACTTTGCTCCAGGACAGCACACCTCTGGGGCAGCAGGTTCTGGCTTAACACGTCTACACACCCGCTCAGGAAGAAGGACGCATAGAGAGTGAGATGTTGCCACTGTTTGCGGTACATAAAATTTCGCTGATGATATATCTTGGTGATAAGTACAAGCTGTCCATGAATACTATGCAACTCTTGGGCTACTAAAATGCAGGCACTCAGTATCTTCAGCAAGCCAACACAGTATATCTGTTGTAGCCTTTTCCATCTTCCTTTGCTCCAAGGACGACGTGGTGGATACTGAACAGGGGAGTTGCATATCAATGCTCTGGAGACAAGTTTTGCATGATAAAGACCATAGAGAAATAAAGATAGCCCAGGGTACAGGTGACCCTCAAAGCCTCCCATGGAGCTAGAAGTAGGTCTGATCAAAGGCAGAAGCAACGGTCATTCACTGAGGGCTACCTCAGACTTGAGAGTGGGGAGACAACTTCTTGAAGCCTTCTTATGTCCTCTCCGCAGCCCACTGCATCCACAGATGGAAGGGAATGGTTTTGAAGGAAGCCCACACTTATGTTGGGTGGGTGTCATGGTTTCCGTTCTGGTCTTCTGCTATGGATCATTGATAACCACCTAACCGTTGACAATGAAATAAGCATATTCTCCAGTATGATGCCTGAGTGTCTGCTATTCTCAGAGACTATACTATAAGGATCCCCCCTTGCCTTTACTCCCACTGGTCCTTGACTCCATTACTATCTTCTTTATTTTTCTCTTGTCCGAGTCTGTTCAGACTGCTGTAACAAAATACGATAAAGTGGGTGGTTTGTAGACAGCAGAGATGTATTTCTTACAGTTCTGGAGACTAGAAGTCCAAGAACAGGGTGCCAGTATATTCAGTCTATTGAGGATCTGCTCACTCACAAATGGTGCCTTCTCACTATGTCCTCACATGGTGGGAAGAGGCAGCAAGGCAATTCTCTGGGGTTTCTTTTATAAGTACACTAATTGTATTGATTAAGGCTCTACTTTCATGACCCAATCACCTTTCAAAAGATCTCATTGCCTAATATCACTACCCAGAGCATTAGGATGACAACACATGAATTTTGGGATACCAACATTCTAATCATAGCACATCCCGATCCTTTCTCCATTTTTCCATTCTGTCAGGATTTGGGGGCATGCACACACACAACCATTGTGTGTTTGTCAAGCCAAAAGGGCTGGGTTTTGAACAGTGGTTGGCCATGTGGGATTGGGCTCCCTTAACCACTAGTCTATGGGGCCAGCCTGACATGAATGCTATTTTGTATCTTCTTGACATTAAAAAATCTTAAGGAAATAAAACTAAGTAAAAGTACTGTGCAGGCAAGATTTGATGTCTAACATTTACTTTAGAGTGGAAAGGTAGAAGGACAACTGTTTGCAGAGGGGCTCTCTCAAATGATAAAATGAGCTTTTCACTAGTGCGTCAACACTTAGTACATCATTTTGCACGTGCTTTTTTTTTTTTAAAAAAAAAAAACTAAACTGTTATACAATGTGTTGGGGATAGAACCATTTTGTGCTTCTCATTCTTTTTAATGTTATTTCCTTTATCCAGTTCTTTAGCAATGAACCCATTGGCACAGCTGATTATTTTCTTTTAAGGAACAAAAATATTCTTTACAGTAGCTAGTTACAAATGAGATTTTTGGGTCATAGACTAACACCTTTTCAGTCTTAATAGATAGTGACAAATCTTCACAGCGGTGGTACTAATTTTCACTCACCCTCACAGCCTATAAATCAACAAGTCTTTTGGATTTTTCTTTCCAGGTAAACTTTTCAGTCAGCTCCTTCCACTCCATCCCCGCCCACTACCCTTGTTCAGGCATCACTAACGCTGTAATGCTGAAACACGTCTTAGCTAACTTCCAGTCTTCATCTGTTCCTATCTGCACTGCAGCCAGGTGGCTTTGGGAATGGAGAGTTAACCTCCAGGCATATCAAAAGCTTCCAGTTCAGCTCAAATGGTCTTCTTTTCCTCCAGTCCCTCTCTATTTTGGAAACTCCTTTTCCCCCATTATCCTTCAAGGATCAGCTTAAATATTGTCTTCTCCAGCTTGGAAGAGAAGACAGCTTGTCTTCTCTCTACAGTTTACCAATGTTTCTATCATTACATGTGTCACACCATTTCATAACTATTCATTTACTGGTAAATCTTTAATGGCAGAGACCATGTTTTGTCATCTTTGTGTGTAGAACCTAGTAACATGCCTGGAAGTGATCAGTGATGAATGAGGAAGTGAATTAATGTTCAAGTAAACACATGATCTCTATCATAAAATTCTTTATGATCTAGTTATGAAGACAGAACAGATACATAACAAAAGATGCCAGTCACTAATTGTTAGTGCTAAGTGCCAGATGAGTTGGAAAAAATTAGTAGAATTAGTAGAATTATTAGTAGAGAGATCTTGGGGCCAGCCATGGTGGTGCATGCTGCTAAGATATTGTGCTCCATAGGCTGGAACCACATGGTGGACCTGGGTTCAATTCCACGTCCAATATAAAGGGTGCAGATGGTGAACTGGTATGTGACTGTAATCCCATGGGCTCAGGGAGACTGAGGCAGAAGGATTATGAGCTCAAGGCTGGCCTGGACAACACAGTGAGACTCCTTTGTCCTGGGTGCAGAGATGCAGAATGAAAGGGTGTGGATGACTCACCCTAGTTATAACTTTTCAGCCACAGACACAAATCTATTTGCATAAACCAGTGTTTCTCAAGGCTTTTTCATTTTTTTGCCACTAAGTAACCTTTTAAAGTGAGTTTTTTGTTATCAACTTCTCCCTATGAGACTTCATTATCACCTTACTTGCCCAAGTGTAGCAGGAGCAAGGAGTTCTTATAGAATATATATATTGCCGAGAACTCCCAGGATGGGGAAGGAACAAATGCCAGACTTACTAGTTGACCTCCTGTGACCTACACACATGGTCTCTCCAAGAGATAACCCTCCTAGGACCCTGAGGGACACTTGACTATGCTGGCTTACCACTCAGGGATAGGCCCTGGTGGGCGCACGTCCAACAGTAAGATACGAGTGTTACTACATATCAGAATCATCTTGGGGAAGCTTTATTAAAAAAACCAGATAACGGGGGCGCCCGGCGGAAGCCGCGCGGGGCGCGGGAGCTCATGCCCCCGGAGCGGCAGCGCCCACCAACGAAAGAAGGCCCCCGCAGAAGCAGCAGCCACGGCGCCCGCCAAAGGAAGAAAGGCCAGACCCGGTACGCAGCCGCGCCGCCTACCCGCCGGACCTCCCTCTGGGCGGTCCGGCGGCTCGGGGCTCATGCCCCGGCGTTCAGCTGCCTCTCCAGGGCCGGCGTGTGGCCTTTGGATCAGCAAGCGGAAGCGGAGAACAAGGTTTGGGAACTTGCAACTTGGGAAGATGATGGTTGCCGGCCCTGCATTGCCTCGGGGAAGAACAGGAACTACTCTGCCATTCCTGAGGAAGCCAGATACCGGAGAATTCCTCGGCCTATGGACGGTGAGAGGATGATGGTTGCCAGCCCTGCATTGCCTCGGGGAAGAACAGGAACTACTCTGCCATTCCTGAGGAAGCCAGATACCGGAGAATTCCTCGGCCTATGGACGGTGAGAGGATGATGGTTGCCAGCCCTGCATTGCCTCAGGGAAGAACAAGAACTATTCTACCATTCTTGAGGAAGCCTGGTACCCGAGGATAGCTCACGCTCTAGAGCCCCACGGCACCATTCCAACAGTGGCGGATCCGCACGAGACCCACCCTTGATCTACCATGAAATGGAATCTACGATCCCTATTGGTGAAAACTAAACTTGTGGCCCTTCCCCCTTTGCTTACAGGTATCATATTTTCAATGGTACCCCTGGAAGATGACTGTATATAGCAGAGATGGTGTGATGGGAGAGGGGGAAGGGGCAGAGGGTCAAAGATAGGATAAAAAACATATATGTATGTATACATGGTATGAAAGTAGAAAGGGAATATTGTTGATGATAACATGCTGGTATGGAGGATCTATTGCTGAGTGAAATAGCCAGGCTATGAAAGAAAGATATTGTACATATCCACTCAATATACGCCGACTATCCGCATTCTATAGTAGAGAGCAATGAATCGGAGGACATGAAAATCAGTGAAAGTACTTAATGTGAGTGGGACAATGTGGAGTGGGGTGAGTGAGGAGAAGAGGATAGAAGGGGATAGCAAGTGAACAAGAGAGAGTCAGGATGTTAGTGAGAAATAGAGAGGGCTTATAAACTGTTGATGATGACATGTATAGTATTCTTAACTGGATTGGTCTGGGAGGTGTTTCAAGAAGGGCAAGGTATTTTTACAAGCAAAACGAGAAATGGCAATTGACTGTTTTATAAAAATAATTAGAATAGGGGCCGGGCGCCAAGGTTGCGTCCGGCCTGAGGACGTCGCGGGCCCTTCCGGGCTCTGCGTGTCCCCATGGGACCCAGACAGGCTGGCGGCGGCGGGAGGCGGCGGCGGGAGGCGGGCCGGGCGCCAAGGCTGCGTTCGGCCTGGGGACGTCACGGGCC
>NW_006159534.1:4478684-4478948 GCF_000334495.1 Tupaia belangeri chinensis | reverse complement strand
GGGGGGGGCGGAAGCCATTGAGGGCAATCATGAATGTCAGGGACAATGGAGGAGGAAGATGGGACATGGCAGAGGGTGGGGATGGGGAACCTAGGATGGCAAAACAAAAGGCAAGGTATGCAGGACACAAAAATTGGGAAATCATTTGCTGAGAACATATATGTTGATGTGCTTGATTGAGCCAATGCACAGTGTATTTTGGATGGAAAATTCATATGTGTGTTGTGATGAGAAAAGAAAAAAAAATTTATAATAATAAACAAA
>NW_006159534.1:4471224-4478603 GCF_000334495.1 Tupaia belangeri chinensis | reverse complement strand
GGGTTGGGCCTGGTAATCTACATTTTGAACCTCACCACTGTGACTCCAACACAGGCTGTCCTTCAGCTGATCCGTGGAAAACACTGCCCAGACTAGAAACCACCATGCTGCTCATCAAGCCACTCCTGGATACTACTGTCCTGTCCTCACTGATCCACAGATTCACCTAGAGTGGGGGCAACATCTTTATAAAAGCTGAACCTAGCGATGTTTATCAAGAGAGGCCAGCACTCCCGGAAAGGGAGGGAGGGAAGAAAAAGGAGGAGGTTAGGAAAGGAACAGAAAGAGGAAGGAGAGAGGAGCTAGCAGGTGGCATGGTAATTAAGGTGATGGATTCCCACTTGGCCGAGCATGGTTTGAGTTCCAGAGCTGGTGGCTTGAAAAATCATGCCATGTATATGCACACGCATGCCCAAAATCCTGAGAGAAGGGTGGAGGAGAGGGGATTGTGGAATAGTCATCCCCCTTGAGGGATATTTCTCACTTTCTCTCTCTGTCTCTCTCTCTGCTGAGTGTACGTGCACTATGGGGGTGGGGGGGAAATGGGAATAAAAAAGGAAGAAGAAGAAAAGAAAAAGATGAGAGAGAGATAGAGAAGGCTGAGAAAGAACACGCAGAATTCAGAAAGAACACAACAGAGTGAATATCTCCAACCCTGAGAAGGGATAAGTGAGCAGAGGAAAGGTGAGGAAGCCAGAAAGCTATACTTGCTCTGGAGTGGGGACTAAATTAAAAAATCCTCCTGGTCTCAGCCCCAGGAGACACTATCAGTTAGTAATTAAGCAAACAAAGAGTCTTATCTATGCTTGAGACCTAGTTTGGTCATTGTCTAGGTGGATGTTTTAATATAAATTATTTAACTCCTCTAAGACTCAATCTCCTCATATTTAAATGTGGATTTATGGGAATCTCATGAAATATTGTATTTTAAAGTAGTTTATAAATCTAAACACTCATATGTATATTATTAAATTATATATTAAAGAACTATATTAAATAGGTAAGTTGACCATCTAAGGCTGAATGAGACCAGGGAGCTTATAGCTTCCAAATCCCTCTTTCACAGATGAAGGAACTGAAGCCCAGGGGAAAGTGACTCACAGTGTGTCACATGGTTAGTGGCTAGCTGGAACATGTTGAGCTGGTTGGTCACAAGCTGTCAGTAGGAAGTATCACATCCCAGCTCAATAGAGAACAAACGTAAGTGGGTGAAGGTTGTCATTGCAGCCTTGAAGAGCCCTCCTTCTCAGGGAGAACCCACAGTGGGGGAGACAGGAAGGTCAGCATAAAGGAGAGTGATCATTTGCAAGTGTCCCTCACTGAGAGATACTTAACGCCACTTGAGTATATCCTCAAGCCTGTGACACAACTGCTTTTTGCAGTAAATCTGTTATTTTGAAGACTAAAGGGGAAAAAAAAAAGACTAAAGGGGACAGGCTAGTCAATATGGAGTTCAAAAACACAGATACCTAAAAGCAAAAACTTACCTGACTTTATCCAGGGCTGCCCAAAAAGAAAGACATTATTTGAGAGAAAATCAGTACTCTGATGGTTACAGAAATGAAATCTCTTGGAGAAGGAACAATCTGTTGGCTTTTCCTTTACCTGTTGCATTTTCCCTGTGAGTTCATCTAGTTATTATGTCCCGAGTCAACAATCACCAGGAGATGCTAATTAAGTTATCCCTCCCCACCTTGATCCCAAGGCATGAAGAAGAGGAAAGCGTGGATAGGAGTGTGTGTGTGTGTGTGTGTGTGTGTGTGTGTGTCTGTGTGTGTGTGTGGGGGGGGCATTCTCCTAAGCAGATCTAAGTATTTCAGTCACTGGAAAGACATATCCTTTAATGTTAATTAACTGGCCTCTGGTTTCTATATTAGAATCAGTCAATCCTTCAAAACCTAAATAAACTGATACAAACTAAGGTCCCAGATCTGTAAAACTGAGGTGTTGGTCCTGTTCAGGATTTCCTACCTCCTATGAACCTCACAATTTTCCCATGCCACTTTCTGCCATCTCAACTACAATGATGTTCTAAGCCTGCCCAGATCACATATTTGCATTTAAAAGGAACATCCCAGAAACTTTAACCCACTCTACTGCAATTCAGCATATATATAATATTATATACATATATTATATATATTATATATATATATAATATATATATATTAACCACTGCATCAGCCAGACACTGCTGAAAGTTGATAATTACAAAGAAAAATGAGGTATGTCATCTGCATCTGCTCTTAAGGGATTCAAAAGCAGTATCTTGCCATTCAAATATGGTCCACAGACTACTAGTGTCAGTATCACCTAAGAGCTTGATAGAAACATAGAGTCTCAGGCCCCATCCCAGACATACAGGATCTAGATCTGTGTTTTACCCATAGCCCCAGCTGTTTGTATGTATATGATGCTGGAAAAACACTGACCTCATAGAAAAGACTTACCTAAAGCCACTTTGAATTAAATTTTATGATGGTGTTATAAACAGAGTATAATGGGAACATAGAGGAGGGTATGGTTAATTCTAATGGGAGTGGGAGACCAGGGAAATTCTTATAAAGCAGTAGACATTTGCACTGAATTTTAAGTAGACCAGGCTGACTACATAGAAGTGGGGAGCAGGTGAAGGCTTTCTGGTGGAGGTGAGATGTAGACCTCCTGGAGAGGCGAACAGGAGATGCAAATAGAACTAAGGCCTATCCAGTGTTCCTGAATATCGCTGTAGGATAGATGGCACCACCAGGCTCAAACTCCAGTGGAATGATGAATCACCAGACCTTCACGTAAGGAGCTGACTGGTACATGGACAGGGAGAGGCCTCGCCCAGCTCCTCGCCCTCGGTGACCCTCAGGGATGAGGGGCTGATGTTTGCAGTCAGCAAAGGATGCCGAGTCTCAGATCTTGTGCCAGGCCACCTGGTCCCTGGCAGCAACTCTGCAGAGTGACCTTACCAGGAAATGGATACACTGGTTCACTTGGGCTCCCAGCAGCTCAGCCTTTGGAATGACTTCCCCCTCAATCATATTGAAAGGGAAGCTGACTCTGGAGAAAGTAGAGAAGAGATAAAAAATCATGGAAAGGGATTAGGACAGGAGACTCATCCTCTAGCTGTGTGACCAGAAGGAAATTTCTAGATCTTAACTGTAAAATGAGAGACAACCCAGGTGATTTTTCTAATCCTTTCCAGCTCTAGCTCATGGGACTTCAAAAAGTTCATGGAAAGGTAGAATAAAAGTACAAATTTATTTTGGTGCAAAAATATTTTGAAAGTCAGACATAGTTTTTCATCTTCTTTTTAAAAAAGAATTATTTATTTAATTCCATCTGTTATTACTATTATTAAATTTATTTTATTTTATTGTAATTTCTTTTATACATTCAATCCCTATACATCACTTAGTTTGTAAAGTGAATTTTCTAACATGAATACATTTCTCACCAGTCCAGTTGGGGATACTATACACATTATCATCAACAAATAATAATCCATCTCTGTGTCCCATAGATGTCTTGACTCTCTCTTTTTCTCCTTAATGTCTTTATCAGACCCTCCTCCTTTTCTCATCCTCTTCCCACACTGTATCCAGTATCGATAACCAGTTTCCATGTTTCTATAGCCTCTAATCTTTCAGTTTCAGCCATAGAGTGCAGACAGTCGGTATACATGATGATTCCCACATAGCCTATGATTCTGGCATGTTCCAGATAATTTCAGACTGATCTATCATGTTTCCAACTTTTAAACTACTTAGATTTTCTTGGAACTACTTACCAGAGGTAAAAATAAAAAAGTTCTTCTTAGTTGTAGTTCACCCTGTGATTGTTTCCTTTGCTATGAAAATTGTATATTTCACAATAACTGAAAGAGAGGATTTGAGGGCTGTCACCCCAAAGTAATGACAATGTATGAGGCGATGGACATGCTAACCACCCTGATTTCACGCTTATACAATGTATACATGTACTGAAATATCACACTGTTCCTCATAAATATGTATAGTTATTATCTGTCAGTGAAAAAAACGATTTTAAAAAGAACAATTAAAGAATTATTCTTGGGAACATGATCTCAACTAAATCACAAGGGCAGCATCTGGATTGGATTGTGCATCAGAGCTACATTTAGAGAAAAAGTATATATTGATCTATCCATCTCTATATAATTTTTTTTTTTGGAGAGGTTTTTGCTATAGGGCGCGTGTGCTTGCCAGACAGACAGAGAGAGACAGAGAGACAGAAAGCAGGAAATCACCCCCCAGGGGGGCGGCCACGCTGCAATCCCTTCTCCTCCATTCTCCTCTAGGGATCTTGGGCATGCACGCACACACGCCCGGTGTGAGTTTAAGCCACCGGGTCCGGGACTCGAACCGCAGTCGACTACGTGGGAGTCCAGCGACATAGCCATTACGCTAACTGCTGGTCCCGCATCTCTATATAAATTAATAATGAAGTAGATGTTAAACATTTACTGTGCATTTTGTTTGACAGTTGAGTGGGGCACCAAAGAAGCAGAAGCTTAGGTTCTGGCCAGAAATGTTCTCCTACATATTTGAAGACATATAACACATATTAGCAGAGAAGACAGTATATAATTTCATAATAGATTGTCCTATTAAGGATAATTGTTAGCATTTCCCAGAACTAAATACTTTACAGGAATTACTTCATTTATGTCACATAAATCTAGGAGATAGTAAATCGTTTATGATGTTTCTGGCTATAAATAAGAGAAAAACCCTAATTTCACTAGCTTAAGCAGTAAACAATTTCTTCTGTCGCTCTATAAGAACTCTCCTTCTTTTGCCTTTTCCTTGGCCTTGCTGCTGCAGATTTAGCCCTAATACCCAGGAAATATTGAGAGAAAGTAAAGGCTCAGACATTGGACCTCCAACAGGCCAATGTTTCAGTCCTAGCTCTGCCACTTAATATCCATATGGCTTCAAGCAAATAACTTATCTCAGCCATAATCTCCTTAGCCACAAAATGAGGATATTTACCACACAAGGTTATAGTAAGAATTGAATAAGATAAATTTAGCATGGCCCTGAATAAATAGAAGTTATTATTCTTAATTAGCTAAAATAATAAAAACAAAAACTAATGTTAGCCAAGCATATCACAGTTTGCAAGTTGTGTACACACACACTGTCTAGTTCGATTCTCACAATAACTGTGTTAGGTAAAGGATATGCCTTCCTAGGGACAGCTGAGGAAACTGAGTCTGAGAGCATTTAAGAGTCTTGGCTCTTTCCGATTGTTCCATTACATTCTTGGGATGCTACTTACTCCCCACTAGCTGATGCTTCTTGTTATGGATCATCTCTATTATGGGTTGATTTGTGTCCCCCCTAAATACACACACACACACACACACACACATATATTTGTGTATATATATTTTTTTGAGAGAGATTTTTGTTTTAGGGTGCGTGCACTCACCAGAGAGAGACAGAGAGACAGAAAGAACATGAGAAATCACTCCCCTACACATTGAAATTCCTTCTACTCCATTCTCTTCTCAGGATTTTGGGCACACATTCACATGTGCCTGGTGTGAGTTTCAAGCCACTAGGTCTAGGACTCAAACAGCAGTCAACCACATGGAAGTCCAGCACTATGCTATCTGCTAGCCCCTAAGCTCATATGTTAAAGCTCCTAGTACCTCAGAGTTCAAGCTTCTTTGAAAAGAGGCCATTACAAATATAATTATCTAAGTTATCCTAGGGGCCAGCAGGATGCAGGAGGTTCATTTTCTTTCTTTTTATTTTTGAGAGTTTTTTGCTGCAGTGTGCGTGTGCTCACCAGAAAGACAGAAACAGAGAGACAGAAAGCAAGAAATCACCCCCCGGAGGGGGGATGGCCACGTCACAATCCCTTCTCCTCCATTTTCCTCTAGGGATCTTGGGCATGCACACACATGCACCCAGTGTGAGTTTAAGCCATGGGGTCCAGGACTTGAACTGCGGTCAACTATATGGGAGTCCAACAACATAGCCATTACTCCAACTGCTAGTTCCGGTTCATTTTATTTTCTACCCTGAGCTCTGAACAGAAAGCAGCTTTCATGCTCTCTCTTGAGCTGGTGGGAGGAATTTGTTTACTCTGCCTTACACTGAAGGGAGTTACACTTCTGAACTTCCAAATCTGGCCTCTGTAGCTCTATTTTCATTCCCTAAGACCATATCTCCTGGCTCCCTATTGGCACAAACCCCCCAGCTATTAGGAATCTATATCTGAAACCAGTCCCATCTTACCTGCCACAAAATCCACTTGTGAGCTTATCATCTAGCTATGAGTCACATTTTATATTTTATCACCTGTAAGTTTTGATTTTCTTCTTTAGATCTTGGTCAAAAACAAACTATTTTTTTAAATTACTGCTCTGCTACATCTTACTTATTTTTCCATTTATTTTTTTCCTTTAAATTTATTTTTTTACATTAATTCACTATACATCATTACAGCATACAAAATGAATTCTCCATCCAAAATACACTGTATATTGGCTCAATTGACATACATGTTATCAACGAATAATTTTCCATTTCTTATGTCTTGTATATTTTGCTTTTTTTTCTCTTTTTTTGCCATCCTTGATTCCCTATCCCTCACCCTCTGCCCTGTCCAACACTCCTCCCACATTGCCTCTGGTGTCCATGGTTGCTTTCTATGCCTTCCCCCCTCCCCATTTAATTGATTTGCTAATGAACTAAATTTGTCTAAATATTTGTAAGAGCAAGCACAGCTGATATATACATATACCTGAACCCAAGTCTGACTTTAGGCATAAACCTCAGTGAATAGAATGGACATACTATAAAGTAGTACCTAGCTGGGGCTATATAGCTTACTGTAGTCATCAAATATGCATTTATTTTTTTTGATAGCAGTTTTAGTGGGGTTTTTCTGTTCGTTTTTTTTTTCTCCTGAAAATTTTTTTAAATTAATTTACATTCATTCCCTGAGCATCATCACAACATACTAAATGTGGTTTCCTATCTAAGATAGACTGCATAGTGGCTTAATCATGCATGTTATCATCAATAATATTCCATTTCTACTTTCATACATATGTATATGTATATATGTGTTTTTTACCACATGTTTGACCCTCTACCCTTTCCCACTCTCTTATTACCCTATCTCTGCTATATACAGTTGTCTTCCATTCCTTTTCCCCCAACATTTTGTTGATCACACAATATCATAAGTAATCTAACCACTTTCAATAGCAAGTTCAGCTGGTCATTTCAAGAAAAGCAGTTTTGAACTAGTAATGATATTTCCTTGAAACTTAAAGCCTAGAAACAGGTTAGTATTCTGTTCAAATAGTAGGTACATGCACCTATCGACAGCTCAAGACAGGACAAAAA
>NW_006159534.1:4468568-4469218 GCF_000334495.1 Tupaia belangeri chinensis | reverse complement strand
TGAACCCAAGTCTGACTTTAGGCATAAACCTCAGTGAATAGAATGGACATACTATAAAGTAGTACCTAGCTGGGGCTATATAGCTTACTGTAGTCATCAAATATGCATTTATTTTTTTTGATAGCAGTTTTAGTGGGGTTTTTCTGTTCGTTTTTTTTTTCTCCTGAAAATTTTTTTAAATTAATTTACATTCATTCCCTGAGCATCATCACAACATACTAAATGTGGTTTCCTATCTAAGATAGACTGCATAGTGGCTTAATCATGCATGTTATCATCAATAATATTCCATTTCTACTTTCATACATATGTATATGTATATATGTGTTTTTTACCACATGTTTGACCCTCTACCCTTTCCCACTCTCTTATTACCCTATCTCTGCTATATACAGTTGTCTTCCATTCCTTTTCCCCCAACATTTTGTTGATCACACAATATCATAAGTAATCTAACCACTTTCAATAGCAAGTTCAGCTGGTCATTTCAAGAAAAGCAGTTTTGAACTAGTAATGATATTTCCTTGAAACTTAAAGCCTAGAAACAGGTTAGTATTCTGTTCAAATAGTAGGTACATGCACCTATCGACAGCTCAAGACAGGACAAAAATCCTTTAAAACCAGAAAACAAAGCTTAGAAGAAAAGCAGC
>NW_006159534.1:4467097-4467621 GCF_000334495.1 Tupaia belangeri chinensis | reverse complement strand
CTTTCTCCTTCCTCTTCAGCAGTTCATTGTCTCTCTTCTCTTCCATCTCTGTTAGTTTTGCCATTATGAATGTTCTGAATTCTTTATCAGACATTTCCATGAATTTCCTTGAACTGTGTGTGGATGAAGATGAGTTATCCTTTTCCCTTGGAGGAGAGGTATTTTCCTGCTTCCCCATATTTCTTATGGTCCTGCAGCAATTTCTAGTCATCAGGTTGATGGTCTGTTTCTTCCCAAACTTGGAAGTCCAATCTGGGCATTGAGGAGCGTGCAGAAAAGGAAACAGAGAGAGAAAACAACAGCAACAACAGCAAAAAAAAAATATACATATACAAGAAACAGAGAAAAAGAGAAGAAAAAATTAAAAGAAAAATGTTTAAATAAAACAAAAAACATTAATATTCAAAAAATTTTAATAAAACCTAAAAATTTGAAATGGCTAGATCTCAGGAGCCATTAAGGAAGGTGTCTCTTCGAGAAGGCCTGTTCCCTTCCCCTCTGCCTCTCCTGGGGGTGGAGGGGGG
>NW_006159534.1:4447754-4466963 GCF_000334495.1 Tupaia belangeri chinensis | reverse complement strand
AGATACAGAGACAGGAGGCCTGAAAGGGGTCTTCCTACCGCGTGAGTTTTGTATGCTCGAGGTCGAATTATCAGTGGGAAGTCTTCATTTCTCGGTTTGCCCCAAAATGGCTAGATCGCAGGAGCCATGAAAGAAGGTGTCTCTTCGAGAAGGACTGTTCCCAGGAACCAGCAGTTAGCATAATGGCTATGTCGCTGGACTCCCATGTAGTCGACCGCGGTTTGTGTCCCGGACCCAGTGGCTTAAAACTCACGCCGGGCACGTGTGCGTGCGTGCCCAAGATCCCGAGAGGAGAATGGAGGAGAAGGGATTGAGGCGTGACCATCCCCCCTGGGGGGTGATTTCTCGCTTTCTGTCTCTATGTCTCTCTCTGTCTGTCTGGCGAGCGCACGTGCCCTACAGTGAAAATCTCTCCAAAAAAAAAAAAAAAGAGAAGGATTGTTCCCTTCCCTTCTCTATTTATTTATTTATTTATTTATTTTGGGGAGGTTTTCACTATAGGACGCATGTGCTCGCCAGACAGATGGAGAGAGACAGACAGAAAGTGCGACATCACCTCCCAGGGGGGATGGCCATGCCACAATCCCTTCTCCTCCATTCTCCTCTCGGGATCTTGGGCATGCACGCACACGCGCCCAGCGTGAGTTTTAAGCCACCGGATCTGGGACTCAAACTGCGATCAACTACATGGGAGTCCAGTGACATAGCCATTACGCCAACTGCTGGTCCCCTTACTTATTTTTCTAGCATGTCTTTTTCTATAGGGGTTGGAGGTGGGGAATTAGATTGGCCTGTCATGCTGCCAAAAATAGAAGTCCTTGTAGTAAGTATTCAAAAGAGAAGCCTGTTTTCTCAAGAGAGTACGGCATTTGAGTTGGAGCTGCTCTCACGTCTAGGTGGGTGCTTTGCTTTCTAATCAGGGCATGCTCCATACAAATCACTGTGCATGTGGATGGGGAAGGGATGTTTTGCCATCTGGAGAAAGCTGCTTCTGGGGGCTCTGGCTTTTTCCAAAGAATAGTCCTTCCCTCCTTTGCCCATTCCCATTAGGAAATGTCAATGCCCCATAAAAACTGGAGAGAAATGCTGTTCTGGAATCATGACCTCTAAGCTTAGTAATGACTATGTACCCAGCTTGTTTTTTAGTGGCGTGGAAACCTCAGTTCATCTACCATCAAATTATTCAAGAATGACCATTAGGTTAAAGAACGAACCAAGGACCAGCAGGTGGTTTAGTACTTGAGATGTTGGACTCCCACATGGCTGACCATAGTTTAACTTCTGGACCTGGTGACTTGAAACTCACACCAGGCACATGTGTGTGCATACCCAAAATCCCAGGAGGAGAGTAGAAGAGAGGGGATTGTGGCATGCCCATCCCTCCATGGATAGCCAAATTGTCCCTGTTTGTAGATAATATAATCTTCTACAAAGACTCCACACACGAAAAAATTAAAAATAAAAAATAACTCTTGGAACTCACATACAAATTTAGTAAAGTAATAGGATACAAAACCAACATACAAAAATCATTTGTGTTTTTATACACCAACAATAAAATATGTGGAAGATGATCTTGTTAATAATAACTACAAAGACAATTAAAATATCTAGGAATAGATTAGTGTGAAAGGTTCAAAAAAATCTCTATAACAAAAACTTTAAACCCCTGATGAAAGAAATTGAAAAAGAACAAATAAAGGAGAGACATCCCACGTTCATGGATTGAAAGAATCAATATTTTAAAACATGTTTATACTACCAGAATCAATCAACAAAGTCAATGCAATACCTATCAAAATACAAATGACTTTCATCACAGAAATATTTTTAAAAAATCATAAAATATTGAATCATGAAAGACTCTGAATAACTAAAGCAATCCTCAGGAAAAAAATAAATAAAAAGCTAGAGTATCATACTACTGGATTTCAAATTATGATAGAAAGTTACAGTACCAAAACAACTGTAAGGGGATAATCATCTCACCCCAGTTAGAATGGTTATTATCAAAAAAGACAGGAAAAAGGGACCAGCAGTCAGTGTAATGGCTATGTTGCTGGACTCCCATGTAGTCGACTGCGGTTCCGGAACTGGTGGCTTAAAACTCACGCTGGGCGTGTGTGTGTGCGTGCCCAAGATCCCGAGAGGAGAACGGAGGAGAAGGGATTGTGGCATGGCCATACCCCTTGGGGAGTGATTTCTCGCTTTCTGTCTCTCTGTCTCTCTCTGTCTGCCGAGTGCACATGCCCTATAGCAAAAACCTCTCCAAAAAAAGAAAAAAAAAAAGACAGGAAAAAAAGAGGGGTTTGGCAAGAATGGAGAGAAAGGGGCACTCTTTTAAACTGCTGATGCAAATATAAATTTGCATAGCCATTATGGAAAACAGTATAGAGGCTTCTCAAAAAACCAAAAGTCAAACTTCCATATGATCCAGCAATCCCTCTATTGGCAAATATCCAAAGGGAAGGAAATCAGTATAGTATGCACATATCTGCACCTCTGTATTTACTGCAGCACTATTCACAATAACCAACCAATGCAAACAACCTTGATGTCTATCAGCAGATAATGGATAAAGAAAATGTGACATACGCATGCACACACACACTAGAATACTCTTCAGTCATTAAAAGAGCAAAATCCTCTCATTTGAGGTTAATGAGTGAGCCTGGAAGACATTATGTTAAGCAAAGTAAGCTAGGCACAGAAAGAGAAGTACCACATGTCCTACCTCACATGTGAAAATTTTAAAAAATGACCCAGGAGAAGGAGAGATGAAGAATGATTTCTAGAGGCTGGAAAGGATGGGGCCAGCAGGTGGCATGGTGATTGAGGGCACTGGACTCCCACATGGCCGACTATAGTTCAAGTCCCAGACCTGGTGGCTTTCTCTCTCTCATCAAATTAAAAAAATAAATAAATAAAGTTAAACAGAATAAATAATTCTTAAAAACAAACAAACAGAGGCTGGGAAGGATAGGAGTGGGAGGGATAGAGGATGTTTACTAAGAGAAAATAATGTACAGATAGATAAGAGGAACAATATCTAGTATTATAAAATACAGTAGGGAGAGTGTGGTTAATGACAACTCACTGTATATTTCAGAGTAGCTAAAAAAGATTTTGAATGTTCTCAACAGAAATAATGGCAAGTGGTTGAGATGATGAGTACACTAATTACCCTGGTTTGGTCATTACACATTGTATTCATGTACTGAAAAATCACATTTTCCCCCACAAACATGCACAATTATAATAGTTGTTTAAAAATTTTTAAAAATAATTGAGGAAACTGAAATCACAATTTTCTTTTCAGTTTTTAAAAAGGATTCTAGACATGAATATTGTTAAATGTGTTGAAACATCTCTGCTACCTTTAATAACGTATCTTGAATTTAGTTTAGCTTTTTGTTTTTTACAGCTCACTTACTTGTTCTTTTCTCTTAGCATCTAGGAACGCTGTGAATGGTGAGAGTAAGTTGGAGGGTGAGTGCTGTGATTAGCAACCCTTGGCCCCAAACTGTTAAGATCCTTCAGGGTTCATTATGCTTGTCAGAGTTTATTTTCTTCTCAGACTACCTCTAGTTGTTCCTGTGTCACTGTTAATTTTCTTCTTCAACTAGCATGCTTCTTATAACTTAGTATTGTGTAGGAAATAAACCAGTTAGACAAAATGTTTAACACTATGTCCAAAGAAATAAAGTGGCTGAGTAAGTTCGCTTTCAATATAATTTTCACTGCTTGAAACTTTACAACATTGATTCTGGCTGAAATTATATTTTGTTTTGTTTTTAAAGAATTATTTAATTCATTTTATTATTATTACGTTTTAATTTGACCAGAGAGAGAGACAGAGAGAGAAAAAAGAAACCACCAGGTCCAGGACACAAACCATGGTTGACCATGTGGGAGTTTAGGTCCTTAAACCTCACACCACCTGCTGGCCCATTTTGTTTTAAATTAATTTATTTCTTCCATGAAAGGAGACAGAGCTGAAGACAGGCACTCCCAACAGAGTCTTCATGCTATACTCCACTCATAGTCTCAGCCAGCAGGGATCATGAGCACATGCCCACATGCCCAGGCCTCAGGATGAGAACTCAGGACCTCCCCACATGGGTCCAGCATCACAGAGAATTGTTTTCCATTGCACCACCATATGGCCCCTCTGGCTGAAGTTTTCATAATTACTGTTTTTTTTTTTTCTTTTTCTTTTTTCTTTTTTATTCATGATAGAGGACATGCGCATGAGAGAGAGGAGCATGTGCTACATGATCTGGCCAAGCCGTGACCCCCTTCCTCAGTCCTCCTGACTATTGGATCTCAGGCACTTATGCACGTCTGAGGTATGTTTCATAATGACCAGCCCTGGGATTTGAACTGTGGTCAGCATGTGGTATTCAGCTTCTCTTAAGCAGTACATTACTGCTAAACCATGAAGCCAGCCTCAGATGAAGTTTTTAAAATTTCTTGAACATCCTCTATATTCTGGATATTTGGGGTTTCTTTTATATAATCTTTTAAAGAATAGCGAAGTATATCTGTATATTTATTTTCAAAGCTGACCACTATATTACATCTAATTCCATGCCTGAGAATGTGAAGTTAGGGCTAGTCAAGTGGTGTGGTGGTTGGGGTGGCTGGATCCCACATGGCTGACTGTGTCCTCAAGTCCCAGACCCGGCAGCTTGAAAAACGCTGGGCACAAGTGTGTGTGTGTGTGTGTGTGTGTGTCCAAAATCCCAAGAGAAGAATAGAGGAGGAGGGATTGCAGTATGGGCATCCAACCCTGGAGGGTGCTTTCTCACTTTCTCTCTTTTTGTCTCTTTCCCCTCTCTGTCTCCAGTGAGCACATGCACCTTATTGCAATTTTTTTTTAAAGTATGAATTTTGGCACCCTTTGATTTTTCTCTTTCCACGTGCCCTCTGTCTCCATCTAATGTACTTTCTCTCTAAGCATTCATATTGGCTGCATAACGTAATGAAAGAAAAATTGCATTCAAATTTGGACCATATAGTTTAATTCCTAATTTTTCTTACTGCATAAATTTGAAAAGTCACATGGCTAACCACATCTATTTAAAAAAGAGTAATAATTCTTATTAGTTTTTAGGTACTATAGCTTGAATATGTTTCCCCAAAGCTGACATGTTGAAATTTGGCTATAATGGTATTAAGAGGAAGGAAAATAAATCTGGCTATGGATTTAAGAAGTAGAGCCTCTCTGGGAGAGACTAGAATTAGACAGTGTCATCAAGGTGAAGCTCCCACGATTTACTCTACTGATGGTTTTATATGGAGAGGGAGTGAGGCTAGAGCAGACACACAACACAGACATAAGCTCTCATTCTCTCACTATGTGATGCCCTGAGCTGCCTCAAGACTCTGCAATGAGTCCTCAACAACAAGACCCTTGCTGTTGATAGATGAAATCCCTTGACCTCAAATCTCCAAAACCATGAGATGATTAAACCAACAGGGTATGGACTAAGACACTAGAATGATATAAAAATGAAAAATGATAATACTGGGACCAGCAGATGACATGATGGTTAAGGTGGCTGGATTCCCATGTTGTCAACCACAGTTTGAGTCCCCGTACCCAGTGGCTTAAAAATCATGCTGGGCATGTGTGCATGTGTGCATGCCCAAAATGCCAAGAGGAGAATAGAAGAGAAGAGATTGTGGCATGGCCATCCCCTCTGGGGATGGTTTTCCATTTTCTTTATCTTTGTTTATCTCCTCTCTCTGGCGAATGCACTCACCTTATGGCAAAAACTTAAAAAGAAGAAAAGGATAAAATTTGTAAAAGCATTTTCTGAAAAAATTATTACCCAATGAAATGTTTTTACATGTTTTTGTTATATCTATCTTATTTTTCCTCAAAAAGCTTTTTGCTTTTTCTTATTGTTTTGTTTTACATTGCCAAAGGGTGCATGTGTTTGCCAGAGAGTCAGAGAGAGAGAGAGGTATTATAAAAAGCATCTTGCAATGGGATATGTTCACGATGCCTTCCCTTCTCCTCCATTTCTCCTTCTTGTTGGGATTTGGGGCACTCATGCACACATGCCCAGTGTGTTTTTCAAACGGCCAAGGTCAGGATTGAATCACAGTCAACTTGTGGTATCTGGCTCCCTGTACAGGGTTGGCCCATCAAAGAAGTTTTTCATAGTATTATTGGGTCGTTGGAAAGGTCATGACACATTTTTGCATAGAAAAATAAGTCATGTCTTTTCCAATGCCCCAATACATTGCTAACACTTATTTTTTAAATTTTATTTATTTTATTTATAATAGAGAGCATGTGTGCATACAGAGAGAGAGAGAGAGAGAGAGAGAAAGAGAGAGAGGGAGAGAGACATACCCTCAAAAGGGCCTTGTTACACCATGATCCCCTGTCCCTGTCCCTCCAGCTCTTCAGGATCTTGGGCATGCACACACATGCCTGGAATGGTTTCAAGCTGATCCAGGGATCAGTATCCACAGTCAGCCATGTGGTATCCAGCACTGCAGTTCTGTTTTCTACCAACTGCATCACCAGGTTGGGCCTTGCTAACACTTACTTAAGAGTTATTCTGTGACAGTTACTAAGTTAGATTTTATCCTTTTTTTTTTTTTCATTTATTCCCACAAAAATCCCAATTTATGCTAATAATGATGCTAATTATTATCCTCATTTTAAGAATGAGTAAACTGAAGCTTAAAAAGGCTTAGTAATTAGCTCAAGTTCATGCAGTTAAGAAATGGTCAAGTCATGGTTTAAGTTCAAAGAAATGATTCTAGATCTGAGTTCTGAGTCTCCACACAAAGACAGAATTCCAGTATTTTGGATGATGGTGGCATGAGGGTAATGTTCAGGCAAAGGCAAGGGGTAATACACACTCGAACTCCCTTCCAGAGGAGGTATCAGACCCAGCTCCCTCACTGGACACAATGGTACCTACGGCTGCTCACTGGTGGCCGGCACTGCAACTTCTCCATGGTGGGAAGACAGGGCAAGGCCATAGCACTCACAGAAACATCTCTTTGTATAGCAGCCCAGAAACTGAAAATTCTTTACAGTGTTCACTAACAAGGACGGTCTGGGGCCAGTTGGGGTAGTGTGGTGGTTAAGGCACTTGATCACACATGGCCTACTGCACGGTTTGAGTCCTGAACCTGGCAACTTGAAAGACACACCAGGTCCATGTACATGTGTGCCTAAAATCCTGGGAGGGGAAGGGATTGTGATGTGACCATCTCCCTGAAGGATGGGGAGCAAGTTCTCACTTTCTCTCTCTCTCTCTCTCTGTCTGGCTAGCATACGTACCCTCTAGCCAAAAGAAAAAAAAAAAAAAAAAAAAAAAAAAAAGAAGAAAGAAAAAACAAAATTTTAAAAAGAACAAGTTTTAGATATTTCATTCCAAGTCAATTATTTGAACAGAAAAAAGAGTCAGGTGATAGTCTAGTAGAAAGATGCAGTTCTGAGCTGCTAATAAAGCCCAGTGTCACCAGTTTGCAAATATTTACTCTGCCTGCTTGTCCCTTACACTGCATACCTGCCCATCCTCTCTTTATCAAAAGCCACAAGATCAAAAAGGATGTTGAATCTTAATCTAAAGAATTCATAAATCATGGCAACCTCCTGTTAGAACTTTCCTCATGACCCAGACCATGTGATCATCAGAGTGTGAACTATTACCTGGGCCTAAATGGGCAGAACCATCAAAGTGGGCCAGAAAGTCACTGCTTCTCCCCACAGTTCTTCCCTTGTTCCTTCATTTACTGACTTCCCAGAACTAGAAGGCATTTAAGAAAATTAACACCAGTAATAAACATTCTTATGGGACACACACTGTAGATAGCTAATACTCACCATGAGCATCATTCCTTTTTGATGGATAAAATAATTGAGTTTCAGAGACTTGTCAAAGGCCACCCAGCCAGGAGATGGAAATAATGATTCACACCCAGGTATAGCTGAGGCAAAGCCTGGGTGCTTACACTTGGGCTGCACTGCCTCCAAGACCCACCCTCACTTAGTCCCCTGGGTAAATGGACCTTTGCAATCATGTATGGTGCATGGTTTTCAATGTTCCTCCAAAATTCATGTGTTGGTTTGTTTGTGACAGAGATGGTTTGGTTGTATAAAGAGATGATGATCAATGCTATTAGAGTGGGGCTCCATAATGAAAGAGCCCCACCCTAATAACAGTAATTCTTCTTATAAGAAGAGGAAATGAGACCAGATAGAAAAACTTACAGGCAAAGCCACTTTGCTCTTCTCTCTCTATTCAAGCCTGTGGTTTTCTCCCACAGACTCCCTGGTCTCCCCTCCCCCACAAGCAGGCTACCCCTCCCCATCTTGTGTCTTGGTCCACCTTGAAACACCCTTTCATCTGTGTTCCTCCTCTAACACCATCATTTCTGTTAACACTCAAAAGACTCCTTCTAGTAGAAGGCTTTCCTCTCTAGCCCCATCTCTACGATGCTTTTTTTTTTTTTTGGAGAGGTTTTTGCTATAGGGTGTGTGTGCTCACCAGAAAGGGAGAGACAGAGACAGAGAAAGTAAGAAATTACCCCCCAAGGGGGAATGCCACGCTGCAATCCCATCTCCTCCACTTTCCTCTCGGGATCTTGGGCAAGCACACACACCCACGCCCGGCATGAGTTTAAGCCACTGGGTTCATGATTTGAACCGTGGTTGACTACACGGGAGTCCAGGGACGTAGCCATTATGCCATCTGGTGATCTCTCTACAGTCCATTTTTTTAAGTTTTATTTTTAATTGACAAATAATTATACATATTTATGGAGTACAGTGTGATGTTTTTATAAACACACACATTGTGGAATAATGAAAGGCTAACTAGCATATCATACATCACTTCAAATATGTACAATTTCTTATGGTGAGAGCATTTCAAATCCTCCCTTTTAGCTATTTTGAAATCCTTTTTATTAGCATCAGGCCAGCATTTTCCAAGATTCTCCCAGGGGTCACCAAGCCCCCTTTGATCAACCTCCATTGAGCCCTTTCATGTGCTAAGCACTAAGTATTTTGCAAACCACCCCATTTCTCTGGTCCCTTTTACAGAAAATCTCAAAGTTGTTTATACTCATGTCTCAATTCCTGTCCTCTCATGCACTTTTTAACCAACTTCAAACAGGCTCTTGACCCCATCTCTCCACTGAAATTGTTCTTTCAAGGTCAGTAATGATTTCTATGCTGCTAAATCCAATGGTCAACTTCCAATTCTCTTCTTCACTAATCTTTCAACAGTATTTGATACATGTATCTGAGTATATTATAATTTCTTTTAATGAAGAAATTTCATTTAAAAGGATAAAGTAATATTCATAAAATATTTTCTTCATACTTGACCTTATGAAATGCAGGCTGAATAAGTATATTTTTATATGTACACAAAGCCACTATAATCGTGTCAGCTACAAATTACAGTCTGAGGCAGTGTGGAGGTTCAAACAATTGGTGTTGCTGCTAGCAATGTACTTTTTTCTCCCAATGGTGAATAACTTTTGATAAGATTCTAAAGAAAACAAAGTATTCCTTTCCTTTAATTTACATACTTTAATGGCTAGCATTAGTGAAGATGTACTAAGAATACTTTGTAAAGTAGAGATAGGGTCTACGCTCAAATCATTATAAGATGCTTTCCTCCCCCGACACACACTTACATAAATGCCTGGCTGAACATTCAAAACATAAGTGGGACATGAGACTATTGGTTTTACTTGATACTGTCCCATGTAGTATATTTTAATATCCTTAGTCCCAGTCCATAAAATGACCATAGTGTTCCCAATCAACCTCCACTGAGACCTTTCATGTGCTAAGCACTAAGTATTTTGCAGACCACCCCATTTCTCTGGTCCCTTTTACAGAAAATCTCCTCAAAGTAGTTTATACTCATGTCTCAATTCCTGTCCTCTCATGCACTTTTTAACCAATTTCAAACAGGCTCTATATATTGTTGCCTATCATCATGAAAACCAAAAATGTCCCTTAAAATTTCCACCATGGTCCTCGGGAGGGCGATATCATGTTGGGCAACAATTCTCCATGGATCTCTCTCATTTCTGCATGCCTTGTGAACAGAGACACCGGCTAGCTTTATCTGAGCTGGCTTTTCAAGGGTATTTGTATAGCAAACAACTTTGGAACATGGAGAGAATACCCCTTGAAGCAAAGAGTAGGCATGCTTTCTGCCCATCATAAAATACTCAGGCTTCCTTTCTTGTAATGCGAATTGTTGCACATGGCATTACCTTCTGTCTCTTTTCATACTATCTTGGGGAAATGAGACTTGGAGAACTAAGGCAAGGCAATGCAGATAGTCTGGCTCCTATACACCGTCATTACTGTAAGAAAGATGTTTGTGAGCTAGGCATCTCAAGTCTTCTGCCAGCATCCAAGAAACTGTGACAGGTTTTAGAATAAAATCTCAGATCCTTCACAGTGCTTGACAACTGCTCCACTGAAAATCACCAGAGCTATATTAGCTAAATCACAAATCTACATTCTTGTCTTGATCTCTGCTGAACTCCAGACATTTATAACCAATTGCCACCAACATTTGAACATCAAACAGACAACTCAAACTTAAAATGCCCCCAATAGGCCCAGTGCTGTTGATGCAATAGTAATGCAAGTGCCCTGCAAGGCTGAAATCAACATGGCTGCCTACAGGATGGCTTGAAAACACACAGGACATGATGGTGCCTGCCCAGAGTCCTGGGGGACTGAAAGACTGGAGGAAGGGGATCATCATGTGACCAATCCCTCTGGAGGATGCTTCTTTCTCTCACGTACCACATGTGCTCTACTATGAACTGTAGATAAAGAAATAAAACTGTACTCTTGATCTTTTCCCTAAAACATGATAAGCATGTTCCTACCTCAGGGCCCTTGAGCTTGTTGTCCTTTTTCCTGGGCAACTCTTCCCAGATACCTGCATGACTCACTAGCTCACTTTTTCCAGGTCTTCGCTGGACAACGTCTTGCTGGACATTGAAGCCTGAAACTTATTTATCCTAAATAATTCAAACTTTATACCTTTTGACCTCCATCTCCCCATTTATCCTGCATCTGATAACCACCTTTCTACTCTCCATGTGCTCAAGTTTGCTTTTTGTTTTTGTTCTCTAAGATTCCACACGTAACTGGGATCGTGCAATGTTTTTCTTTCTGTAATTGGTTTATTTTATTTAGCAGAATGCCCTTCAGTTTCATCTATATGGTTGTAAATGATAGTATCTCCTTTTTTAAGACTGAATAACAGTCCATTGCATTAAATATTGTATATTCCATATATAATATATACATATACATATATGTGTATGTGTTTGCATATGTGTGTGTGTGTGTATTTTTTTTAAATTGTGTTAGGAATCTCCATACTGTTTTCCCTAGTGGCTGTACCAATCTACATTCCCACCAACAGTGGCTAGATCTCCTTTTCTCCATAAAGTTGTGACTTTTATTAAAGGCATATACATAAATACATACACACACACACACACACATACATTTCACATATCTGTGTGTGTGTATATATATATATATATATATATATGTGTGTGTGTGTGTATAGATATATATGTTTCTCCTTCATTTATCCATCCACAGACACTTTAATTGCTTCTATATCTTGGCTATTAGTTTATATATTTATTTATTTATTTGCCAGAGGGTGAATACACTCACCAGAGGGTATTCACTCAGACAGAGTCAGAGGGAAAATGAGAAAACACTCTCCATGAGGGATAGTTACGACACAACCCCTTTCTCTCCATTTCTCCCTCTTGTCAGGATTTTGGGCATGCCTGAACATGCACCCAGCATGTTTCTCAAGCTACCAGGTCTGGGACTCAAACCTCTCAGTTGACCATATGTGACTCAGCCACCTTAACCACTGGACCAGGGGCTGATCCCATATCTCAACTATTATGAGTAATACAATGATCATGGGGGTGTAGATATCGCTTCAATACATTGATTCCATTTCCCTTGGACATATATCCAGCAGAGAGATTGCTGGGCTCTATGGTGGTTCTATTTTTAATTGCATTAGAAACCTCCATACTGTTTTCCCTAGTGGCTATGCCAATCTACATTCTGCCAACAATGGCTGGGGTCTCCCTTTTCTTCAAAAGGATGTGACTTATTAAAGGTCTTACTGTTCTTTACCAGCCCCTCCGTTGCAGGTTCTGGGTTACTTCACCTTTGTGACTCCCACAGCTCAGAGCACAGTGTGGTAGATAACATAGACTTTGGCCAACGGAATGAGCTCTGCCTGTCAGAGTGCAAGCACATAGCAATTTCTTTCTCACACCAGTTCCCTGCACACCTGCTTGGTGGTACTGATATTCTTCGCTCTTTGACCCAAATCTCAGTCACTCAGATAATGAAGGTCCAGTCAGTATAATCATCAAATAATTTATCCTGATTCAATATAATATCTATACTCTAAACCTCTATCCAGTCTAGAAGTCCCCTCCCCTTTGGCTGGAACTGGCTTAGGCAGAGAAGTCTATAGAGGTGATGGAGGTGGGGTAACAAGATCAGTGTCTCTCTTCTTCCCCTCCACTCCTGCTCTCTCTAGCTGCCTTCTGTGACTCCTCCCTGGGCCCAGGAAGGAGGAGATTAGGGAAAGTAGCACAGACCTGGTAGGCTGGTGCATCTGGCCAAGTTCTCTGGGGATCTTCTCTCTCCACTGCTCTCAGAGATGGTGAGACCCTGCATGTGCTGAGGCATCCTAAAGGCTGAACATGACCATTACAATGCCTCCTCTCCCTCTGCTACCAAGGCCCTTTTCACTGCCCCAGGAGGTCATCTGGAGGACCCCTTGAAGAACTCCCCAGTCCTACTGGTTCCCAAGGGGTTCACATGCAGACCCTGCACACAACTGCCACTGGCCTTCCCCTCCACCTCAATACCTGCCCCAGGTGAGAGCTACCCCAGGACAGACTCTTGCTGTAGAATGTTCAGGTGACAGTCAGACACAGCCTTGATCCTTTAAACTCCAGAGAACACAGCACACCCTGGAAGGCCCCCTCACATGGCTGAACATCAGGGGCAGGGCACCCCTTATTCCTCCTACTGTCCTCAGGGGAATAGGGTGCAGAATGCACAAAACACAGACAACTTTCTGCCAGTAAATCCCTACTTCCCAAGCTCTTGTTGACCTCACCTTTGTGTACGGGTTAGAGCTCGCTGATTCTAGGCCTCCCTTTGAAAGTCCTGCCTGGCTCCAGCCCTGACCGTGGATAGCATTGGGCCCTCCCCACAGCAATCTTACTACTAGCTTTGGAAACTTCTTCTGAAATCAGAGACAAAAGGATAAGTGAGGGTTAGGGTATTGTCCTAGTGTTCGTTGAACTCAATACTAAAAATGGAAAGTGACAAGATAAGGCTCTAAGAAAAGTCTACCACTCCATGTCCCAAAGACCAGCTCGCAGCACCAGAGATCTGATAAAAAGTCTTAAGCTGCCTGCTCTGGGGACTCTTCAACCAGAAGAATAGGGAAGCAGGGAAGGAAATTCCTTTTTAAAAAGAGGGTCTTTAGGGATATGGGTATGGCAGGACACTTGGAAAAAATGACCATGCCACCCAAGAGTTTTTTTTGTTTTTTTTTAGAGGTTTTCACTATGGGGCGCATGTGCTCACCAGACAGACACAGAGAGACAGAGAGACAGAAAGTGAGAAATCACCCCCCAGGGGGGATGGCCACGGCCATGATCCCTTCTCCTCCATTCTCCTCTCAAAATCCTGGGCATGCACGCACATGTGCCCGGTGTGAGTTTTAAGCCACCGGGTCCGGGACGCGAACCACAGTTGGCTACGTGGGAGTCCAGTGACATAGCCATTAGGCTAACTGCTGGTCCCCTACCCAAGAGTTTTTATGTTATGGAAGGAACTAGAACAGGGGAGATGGTTAGCCTGAAGGTTCAGTCCAGAACTCATTCCACCCAGGAAGGACACTGGGATCTGCTTGTGGCAGGTGAGAACTGCCCCTGCTGGTAGCTGCTCATAACAATCTTAAACTTCCTTATCTAAATATCTATATTGATCTTGAGCTACCCTTTTCTGGTCCCCAAACTCTGCTTTGCACCAGCTTAGGGATTAAAGGGGAGAAACAGAAACATGTGTAAGAGATGCTAAGTATTATTACTTGAGCACATAGAATGATCTATACAATCTACTATACAATAAAGATCATTAGATCTTTACAATTCTTCTGAAGAGTAGCTAGAACTAGCCCCATTTTACTTATGGAAAAATTGAAGCTCAGATTGGGAGATTTTCCTATGAAAACACAGAAGAAACAGGATATCTATAACTGGTTGTTCCTAGAATAGTCTATGAACTTCCCTACCAGTGCTCACACTGTACACTCCACCTAAAAGACCCCTGCCCACCTGCTCAGATCCCGCTGATCTTAAAAGGGCAGATCTTATCTAACTTCCTGCATATGGCATTCCCAGTTCTCCAAGGGAAAATATACATCTTCTTCTATCCAATGAAAATTTGTACTTTTATGACATGGCATAGCACTTTCCTAAAGTGGACATTTCTATCTGTCTATATAAGATCTACTAGGACACGAAATCCTTGAGGACAATTGACAGTGTCATATTCACCTGGGTTTACCCAAAGCAAATAATAAAAACATTAGGGTAAGCTTCTTGCTCATAGTAGATGTTTGACACATGTTTGTTGAACGAGGAACACAGGGGCATTGCAAAAGATGAAATCTCAGGCATCCTGGTCCCACGGTCCCTTGTTTGCAGCTCAGAAGAACAAGATCTGAAGGTCTGGTGTCATCAAAAGCAAACGCTGGCCAAGAGCCAGAGGGCATCTACCCCATCCTGGCTTCTACTTCAAAGTTTCCCCAATGTCCCCTCTTGATCTTTCCCTGTTTGCTCATTAAAGTTAATTTGGGACATGAAAAGTTTAGAACTGAATATTTCATTAAGGCCAGGTCTTCTCAACACAGCAACTGCAGGTGAAACAGGGCAGAGGTTGCCAGTATGAGGCCAGTGCATGTAGTACCTGTTTAAACCCCTGGTCCTCAGTTCACGGACTGGCGTCTTTGGGGATGCAGAGAATATCACAGGAAGTAGCTCATGTCTTTTTGTAGAGGTATTGTGAGTCTTCGAGGAGCTCACCACTTTCCTCAGGGGATTAAGGAAAAAACAATTTCTGTGAAAATAATCTTGTTTAGAGCCCCCAGCATGGGCTTAGATACTTTCTATTAATAATATCAGAGGGGGGACCAGCAGTTAGTGTAATGGCTATGTCGCTGGACTCCCATGTAGTCGACTGCGGTTCGAGTCCCGGACCTGGTGGCTTAAACTCACGCCGGGCACATGTGCGTGCGTGCCCAAGATCCTGAGAGGAGAATGGAGGAGAAGAGATTGTGGCGTGGCCATCCCCCCGGGGAGTGATTTCTCACTTTCTGTCTCTCTGTCTCTCTTGGTCTGTCTGGTGAGCACAAGTGCCCTACAGCAAAAACCTCTCCAAAAAAAAAGAAAAGGAAAGAAATTACTGGTGATATGAATAATCAAAGACAATTCATTGTCCAAAGACAAAAAAATTTTGTCTAATAGAATGTGAAGGTTCTTGAGATTTAGTGGGATTGTTTGTAAAGTCGGAGAATACAGAAACACAGGAATGCATCACCAATCTCAAGTTCTAACCTTGAATTCCAACAAACTTATCTCTTTTGAGGGAAATTTTAATTCTAGTAAATGTAACTTCTTATTCTATACTTCTTTTTTTCTTTTTTAGGTTTTTGCCATAGAGAGTATGAGCTTGCCCAAGAGAGACAGAGACAGAAAGAGGGAAAGTGAGAAATCACCCACCCTCACCAGAAAGGATGGCCATGCCACTATCCCTTCTCTTCCATTCACCTCTCACAATTTTGGGCACACATGCACATGCTCCTGGTGTGATTTTCAAGGTCCAGGGCTCAAACTGCAGTTGGTCATATGGGAATCCAGTGCCTTAACCACCATGCCACCTGTTGGCCCCCATTCTATAAAATTTTTTAAAAAAAGAATGGGGGTCCAAAATATATCAATAAGTTCAAATACATCCATGGTCACAATAAATTTAAGTATCTTAAATTCCCCCGTCAAAGTAATGAATTGTTAGAACAGGTTAAAACAAAGTAAAACTACGTAGTAGTTAATAGTTAGTGCTACATAATACTTAAAACAATGAGGCACAAAAAGGTTGAAACATAGGCATTAAAGTGAGGTAGGAAAATAATAAAATAAAGTAGATGCTATAATGCTAATACCAGACTAAAGAAAACTAAAGAGGAGAAGCATTAATAATTAAGACTGGCAAAGAAGCCCACCACTGTGGCATAGCAGTTATATAGTGCCTTGCAAGGCTGAGAGCCACATGGCTGGCCACAGGTTCAGATCCCCAGATTGGCCTGAAAACACACTGGCCATGCCCATGGGCACCCAGATCCTGAGGAGAAAGAGGGCTGGGGAATGAAGATCATGGTGTGACAAGACCCTGTTGGAGGTGGTGCTTCTCTCACTCTTGTGTGCATACACGCATGCTCTCTATAGTTAAAACATTTTTTCTTCTATTAGTGAATACTTAATTCACTAAGAAGATATTAAAAATTATCAACCTTTTTGTTTTTAGAAATTTTTTGCCATAGGATGCATGCACTCACCAGAGAGAGACAAAGACAGAGGCAGAAAGAGGGTCACAATAAATTTAAGTATCTTAAGTTCCCCTGTGACGAGGGGAATTTATTGTGACCAGGCATGCACACACACACACACAGCATTTTTTTAGGCTACTATATCCAGGACTTGAACCTGTGGAGTTGGGCATGTGGGATCCAGCACCTTAACCACTTGCCACCCGCTGGCCCCTAAAAGTTATGAAACTGAATGCACTGGCAATTGTGGCATTATATTTATGCATATATGGATATATACATAAAAATAGAAACTGATAGAAATAAAAAGAGAACTGAATCATCCAGTTAAAGAACATAACATTCAGCTCAGAAGTAATCATATTACATAAAATTAATAGGGTATAAGAGATTTGAATAATATTCAGGAACACTTATTGAAATACACACACACACACACACACACACACACACACACAAAAGCAGAAATAACATCAACATAAAAAGAACAGGGACTGACAGTGACACAGAGCTAAAATGCCAGGCTTTGCAAGGCTCAACACATGGTAAGCTTCCAGGTGCAATCAGAGACCTCCCTTAGCACACTGGCACATGTGTGTCCATGATCTAGGACTGACCGAGGCTGGCTTCAAGAACATGTTGGGGGTGCTATCTTTCTGTCTTTCTCTATCTCTGTCTCTCTTATGCATGGAAGAAATACATAAATAAACTTAAGAAAACTTCAAAAATAGTGAAAGAAAAAAACACAATTTATTTGAAAATTAGAAGACATTATTCTAGGGACTATCAGGTGGCATGGTGGTTAAGGTCCTGCTCCTACATGGCTAACTGTGGTTCGAGTCCAGACTTGGTGGCTTGCTTTCTTACTTTCTCTCTCTCTCTGTCTGTCTCTCACTGGTGAGTGCATGTGCTCTGACACAAATTTAAAAATAATAATAATAAATAAAATTAAATAAATAATTCAAAGTAAAACTACATAGTAGTTAGTACTACATAATTCTTAAAAACAATGGAGCACAAAAAGGTTGAAACACAGGCATATAACTTTTATATAACTTTTGGGTTAAAGTTAAAGAAAATAAAAATGGAAATTGAAAATCTTTTCAAAAGTGAATGATTATATTTACATATTTCTCACTGTAGGATGCAGCCGGAGTGAATTTAGATGAAAAAAAAAAAAAAAAAACCACAGGTTGCAAGGGATATGATTAAGGAGTGGCTGAGCTGGCTGCCCCTTCCCAGGTCCATTTCCACATTGCTACTCTCCTGAGCCTCTGACTCCTTCACTTACAGCTGCACTGTTCAAACAGTAGACCCCAGCCATGTGTACTATCTTTCAATTAACTTAAATGAAACAAAAATTTTATTCAGTTCTTCAGTTGTATTGGCAACATTTAAGTTTCAATAACCACAAGTCACTAGATACATAAATTATAAAAAAAAAAGTTTTCATCATTCCAGAAAGTTCTATGTGACAGTGCTTCTCTAGAGTTTGTCAGGGAAATTCCAATATGTCAGTTTCAAGGTGAGAGGCCACCATTGGGTCCAGGTTTCAGTTGTCCAACCTAGCAGACTATACCATCCCTAGATGCTTAAGCCAACATATTATTGGGTCATTAGAAAAGTCATGATGCATTTCTCCTTAGAAAAACATGTCATGACTTTTCTAACAACCCAATAAATCCAGTATCTTAGGAAAAGCACATTCATATTGATAAGCATAGCCAAATCATACCTTTAATTTCACTTTATATGGACAATTAGAATTCATTCATATCGATGCTTCCCACACTTTGACCAATATTGATGGGTGAGGTCTTATGATTAGTCTGATATATGGATTTTCTTTCCCAATCTCTGTGTCTCTCACATGAGTGCATACACTGGAAAATTAAAATATATAATAATAATAATTCCTTAATTTATATATAATTGTATTTTTATGTGTGTATATTAAACTTTTTGACATATAATTGTTCATATTTAAGGGGTAAAATGTGATTTTTTTCTGTATAAGAATACATTGCGTAATGATTCAATCAACCTTATTAGCATTTCCATCATCTCAACCATTTGCCATTACTTTGTGTTGGGAATATTCAAAATTCTCTTGTTTTAACTGAGATGCACAGTAAATTAAGTAGCGTTATCCAGCTGTACTTTATAATACTATAATTTGTTTCTCTTATCAATCTGTAATTTTGTTCCCATTGACCAATATCTCTCTATCCCCTGGTCCCCCTCTACCCTTTTCAGACTTCTGATGTTCAGTATTTTACTCTACTTTTTATGAGGTCAGCCTTTTTTTATGGGGTCATCGAAAAAGTCATGATACATTTTTGCACTGAAAAATGGAAAAAAATACATCATGACTTTTCCAACAACCCAAGTTTCCACATATGAGTGAGAACATGTGGTATTTCTTTTTCAGTACTTGGCTACTTCACTTGATGTCCTCCAGACTCAACATGTTACCTCAAATGACAGGATTTCATTCTTTTTAATGGTTAAATAG
>NW_006159534.1:4416556-4441430 GCF_000334495.1 Tupaia belangeri chinensis | reverse complement strand
TCCACCCAGGAAGGACCCTGGGATCTGCTTGTGGCAGGTGAGAACTGCCCCTGCTGGTAGCTGCTCATAACAATCTTAAACTTCCTTATCTAAATATCTATATTGATCTTGAGCTACCCTTTTCTGGTCCCCAAACTCTGCTTTGCACCAGCTTAGGGATTAAAGGGGAGAAACAGAAACATGTGTAAGAGATGCTAAGTATTATTACTTGAGCACATAGAATGATCTATACAATCTACTATACAATAAAGATCATTAGATCTTTACAATTCTTCTGAAGAGTAGCTAGAACTAGCCCCATTTTACTTATGGAAAAATTGAAGCTCAGATTGGGAGATTTTCCTATGAAAACACAGAAGAAACAGGATATCTATAACTGGTTGTTCCTAGAATAGTCTATGAACTTCCCTACCAGTGCTCACACTGTACACTCCACCTAAAAGACCCCTGCCCACCTGCTCAGATCCCGCTGATCTTAAAAGGGCAGATCTTATCTAACTTCCTGCATATGGCATTCCCAGTTCTCCAAGGGAAAATATACATCTTCTTCTATCCAATGAAAATTTGTACTTTTATGACATGGCATAGCACTTTCCTAAAGTGGACATTTCTATCTGTCTATATAAGATCTACTAGGACACGAAATCCTTGAGGACAATTGACAGTGTCATATTCACCTGGGTTTACCCAAAGCAAATAATAAAAACATTAGGGTAAGCTTCTTGCTCATAGTAGATGTTTGACACATGTTTGTTGAACGAGGAACACAGGGGCATTGCAAAAGATGAAATCTCAGGCATCCTGGTCCCACGGTCCCTTGTTTGCAGCTCAGAAGAACAAGATCTGAAGGACTGATGTCATCAAAAGCAAAAGCTGGCCAAGAGCCAGAGGGCATCTACCCCATCCTGGCTTCTACTTCAAAGTTTCCCCAATGTCCCCTCTTGATCTTTCCCTGTTTGCTCATTAAAGTTAATTTGGGACATGAAAAGTTTAGAACTGAATATTTCATTAAGGCCAGGTCTTCTCAACACAGCAACTGCAGGTGAAACAGGGCAGAGGTTGCCAGTATGAGGCCAGTGCATGTAGTACCTGTTTAAACCCCTGGTCCTCAGTTCACGGACTGGCGTCTTTGGGGATGCAGAGAATATCACAGGAAGTAGCTCATGTCTTTTTGTAGAGGTATTGTGAGTCTTCGAGGAGCTCACCACTTTCCTCAGGGGATTAAGGAAAAAACAATTTCTGTGAAAATAATCTTGTTTAGAGCCCCCAGCATGGGCTTAGATACTTTCTATTAATAATATCAGAGGGGGGACCAGCAGTTAGTGTAATGGCTATGTCGCTGGACTCCCATGTAGTCGACTGCGGTTCGAGTCCCGGACCTGGTGGCTTAAACTCACGCCGGGCACATGTGCGTGCGTGCCCAAGATCCTGAGAGGAGAATGGAGGAGAAGAGATTGTGGCGTGGCCATCCCCCCGGGGAGTGATTTCTCACTTTCTGTCTCTCTGTCTCTCTTGGTCTGTCTGGTGAGCACAAGTGCCCTACAGCAAAAACCTCTCCAAAAAAAAAGAAAAGGAAAGAAATTACTGGTGATATGAATAATCAAAGACAATTCATTGTCCAAAGACAAAAAAATTTTGTCTAATAGAATGTGAAGGTTCTTGAGATTTAGTGGGATTGTTTGTAAAGTCGGAGAATACAGAAACACAGGAATGCATCACCAATCTCAAGTTCTAACCTTGAATTCCAACAAACTTATCTCTTTTGAGGGAAATTTTAATTCTAGTAAATGTAACTTCTTATTCTATACTTCTTTTTTTCTTTTTTAGGTTTTTGCCATAGAGAGTATGAGCTTGCCCAAGAGAGACAGAGACAGAAAGAGGGAAAGTGAGAAATCACCCACCCTCACCAGAAAGGATGGCCATGCCACTATCCCTTCTCTTCCATTCACCTCTCACAATTTTGGGCACACATGCACATGCTCCTGGTGTGATTTTCAAGGTCCAGGGCTCAAACTGCAGTTGGTCATATGGGAATCCAGTGCCTTAACCACCATGCCACCTGTTGGCCCCCATTCTATAAAATTTTTTAAAAAAAGAATGGGGGTCCAAAATATATCAATAAGTTCAAATACATCCATGGTCACAATAAATTTAAGTATCTTAAATTCCCCCGTCAAAGTAATGAATTGTTAGAACAGGTTAAAACAAAGTAAAACTACGTAGTAGTTAATAGTTAGTGCTACATAATACTTAAAACAATGAGGCACAAAAAGGTTGAAACATAGGCATTAAAGTGAGGTAGGAAAATAATAAAATAAAGTAGATGCTATAATGCTAATACCAGACTAAAGAAAACTAAAGAGGAGAAGCATTAATAATTAAGACTGGCAAAGAAGCCCACCACTGTGGCATAGCAGTTATATAGTGCCTTGCAAGGCTGAGAGCCACATGGCTGGCCACAGGTTCAGATCCCCAGATTGGCCTGAAAACACACTGGCCATGCCCATGGGCACCCAGATCCTGAGGAGAAAGAGGGCTGGGGAATGAAGATCATGGTGTGACAAGACCCTGTTGGAGGTGGTGCTTCTCTCACTCTTGTGTGCATACACGCATGCTCTCTATAGTTAAAACATTTTTTCTTCTATTAGTGAATACTTAATTCACTAAGAAGATATTAAAAATTATCAACCTTTTTGTTTTTAGAAATTTTTTGCCATAGGATGCATGCACTCACCAGAGAGAGACAAAGACAGAGGCAGAAAGAGGGTCACAATAAATTTAAGTATCTTAAGTTCCCCTGTGACGAGGGGAATTTATTGTGACCAGGCATGCACACACACACACACAGCATTTTTTTAGGCTACTATATCCAGGACTTGAACCTGTGGAGTTGGGCATGTGGGATCCAGCACCTTAACCACTTGCCACCCGCTGGCCCCTAAAAGTTATGAAACTGAATGCACTGGCAATTGTGGCATTATATTTATGCATATATGGATATATACATAAAAATAGAAACTGATAGAAATAAAAAGAGAACTGAATCATCCAGTTAAAGAACATAACATTCAGCTCAGAAGTAATCATATTACATAAAATTAATAGGGTATAAGAGATTTGAATAATATTCAGGAACACTTATTGAAATACACACACACACACACACACACACACACACACACAAAAGCAGAAATAACATCAACATAAAAAGAACAGGGACTGACAGTGACACAGAGCTAAAATGCCAGGCTTTGCAAGGCTCAACACATGGTAAGCTTCCAGGTGCAATCAGAGACCTCCCTTAGCACACTGGCACATGTGTGTCCATGATCTAGGACTGACCGAGGCTGGCTTCAAGAACATGTTGGGGGTGCTATCTTTCTGTCTTTCTCTATCTCTGTCTCTCTTATGCATGGAAGAAATACATAAATAAACTTAAGAAAACTTCAAAAATAGTGAAAGAAAAAAACACAATTTATTTGAAAATTAGAAGACATTATTCTAGGGACTATCAGGTGGCATGGTGGTTAAGGTCCTGCTCCTACATGGCTAACTGTGGTTCGAGTCCAGACTTGGTGGCTTGCTTTCTTACTTTCTCTCTCTCTCTGTCTGTCTCTCACTGGTGAGTGCATGTGCTCTGACACAAATTTAAAAATAATAATAATAAATAAAATTAAATAAATAATTCAAAGTAAAACTACATAGTAGTTAGTACTACATAATTCTTAAAAACAATGGAGCACAAAAAGGTTGAAACACAGGCATATAACTTTTATATAACTTTTGGGTTAAAGTTAAAGAAAATAAAAATGGAAATTGAAAATCTTTTCAAAAGTGAATGATTATATTTACATATTTCTCACTGTAGGATGCAGCCGGAGTGAATTTAGAAAAAAAAAAAAAAAAAAAACCACAGGTTGCAAGGGATATGATTAAGGAGTGGCTGAGCTGGCTGCCCCTTCCCAGGTCCATTTCCACATTGCTACTCTCCTGAGCCTCTGACTCCTTCACTTACAGCTGCACTGTTCAAACAGTAGACCCCAGCCATGTGTACTATCTTTCAATTAACTTAAATGAAACAAAAATTTTATTCAGTTCTTCAGTTGTATTGGCAACATTTAAGTTTCAATAACCACAAGTCACTAGATACATAAATTATAAAAAAAAAAGTTTTCATCATTCCAGAAAGTTCTATGTGACAGTGCTTCTCTAGAGTTTGTCAGGGAAATTCCAATATGTCAGTTTCAAGGTGAGAGGCCACCATTGGGTCCAGGTTTCAGTTGTCCAACCTAGCAGACTATACCATCCCTAGATGCTTAAGCCAACATATTATTGGGTCATTAGAAAAGTCATGATGCATTTCTCCTTAGAAAAACATGTCATGACTTTTCTAACAACCCAATAAATCCAGTATCTTAGGAAAAGCACATTCATATTGATAAGCATAGCCAAATCATACCTTTAATTTCACTTTATATGGACAATTAGAATTCATTCATATCGATGCTTCCCACACTTTGACCAATATTGATGGGTGAGGTCTTATGATTAGTCTGATATATGGATTTTCTTTCCCAATCTCTGTGTCTCTCACATGAGTGCATACACTGGAAAATTAAAATATATAATAATAATAATTCCTTAATTTATATATAATTGTATTTTTATGTGTGTATATTAAACTTTTTGACATATAATTGTTCATATTTAAGGGGTAAAATGTGATTTTTTTCTGTATAAGAATACATTGCGTAATGATTCAATCAACCTTATTAGCATTTCCATCATCTCAACCATTTGCCATTACTTTGTGTTGGGAATATTCAAAATTCTCTTGTTTTAACTGAGATGCACAGTAAATTAAGTAGCGTTATCCAGCTGTACTTTATAATACTATAATTTGTTTCTCTTATCAATCTGTAATTTTGTTCCCATTGACCAATATCTCTCTATCCCCTGGTCCCCCTCTACCCTTTTCAGACTTCTGATGTTCAGTATTTTACTCTACTTTTTATGAGGTCAGCCTTTTTTTATGGGGTCATCGAAAAAGTCATGATACATTTTTGCACTGAAAAATGGAAAAAAATACATCATGACTTTTCCAACAACCCAAGTTTCCACATATGAGTGAGAACATGTGGTATTTCTTTTTCAGTACTTGGCTACTTCACTTGATGTCCTCCAGACTCAACATGTTACCTCAAATGACAGGATTTCATTCTTCAAGGTTATGTTAACATAGCTCATAAACTCATGTTTACTGAACTCCTGAGGTCTTCTCACTGCAGGCAAGTGACAGTGGCTGGGCTGGGGGCCCCTAGGCATGTCTCGGGAGAGTCTCATTGTATAGAAGCCAGGCTTTGAAGAACCTCCAGAGGCTCCCAAGGTCAGGCTGTACTTCCCCATGAAGCAGTTTCACAGGTGCTCTGTGCCCACAGACTCTGGAGCTGTCTGGCAGTTCTGCTAATCATTCACCACCTTTGGCTTCCTTCTCTGCTGCTGGTGGGCAGTCTCTGGCGTGGATGGGTGATTCCTATCTTCAAAGTCCTGGGACCAGGATGCTCATGTTTAATGAACAACATGTAGCTTTGATGTCTGGCCAAGGAAGGGGCCTGAGCATCCCAGATGGGATGTTAAGTGGGGCTACTTGTCCTGCATTTGTGCCATTTTCAACCTTGAACTTCTGATGTTCTAGGATATGCTTTTACTTTTCTCCTCTGCCTGTCAGCACCCTTCTTTCAATGTGTAGGAGTGGTCAAGAGGCAAAAATAAACGTGGCGGTCAGGAGACAATTGGTGTCTGCTGTCTCTCCTGTTATCCAATGTGTCTTTTAGCCATCCCATAGTCTAGAGGTTCTAGAAGTAATATTGCTAGTGAACAAATATGGCCTTTTCTCACAACTGCAGTCTGTCATAGGGGCAAATGGACTATTCAGAAACATGCACTAGTTCCCTGTTGATAAGTACCTAGTGAAGCAATGAATTTTGCTGCACCAGGAGCCAATTTTCCTCAGACGAGCATAAGAATTTTTCAGACCAAAGACAAGAACCAAAGAAAATATCAGAGATTTATTCTCCCTAATCTACTCCATCACAGAGTCATACTCACATCTTCCCTTTGTGTTTTCTCTCCATAAATATTTGACTCTTTGAAGTTTTGTGAGTGTTTTGACTACTAGCTAAAAGGGAAAACTTGTAAGTTTTAGGGGTTACCCTGTAACAGTGGCTAAGGTAACCAGATCTTGCATGGCCAACTGTGGTTTGAATCCTAGCCATAGCAGCTTGAAAAATATACTGGGCAGGGAACCAGCAGTTAGCGTAATGGCTATGTCGCTGGACTCCCACGTAGTCGACCGCGGTTCGCGTCTCGGACCCGGTGGCTTAAATCTCACGCCGGGCGCGTGTGCGTGCGTGCCCAAGATCCCGAGCGGAGAATGGAGGAGAAGGGATTGCGGCGTGACCATCCCCCCTGGGGGGTGATTTCTCGCTTTCTGTCTCTATGTCTCTGTCTGTCTGGCGAGCGCACGCGCCCTATAGCGAAAACCTCTCCAAAAAAAAATATATATATACTGGGCATAGGTGTGCCCCAAATCCCAATGAGATAGACAAATGGAGGAGAAAGGATTGTGGAGTGACTAATTCCCATTGAGGGCTCTCTTTCTCTCTCTCTTTCTCTGGTGAGCATATGCACTCTCTGGCAGTGAAAAAATTTTAAAAAGAAAGATTTTAAGGTACCAAATGTGCTCCATTCTGTACATCGACTCCATGTTTCTGCCCTCCCCAACTAGAGAATGCAGATATCAAATAATTTTCCTTTCTCTAATAAGCCAAGACTCTGCTAATTAAAGGGAAATGGAAATGAACTTCTGATCCCTCAATTTCCAGTCAATTTTTGTTTTCTACAACACAACCCTCCATTCTAATGCTTTGTTTCTATGAAAAAATGTGAACAGTGATTATTGCCAGAATTTGAGATTTCAAGTGCTTAATTGTCTCTCATTTTTTTTGTGTATTTTTCCAAATTTTAATATAAAGGTTAAGTATTAGTTTTGTATTAGCTCGAGTAAACTAGCTTCTGTAACAAACATATCTGTTACAAAAAAAAAAAAAAAGTTTCTTGCTTATATAGTCCATCATGAGTATTCTTGATAAGTGTATAGGCCTTTTACAAAGAATAATTTTTAAAACTTCTTTTTTTTGGAGAGGTTTTCACTATAGGGCACGTGTGCTCATCAGACAGACAGAGAGAGACAGACAGAGAGACAGAAAGCGAGAAATCATCCCCAGGGGGGATGGTCATGCCACAATCCCTTCTCCTCCATTCTCCTCTCGGGATCTTGGGCACACACGCACACGTGCCCGGAGTGAGTTTTAAGCCACAGGGTCCAGGACGCAAACTGCGATTGACTACGTGGGAGTCCAGTGACATAGCCATTACGCTAACTGCTGGTCCCAAAACTTCTTCTTTATATCTTTGGGCTCCTCTATCCTGATCCATGTATGAATTTAAAGTAAGTTCTGTGCACAAAGCCAGAAGAAGCCTAGCCATGGTGGCACAGGCAGTAGTGTGGTGCTATGTGATGCTGAAGCCTTATGGAATGCCTTGGGTTCAGATCATGAGTTGACCTAAACATACCAGGCACACCTGCAGGCACACCTGTGATTATGATTGGCTAGAAGGTTGGAGAGAGGATTGTGGCATGGTGAGATCTTGTCAAAGGTACTTTCTTCTTCTTTCTCTCAAGAAATTAAAAAAAAAATAGAAGAAAAGTAGTATGAAAGAGTACATGAAGGAGGACTACGTGGATGAGTCTAGAAAGTAGTATATATCACTTTGATTCACATTCCATTGGCTAGATCTAACTGTAAGATAGGGTAGGAAATATATTCTATTAGTATACACAAGAAGAAATAGAGAATTCTGTCAATTGCCCACCAGTATAAGCCACATTGATGTAAAAAGGTTGAAGTTACATGAAATAAGGAAGGCAAATCGCTCTATAAAGCAATCTTAAGCTTACTCTCCTACAGCATTTTCACACTGAAAGCTCCACTCTCTCTCTAGCAATAAATAAATAAATAAATAAATAAATAAATAAATAAATAAATAAATAAAACCAAATCAACCAAACCAAACAAAAACTCCATTCTCAAAAACATAAAGAAATCAAACTTTTCTGATATTATGTACATGTGGAAAATACTCAAATGGGATTGGACTTAGTAGGTGCATAGTTGGGTGGGAGTGAGGCCTTAAAAGCAGTGCTGTGACCTAGGTATAAACTCTCCTTCTCCCTACTGAGAGCATTATCAGCATACAGGTTCTGCCTCTCTCTCCACAGCTTGCTTGTACTGTGAAGACAGATGACTATACAGAGGACTGAAATGAGCATGGTTTGTATCCTATGATGAACCTCTCCCCTCAGCATACCTATCACTCTCAGAAAAACTCTCATTTAATGTACCCTTTAAAATAAACCTCAGATCATTTGTGTGCCCAGGGATACATCATCTTGTTCTCCATCATATGCTCCAAATGAAGACTCATATATTTTGGATATTAACCCCTTATCAGATACATGGTTTGCAAATATGTTCTCCCACTCTATAGGTTGTGTATTCAGGGAGTTGACTGTTTCCTTTGCTGCACAGAAACTTTATGATTTTTTTTTTTGGAGAGGTTTTTTCTATAGGGCGCATGCACTTGCCAGAAAGACAGAGACAGAGAGACAGAAAGCGAGAAATCACCTACCCTGGGGGGATGGCCACACTGCAATCCCTTCTTCTCCATTCTCCTCTTGGGATCTTTGGCATGCATACACATGCACCTGGCGTGAGTTTAAACCACTGGGTCTGGGACTCGAAACGTGATTGACTATAGGGTAGTCCAGTGACATAGCCATTATGCTAACTGCTGGTCCCAGAAACTTTATGATTTGATATAGTCCAGTTTGCTTATTTTTTGCTTTTGTTTCCTGTGCTTTTGGTACCATATCTTTTTTTAAAAAATTGCCAAGATCCATGGCAAGGAACTTTTCTTTTATGTTTTCCTGTAGAAGCTGTATGATTTCAATTCTTACATTTTAGTCTTTAATTCGTTTTGAGTTTATTTTTGTATGTGGTGTAAAATGAGGGTCAAATTTCATTTTTTTGCATGTAGATACTCAGTTTTCCCTATTTTTTCCTACACCATTTACCAAAAAGACTATCCTTTCCCCATTGTGTAATATTGGCTCTCTCATTGAAGATCAGTTGAATATATATTCATAGGTTTATTTCCTGGCTCTCTTTTCTGTTCCATTGGTGTGTATTTTTGCAAGTACCATACTCTTGATTACTATAGCTTTATAATATAATTTTAGATAAAGTGCAATGCCTCCAACTTTGTACTTCTCAAGATTGCTTTACATATTGGGCATGTGTGCATGCACTCAGGGTTCTGGCTCAAAGACTGGAGGAAGGTAATTGAAAAATGATCAAGCCCTGTGGAGGGTGCTCCTCTCTTTTTCTTTCATGCATGTTCTTTATTATGAATATAAAAAAATAGATTGGTCTGGATATTTAGGGTTTTTTGTGGTTCCATTCAAATTTTAAGATTGTTTTATTTTTCTGAAAAATGCCATTGGCATTTGGATTATTATATAAAATCTTTAGATCACTCTGGGAAGTAAGGACATGTTAATGAATTTAATTCTTACAGTCCATGAACATGGGCTATCTTTTCATTTATTTGTGTCTTCTCTGATTTCTTTCATAAGTGTTTTATAGTTTTCAGTGTACAGATTTTTTGGGGGGGAACAGATTTTTGCTATAGGGCATGTGCGCTTGCCGGAAAGACAGAGAGAGACAGAGAGATAGAAAGCGGGAAATCACCCTCTGGGGGGATGGCCATACTACAATCCCTTCTCCTCTGTTCTCCTCTCGGGATCTTGGGCATGCATGCCCATGCGCCTGGTGGGAGTTTAAGCTACCAGGTCCGAGACTCAAAGCATGGTCAGCTACATGGGAGTCCAATGACATAGCCATTATGCCAACTGCTGGACCCTCAGTGTACAGATTTTTATCTGTTTGGCTAAATGTATTCCTACATTGATAGGAGAAAAAGAGTAACTTCATTTAAAAATGAGTAAAGAACTTCCATAGACATTCCCCCCCCCCAGAAAAATACAAATGGTCAAGAGGTATATGAAAAAGTGTTCAATATCACTAATCATCAGGGAAATGCAAATCAAAACCACATCACCCTACACCCATCAGGATGATTATAAAAAAGACAAAAGATTATAAGTGTTGGTGAGGATGTGGAGAAAAGGGAACCCTTATACACTGTTGGTGGGAATATAAATTGGTCCTATCATTATGAAAAATAAAAGTTTCTAAAACAAATAGAAAACATAACTAACATATGACCCAGCAAGCCCACTTGCAGATATATGGCCAAAGAAAATGAAATCAGTATCTCAAAAGCATATTGCATTCCCATGTTCATTGCTGCATTATTCACAATAGCAAAGAAACAGAAACAAGCTGTGTTCATGATAGATAAATGGATTAAAAAATGTAATATGTAATGACATATTTTTTAGGAGGTTTTTGCTATAGGGTGCGTGCGCTTGCTGGACAGAGACAGAGAAACAGAAAGTGAGAAATCACCCCCCGGGGGGATGGCCATGCTGCAATCCCTTCTCCTCCATTCTCCTCTTAGGATCTTGGGCACGCACGTTCACACGCCCAGCGTGAGTTTTAAGCCTCCGGGTCTGGGATGCAAACCACGGTCAACTTCGTGGGAGTCCAGCGACATAGCCATTACGCTAACTGCTGGTCTCTATAATGACATATTTTCAGTCTCAAAAATGAAAAAGATCTCAACATTTGCAACGACATAGATAGCATCTGGAATACATTATGCTGAGTGAAGTGAGCCAAACATGGAAAGAAAATACTGCATGATCTCCCTTATATGTGGAATATAAAAATGTTGAACTTATACAAACGGAGAGTAGAAAGAATAGCAATTATTGATTTTTTTTTTTTTTTGGAGAGGTTTTTGCTATAGGGCACGTGTGCTCACCAGATAGAGAGATAGAAAGCGAGAAATCCCCCCCCAGAGGGGATGGCCATGCTGCAATCCCTTCTCCTCCATTCTCCTCTTGGGATCTTGGGCATGCATGCACCCGCACCTGGCATGAGTTTAAGCCACTGGGTCTGGGACGCGAACCGCGGTCAACTACGTGGGAGTCCAGCGACATAGCCATTATGCTAACTTCTGGTCCCAAGAATAGCAATTATTGAAGGGTAGGGTGATAGTGGAGAAATGGGGAGAGAGTCAAAAGATAACCATTTCAAACATGTACAATGAATTAGTGCTAGATATCTAATGTACAGTATGGCATATATAGTTAATATTACTATATTGCATGGCCAGCCCTGTAGCCTAGGGGTTAAGGCAGCTGGATCCCACATGACCAATCATTCAGTTTAAGTCCCAGCTTTGGCAGCTGGAAAAATTTGCCAGGGTACATGTGTATGCATGCCCCAAATCCCAAAAGGATGGAGAAAGGAAGGAAAAGTGATTGTAGTGTGAACACACCCAATTGGGGGTTTCTTCTCTCTCTCCCTCTCCCTCTCTCCCTCTCCCTCTCTTTCTCTCTCTAAGTGCACATGCCCTCTGGCAATGTTTTAAAAATAACAATGCTGTATTATATACTTGAAATTACTAAGAGTTGATCTCAGGTGTGCTTACCACACACAAAAGACAACTACATGAGGTGATGCATATGTTACTTAGCTTCACTGTAGTAATCACTTCACAATGCACATGTACATCAAAACAATATGCTGTACACTTTAAATCTGTGTAATTTTCATGAAGTGACACTTGCATTGGATCCTTCATATTCAGCTGACTGCCATCTAGTGCCTAGAACTCTTCCAATCTATATGTGTTAGAAACAAAGCAAATCACAAAGAATTAAGTTCAGGAGCCAATTCAAATGAAATTATAAACAGCTCACAGAATATACTTGTCTTAACATGCCTGCATTTGAAAAAGAAATTACATCCTAACACCAAAATTAACTTCAAGAAGTGGCATTTCAGTTTCATTTACTCTCCAATGGAGAGAGGGTTGGGAGCAGGTAAGTAGCTTTCTTGGTAGTTCTTAAAATCTGTTTAGAAGAATAAATATGCCATGAAGGCATTCAATACCTATTGGGTCGTTGGAAGTCATGACTTTTTTTTTTTTCTATGCAAAAATGTGTCACAACTTTTCCAATATGTGGGAACTTCAAAAAGTTCATATAAAGATGGCATTAAAGGGGCAAGCTGGTGGCGTGGTGGTTGAGGCAATTAGACCTCACATGGCCAACTGTACTGTTCCAATCCTGAACCCAGTGGCTTGAAAAACATGCTCGAAATGTGTGAGTGCATGACCAAGATCCTGAGAGAAAATGGAGGAGAAAGGATTTTGATGTGGCCATCCCCAAGGAGGGTGGTTTCTCACTTTTCTTTTCTCTCTAGTGAGCATATGTGCCCTATAGAAAAAAGATAATAAAAATGAACAAATAAAAAGATAGCATTGAAGCTTGAATATATTTTGGTGCAAAGTGTTGAAATCCATGCAGTTGTTTTCTCATAATACACATTTCCTATGAGCTTTTTGAAGACCCCCCTCATATATGTGAGCACACATTTAAATGTTTACAAAATTTTATGTCCAGGAAGAAAATATGGGATTAGAGATGGTGGCATAGTGGTAAAACACAAAGGTCTATTTGGATGACCAACATGAGAATAGGTTCTGGGTTTACATCTGGAGACCTCAGCATTGGTTAAAGCTTGCAATGGATCATAGCATCAAGATCCTGTTTGGGGATATTATCTCTATGTTATGGAAGAAATAAATGAACTTAATAAAAAGAACATATTTATCTTCAGTATATGACCAAATATATGAGTAATGAATCTTAAAGAATGCACAAAGATTTGTAAGGAAGTCAAGCTTCCTTGGATAATCTCCATACTCAGGCACTTGACTCTTTCTTCTGAACACTAGGCAGGATGTAAGTCATGGGAGAGAGGGACAAATGTGACCAGAGCTCCACAAAAGTCCAAAAGCAGAATTCCCTGAGAATATGCATTTCTATAGGTACATGCTGAGAAATACTCATCTTCCTTCTTAGGCAGAAGTTTGTGAAATTCTAATATATTAGAATGGAATGGAACAATGAGACCTACCTTGTCCAAAGTGTAGGCTCTAGTCCAAAACTTACCATTCAGTGGGAGAGCAGTGGGCAGAGAGAGGTGATAAAAGTAGGTAAAATTTAGTTCCGCATATATAGCCCAAAACTTGAAAGGCCTATGAGGAAAAGAGAGTAGAGAGGTCCTGAGTTGTGTTCTTCACTCCCTGGTCAGATAGACTTATAATTTCATGGGACAGTTCAATGGTCATTTTTACCCAGGGCTATATCTTTTCTCTTATGGACTGTATCAGGCAATATTGGTCTCCAAGGCCATGATATTCAATGCCTATCTCCTGCATCCTTCATACCCTCCCAGGAATAAGGGAAGATGGGCCATCCTGTGGAAGATATCTTACAAAGGCTTGTTGAAGATAGTGACTGGCTCCATCCTAACAGTTTATGTGATCTTTTGTCATGATGATGGGATGGTGTTTATGAGCAATCAGGTGCCACCAAGATTTATGTACCCCAAAGACTGGCAGCACCTCACCATGTTCATCCTTCTCACCCTCAATGGCTGTATCGATGTCATGAGCAAGAACATGCTGCCTCAGCGATGTGTCATCTTAGAAAAAGGTACCCTGGTTCTTTCCTTCCATGAGCTCCTGCTGCTGTTTGTGTCCCATGTGAAGAACTCATCAGGGGTGGAGCTGCAAGTTCATGCCCTGCTCATCTTGGTGGTGTTCCTACTGACGCTGGTGCTCACTGCAGAGCTGTGGGCTCTCAACATGTTTCACCTCTGGCTTATCGAGGCCTTTCTGTTTCTGATGATGGGCTCCTGGCTGATGCAGGCAGGCTTCATTCTATACAGACCTGTCACTGGTTACCCATGGCAGGATGATGATGTCAGCGATATCACTTTTGTCACTACTTTCTTCTGCTGGCATGTGATGATCAACGCCTTGTGCATCTTGGGCATCTATGGTGTCTCTTCTTTTTGGCATCGTTGTTACAATCCCAGCTTGAAATTGAAGGTATCTGAAGATGCTCTCCATCACATGAGCCCTCCAGGCCCCTCTACAGAATGCTGCAGAAAGTGAAGCAGTCAGAGGATGATGACCAGGCTCATCTCTTCAAAGAGCTCACCCTGAGACAGGGTCTAGGACACCTGGGACTCATCTTCTTCTGATGGGTTCTCTCAGCCACGTGTATTGCATCCTCTTTGGTCCCCAGTGAAGGTAATGATCCTGAGGGACAGAAGTTTATTCTTAACTGTTGGTACATTTCCTGTCCCTGAGTTTCTAGTTGCTGAAAAGTAAGAGAGAGAGGGACCCCGGAAAGGGACACAGATGAGATTATGTGGATGAAGGGAAGTAGAAGACAAAGGAACCCAAGGGAGTAGAAAAGTGTTCCTTTTTCATATTTCCAGTGAAGACAGGACAATAGAAGGGAGGTCTTTGAAAGGGAGAGAGCAGAGTCTACCAGCAATACCATCACCTGCTGCTGCTTCTGGGTTTCTATCCAAAGAATAAAGACTTCTCACCAACCAAAATTGCAATGGTGGCTTTTTCTATAGACTAACTAGTGACACCGCTCTGTGGAAGTAGCATAGACATATGTAGGACAATTCACTTACCATACATTGTTTGAAATTATAAGAATGTCATATAGATGTATTTTTTATTTGGGCCTGTTGGATAGTTCCATTTTTCTGTACATAAAGCAAGAATTAACATATCACAGCTTTTCAAGTTTCCATGAACCAAATTTTCACTAAATGCCACCACATTTCTTATATCTTACCGCTAATTCAGGTGAAATGAAGTGCCTAGCTATTTGTTTAATTCCTACTAGCCCTAACAGCTATTTGCTAGATTATAATTTACTATATCTTTTGCTTGAGTCTTTGCCAAATAGCATTCTCTGTAAAACCAATCATCAGTCACATTTTCTCTATTATTCTCAACTGCTGATACATTTTCTGTCCCTGAGCTCCTAGTTACTGAAAAGAAAGGAAGAGAAGGATCTGGAAAAGTGACACAAATGAGATTATGTGGACAAAGAGGAAAGGGAGAAGAAAAAGAAACCCAAGGGAGTAGGGAAGTGTTCCTTTTTCCATTTATTACACCCAACATTAAATCCACTAGCATCACTACCAGCAAGAAGTTCTCCTCCAGAAAACTATCCTATCCTCCTTAGAGCTGGAACTCTTCAGCAACTCATCTAGACCTGCTTTGCTATTTTACTCTTGCTACTGATATAGTCTTCTTTGTTCTGTTCTCATATTGTTTCTCTTGGGGAGTTTTTGCCTTACTAATTAAACGGTAGACTCTCTAAGAACAGAGAACTCATCATATCCTAGTTAAAGTGATCCTTGTAATTTCATGGGAAAGTTCAATGGTCATTTTTACCCAAGGCTGTATTATAGTCAGCTAATTTCCTCTGCCTGTTCCAGAATAATATAACATTTGTCTTCTCTACAGTTGATGCTTAATAAAGTCATTTGCTTATAGTCTCTCTTTCTTGTCTCTAAATGTAGTGTCTGAGTTCTCTGTGAAACCTTAGGGAAGCACCAACTATCCAAAGCCTGAATCATATAAGGAGCCTACTCTTCCTGGTCTGTATGAAAAATGAAATCTATTGACTTGTTCAGAATTGTTGACTTTATGCATCAATGTTTACTGTACCCCTTTAAGATATGCCTCATGGCTTTCCAAAAGTGTCCATTTTACATATGGAAAACCTACGACTATCCCAGGTAAATTTGCCCAGACTCATGGCTAGTCAGAGACAAGACAGGGAGGCCTGAAAACACTTTGATAGGTCTGAAAGCCTCTATTTTCATTGTCTGTGCTCCCCTGACTTCTTTGCAGAGAGTGGGATGTGACTGACTTAGAAATCCAAATAGCTAGGGGCCAGCAGGTGGCATGGTGGTTAAGGGCACTGGACTCCCACATGGCCAACCATGGTTCGAGTCCTGGACCTGGCGGCTTGCTTTCTCACTTTCTCTCTGTTCCTCTCTGGTCAAATTAAAATAAGTAAATAAAATAATTCTTTAAAAAAAGAAAAGAACAGACTAACTCTAGTTTTAAAAAAAAGAAAAGAAAAAGAAATCAAAATATCTAGAAAGCAGGCAGCAAGGAGACCCAATGTGCATGAGTAGAGCAGTGCAATCCCTCCAGGCTTCCTAAAGAGTGTGCCTACCCTATGACTTCTTTCTCTACCTCCACGACCTTCTGGGTGTAGAAAGGCTGATGGGCATTCACACTCCTGGCTAGAGCTCATGTTTTAAGTACAGGTCAAACTGGAGCCTGGGACAAGATATGTCTAGCCCTTTTTATTACTCCTGTTGCACCTAATTTCTGGGTTCTTTCCCATTATTTTTCATTTGGGCTTCTGTTTTTTATTGCTGTTCTTGAATGAAGTCCTGGTAAATAGTGAAGAAGTCTAAAAAACACTTACTCATTGCTCTTAACAAGTCATTTGTACCCTAGTTCAAAACTAAGAAATCTCTTATAACTAAGAAATGTTTCCTGACATAACACATCTTCCAGGTAATACATATGCATCTACAGAAACATAGGTCTATTTACACAATTGAATACTATTCAGCCATTAATAAGTATAAAATTCTGTCATTTGCAGCAACATGGATGAACCTAGAGATCACTGTGGTCGATGAAAGAAGTCAGGAACAGAAAGGAGGATGTCACCTGATCTCACTCATTTGTGTAATCTAAAAGTCTTGTTCTCATGGATACAGAGAGTAGAATGGCAGTTACTAGAAGCTGGGAAGGGTAGGAGGGAGAAATGGGGAGAGGTTGGTTAATGGGTACAGTCTATACAGGAGGAATGAGTTCTATACAGGAGGAATCCAAGGGAGAAGGAAACCCAAAGGAGTAGGGAGGAATGAGTTCTGGTGTTCTGTTGCACAGTAGGGAGCTATAGTCAGCACTAACACATTGTATAATTTCTTTTTTTTTTTAAGAGAGATATTTTTGGCTATAAGGCATGTGTGCTTGCCAGAGAGACAGAGAGATAGAAAGACATAAAGTGAGAAATCACCCACCAGGAGGGATGGCCATGCTGCAATCCTTTCTCTTCCACTCTCCTCTTGAGTTTTTGGGTGTGCACGCACATGTACCCAGCAAGAGTTTCAAGTCACCAGATCTAGGACTTAAACCATGGTGGACCACATGGGAGTCCAGCAACATAATCATTATACCATATGTTGGTTGAAATATTGTATATTTCAAAATAGCTATAAGAAAGATTGTAGGGACCTGTAGTTAGCGTAATGGCTATGTTGCTGAAATCCCATGCAGTCGACCGCGGTTCAAGTCCCAGACCTGGTGGCTTAAAACTCACGCCAGGCACGTGTGCGTGTGTGCCCAAGATCCCGAGAGGAGAATGGAGAAGAGATTGCGTCATGGCCATCCCCCCCAGGGGATGATTTCTTGTTTTCTGTCTCTCTGTCTCTCTCTGTCTTTCCAGCGAGCACACGCGTCCTATAGCCAAAAACAAAAACAAAAACAAACAAACAAACAAAAAACCTCTCTCAAAAAAATAAAGGAATGATAGATGTTTGAGGTAATTGGTAGGATAATTGCACTAATTTAATCATTACACATTGTATACATGACACATTGTATACATGTATCAAAACATCACACTGTACCCCATAAATATGTATAATCATTGTGACAATTTAAAATAGAAATAAAATAAAATGTTCTAAAAATAAATAAAATGTACTTTTTTTTCCCTGTAGGATGTGTGTACTCACGGAGACAGGGACAGAGAGAGGGAGAAAAAAAGTGAGAAAGCACCCCCTCACGCCAAGAGGATAGTCATGCCACAATCCCTTCTATTCCATTCTCTTCTTGGGATTTTTGGGCACACATGCACTTGAGCCCAGTGTGTTTTTCAAATCACTGGGTCCGGGACTCAGATAGCGCTATAGGCCAGGTGGGATCTAGCTGCCTTAACCTCCATGCCATCTCAATAAAATGCACTTTCAGTAAAATATTAAAATATAATTCAAACAAAATTCAGCCAATTCTAAAATAGATCTGGGAAAGAAACAGAAAAGAACACAGGACTTTCTTTTCCTTAGGAGAAAATAATCGAAGGTGAAATTACATTGCCAACTTTCATAATACATTTTCAAATTAATTCAAGAAATAAAACAGTGTGGCATAGAATGAAGCAAGGGCCATAGGCTCCCAAATGGTTTAGTGAAATACAGGCTCCAGAAACAGAAATATGGAATGCAAGAATTAGATACATATTGAGGGGACAGCCCATGGCATGGTGGTTAGGGTGGCTGGATCCCACAAGGGCCACTATGTGGTTTGACTCTCAGGCCCTGCAGCTTGCGGAACATGCTGGGCACATATTCATCCATCTAAAATTATGAAAGGAGGATAAATGGAGAATGGGCTGTGGTGTGATCATGGCCCATGAGAGGTGCTTTCTCACTTTCTCTCTCTCTCGTTGCTCTCCAGCGACTACACTCTCCCTCAGGCAAAGAGCAAACAAACAAAAACATACTGAGGATGACTGTTCGATTGAGAAATAACTGACTCACTAAAAAAAAAAAAAAATAGTACCTACCTCACATAATGCACAAAAGAATAGATGGACTGAAAAGTTAAACATGAACAAGGTGCTTTGAAGGAAATGAAGAAATATTTTTTAAGCTTTTTTAAAAAAATTTACTATGGAGAGCATGCACTCACCGGAAACAGAGAGAAAGAAAGAGAGACAAAGCACCCCATACACACACACCTGCCCAGGGGGAATGGCCATGCCAGAATCACTTCTCATCTCAGGACTTGGGGCACAGATGCACATGCGCCCTGTGTGTTTTTCAAGTTGCTAGGTCCAGGCCTCAAACTGCTCAGTTGTTCATGTGGGATCCAACTGCCTTAAAACCAACACACCACCAGGGTCCAGCAGTTAGCATAATGGCTATGTCGCTGGACTCCCACGTAGTCGACGGCAGTTTGTGTCCCAGACCCAGTGGCTTAAACTCACGCCAGGCGCATGTGCGTGCGTGACCAAAATCCCGAGAGGATAATGGAGGAGAAGGAATTGCAGTGTGGCCATCCCCCGGGGGGTGATTTCTTGCTTTCTGTCTCTCTGTCTCTCTCTGTCTGTCTGGCAAGCATATGTGCCCTACAGCAAAAACCTCTCAAAAAAACAAAACAAAACAAAACAAAACAAAACAAAAAAACACACCACACCATCAGCTGGCCCAAAGAAAGTAATTTTATAATAAAAGACATTAAAATTTTTCTTGAGCAAGGACTAGGAAAAGATTATACATTTTACTTAATTTCCACAACTAAAAGATACAAGTAAGAAAGATAGAAGAGGCACTGTGAAGAAAAATTTCCAACATTGTAGCAGAAAAAAACTTGATATACAGAATACAAAGAGATGTTCAAACATAAACAACAAAAAAAGGCAGCCTAATATAAAAAGGGCAGAGGATATATATGAACATATCTTAGAAGAAGAAGAAAAAGAAGAAGAAAAAGAAATGGCTAGTTAAAATTTAAAAATAAGCTTAACCTAACCAGTTCTGAGAAAATGTAAACTTAATGTATTCTTTCCCCATCAGGTTGTTGATAATTATTGAAGGTGTTAAAGAAATGGTATCTATTGCTGGAGAAGATGTCGAGAAAAGGAAATGATCATATGCTGTAGGCAACAATATAAGTTGACTCACATTTTGTTGCAATCAGTTTGATGGATTGGGTCAAAATTTAAAATATCTGGGACCAGCAGGTAGCATAGTGGCTCAGGCATTGGACTTCCACTTGGTCAGCCATGGTTCAAGTCCTGGACCTGGCAGCTTGTTTTCTCACTTTCTCATTTCCCCCCTCTGTCTCTCCCTGTCTCTCTCTAGTGAGCACATGTATCCTTATCGCAAAATTTAAAAATAATCATAAATAAAATTAATTCTTTTTTTTTTTTTTGTAGAGGTTTTTACTATAAGGGTGCATGTGCTCACCAGAAAGACAGTGAACGACCGAGAGACAAAGCAAGAAATCACCACCCCCACACCCCCCAGGGAGGGATAGCCACACTACAATCCCTTCTTCTCCATTATCTTCTCATGATATTGGGCACTCACGCACACGTGCCCAGTGTGAGTTTAAGTCACTGTGTCCGGGACTCGAACTGCGGTCAACTATATGGGAGTCCAGCAACATAGCCATTAGGCCAACTGCTGGTCAAAATTAACTAATTCTTTCCAAAAAATTTGTGGAGATATTTTTGCTATAGGGTGTGTTTGCTTGCCAGAGAGACAGAAAGAGACAGAGAGACAAAAAGAGAGAAATCACCCCCGCTGGGAGGATGGCCACACCACAGTCTCTTCTCTTCCATTCTCGTCTTTGGATTTTAGACACACACGCACATGTGCCTGGCATGAGCTTTAAGCTGCCAGGTCTAGGACTCAAAACTTGATTGATTACATGGGAGACCCATTGATGTAATCATTATGCCATCTGCTGTCCCCCAACTCCAATTTTTAAAAAAATATCCTTCAAGCAAGTGATTCTACTTCTTGGGACCCACAGTGAACATGTCATGTAAACCTAACAACATCTCTGAAAAAAATACCTCAGAATATTTTGATCAGTTTCCATATCGTTAGGCCTGCCTTCCTAGTAGTTTTAAAATATATTTTATGAGCAACAGAGATAGAAAAACAGAGAGTCACCCTTAACAGGGTCTTCATGCTGTGATCCATCCCCCGTTTTAGTCAGCACTGGATAATGGGCTCAGGTGCATCCAGTGTGTTCAGGGAGGTCTCTGGACACAAACCCAGAACCTTCCCATGTGGCTCAGCCTTGCAGTTACTGCTACACCACTGTCCACCCATACCTACTGGAAGATTTTTACTTTTTATTATTTTAGGTTTTTGCCATAGGGCACATGTGCTTGCTAGAGAGAGACAGAGAAAGTGAGTGTGAGGTAATCACTCCCCAGGAGGATGGCCATGCCAAAATCCCTTCTCCATTCTCCTCCTGGGATTTTGGGCTTAAATGCACATGTGCCCGGTGTGATTTTCAAGCCTCCAGGTCTGGGACTCAAACCATGGTCAGCCATGTGGAAGTTCATCACCTTAACCACCACACGACCTACTGGCCCCAGGAGATTTTTATTTTTATCCCCTGGGTTCCATTGTAGGTAGAGTACAAACATGTGACCAATTACATGCTCCACTAAGACTTCAACTCAAATGTGAACAATGTAAGGAAACTGGCTTTACATAGGGTTTTGTTTTGTTTTGTTTTGCCATAAGGCACATGCACTCGCTGGAGAGAGACAGAGACAGTGAGAAGGAAAGTGAGAAATCACCCCCCAGGGGGGTGGCTATGTCGCAATTCCTTCTCTTCCTTGCTCTTCCTGGGATTTTGTGCATGCATGAAGATACACTCAGTATGCTTTTCAAGCTGACTTGTCCAGGACTTGAGCTGTGGTTGGCCATGTGGGAGTACAACACCTTAACTAAGACACCACTGGCCCCATAGGGCTTGTATTCTATAGCACATAGAATGGTAAAAATGGTGACCTCTGTTCTTCATTGTCAAGGTGATTTTCTCCATAGCTCTGGAATCAGTGCCAAAGAAGGCAGCAACCCGAGTTCACCTCCACAATGAGGTTCTGGGCATGGATCCTTCAAACTTAACCTGGAACTTGTTTCTCCAGCCATCCAAATGATTAATGAACTAACTCATCTATTTTAATAAATTCCTTTTCTCTTAAACTAGCCAGAACAGATTCTTTTCTGCAGCTAAGAACCCTAATGTAATATCTACTCTAGAAATATTCAAACATATAGACAAAGGGGTTATGTATAAGAATGGTCACTGGAGCACTGTTTTCATGGGAAATTTTATTTACTTCAAATTTGCACACTCACTGGAAACAGATAAAAATGGAGAGGAAGAAAAAGAGAAAGCATCTCCCAGGAGGATGGCTATGCCACAATTCCTTTGCCTCCACTCTCCTCTTAGGATTTTGGGTATGCATGCATATGCACCTGAAATGTTTTTCAAACTACCAGGTTCAGACCTTGACCTGCAGTTGGCCATGTGGGATTCAGCTGCCTTAACCACTATACCATTAGCTCACCTTCCATGGGAACTTAAAATAATACTTGTTATCTTCTCTGCATGTCTTTGTCTTGACACTCCTTCTTTTTCTTTTATGGACACCTATTATTGGAATGTAGGGTGGGCCCTCAGGATGACCTTGTCTTTAGATCTTTAATAAGGGAATAGTTAAATAAAGTATGAAGTATTATGCAGGCATTAAAACAGAGAAAGAGAACCATGTGTCTTGACATTAAAAGGCTTCCAAGATGAAGTAAAAATAGCTAAGTGCAGAAAATACAGGGCATATGATCTAGGTTTTGGAAGCAAGTATTTTCTTGCTATGTATTTTCAGAAGATCTAAAGTTTTCTTAAACCTGTCAAAAATGACGGTTGGTGGGAACCAGCAGTTAGCGTAATGGCTATGTCGCTGGACTCCCACGTAGTCGACCGCGGTTCGTGTCCCGGACCCGGTGGCTTAAAACTCACGCCAGGCGCGTGTGCGTGCGTGCCCAAGATCCCGAGAGGAGAATGGAGGAGAAGGGATTGCGGCGTGACCATCCCCCCTGGGGGGTGATTTCTCGCTTTCTGTCTCTATGTCTCTCTCTGTCTGGCGAGCACACGCGCCCTACAGTGAAAATCTCTCCAAAAAAAAAAAAAATGACGGTTGGTTGGTGGTGCAGCAGCAGTGAAATACAATACTTTGTAAGCTTGACCCACATAGAAAGTTTCCGTATTTGGATCCAGAGACTTCCTGAGTGTGTGAGACACACACATATCCATGATTTGCACTGCCTGAGGCTGGGAAGTGGATCCTGGCATCAAGACCCTTTTGGGGATGCTGTCTCTGTCTCTTTATCTCTCTGTCTTTTTCATTCATGGAATAAATATGCTTAATTTAAAAAGAATGATTAGAATCATTGGGCAATCATCCCATCTCTGCCTCCACCTTTACACAGTCTTCTCTGTGTGTCTCTAAATCTTAAATCTACCTCTGCCTTTCTCTTATATGGACACCTTTTATTGGATTTAGGGCCCACCCTAATCTAGAATGATCATTTGGAAATACTTAATTATGTCAGCAAAGATTCTTTTTCCAAATAAGGTCATATTCTCAGGTTTGGGGAGTTAGGACTTGAACCTTTCTCTTTGATGGGCTACTATTCAACCCATTACACTATCACTGCACATACCAGGAACTTCTCCTATTCCATATCCCATGTCCCTTGGAGCCTAGATGCAGTAACTGCTCCAGCTGTGACTTAATTACCCTTTGTGGTCTCCTTATACCCTGTCGACATCTATATAACAAATATCTTTATTAAACCCTATTTGAATTATCCTAATCTGGGTTTCCATCTACTTCTCAATGGGACCCTACCTAAAACTTCAGGGGAGAAACTGCAGAGTAGGCCAGATGCCTTAAAAGAAATTCACCCCGAGCCTCCAGCCCACAAACTCAAGTGGAGAGGGAAGGGGCAGGCCTTCAGAATAAGACTCCTCTATGGCTCCTGAGAACTAGTGATTTCAGGGAAAAATGAGAAACAAAGATTTTCTACTGATAATTCAGCCTCCAGCCCACAAACTCAAGTGGTAGGGAGCCCCTCTAGCCTTCTCTCTGCCTCTGTCTTTCTCTGCCTCTGTCTTCTCATTTTTTTTTGGTAATTTTTCCTTTTTACAATTTTTTAAGGTAAAGTTTTTTCTTGGCTTTCAGTCTTGCCTTTATCTCACTAATAATCCCCTTTTCTCCTCCCACTCAGGAGAGGCAAGGGGCAGGCCTTCAGAAAAAGACTTCTTCATGGCTCCTGAGAACTAGTGTGTGACACGCAGTTTTCTATTCCTTGCTTTAAAAAATAATAATTATTTGGTTTTTTTTCTTCCTTTTCTGTTTCTTTGGATTTTTGTTTCTTTTTCTTTTTTTTTTCTCTCTGTCTCCTTTTCTTTTTCTTCTATCTCATCACTCTGCTCCTCAATCTCCATTCTCTGTGTTTCTAGATGGATCTAAGGGAACCATAGCCAAACATCCAAACACTATTAGGGTCAACATATTCCTCAATATCCACTGAATCTGCTGCATAAAGGGATAAAAACGGAATGGCAAAGAGATTCCAGATCACCTCCATCTCTAAGCTCCTGAACACTCAGATTGAACTTCAAGAATTAGGAAGAAACACATCATCCATCAGATGACTAGAAATCACCACAGCACCACAATAAATATTGGAAATCAAGAAAATACCTCTCCTCCAAGTGAAAGAACAACTCCTTTTCATCCACAGACAGTTCAATGGAAATCATGGGAATGTCTGATAAAGAAATTAGAATATTCATAATGACAAAGCTAACAGAGACGGAAGAGAAAAGAGAGACAATGAACTGAGGAAGAGGTAGAAGAAAGGAGCTGATGAGTTTCAGGAGGTCAGGAAATTCTTGCAAAATCTAAAAGAGGAATTACATACTTTAAAAAATAATTAAATGGGGAACCAGCAGTTAGCATAATGGTTATGTCACTGGACTCCCACATAGTCAACTGCGGTTCGAGTCCCGGACCCGGTGGCTTAGAACTCACGCCGGGCGCATG
>NW_006159534.1:4416091-4416337 GCF_000334495.1 Tupaia belangeri chinensis | reverse complement strand
AAATCTCCCTTGAAAGTATTAAAAGCAGACTAGATCATACAGAAAATAGAACCTCAGAAGTAGAAGAGAAAATTGCTCGCCTAGAAAAATCCACCACAAAGACTGAGAAAATTGACCCCCCCCAAATGAAACTAATACACGAGAAATACTAGATACCATCAAATGTCCAAACATCTGTGTAATTGCTATCCCAGAAGGTGAAGGGACTCGTAAGGGCATTGATAATCTATTCCATGAAATCCTGCA
>NW_006159534.1:4398809-4415919 GCF_000334495.1 Tupaia belangeri chinensis | reverse complement strand
AAGAAGATCTTCTCCAAGACACATTATAGCCAGATTGACCAAAACCACAGACAAAGACAAGATACTAGATTGGCAGGAGAGAAACAGCAAGTTACCTACAAAGGATATCCCATCAGGCTAACAGCGGACCTCTCATTGAAAACAATGTGAGGAAAGAACAGGAAAATATATTTGAAGTGTTAAGGGAAAAGCAATTTCAACCAAGAATATTGTATCTGGCAAGACTATCCTTCATATATAAAGAAAAGACAAAAACATTCTCAGATAAACAAAACCTGAAAGAATTTACCAACACCAGACCAGATCTCCAAGAAGTTCTCAAGAGAGTGCTATACCAGGAAAATTAAATACAGACACACAAAAATAAGAATTCAAAAACTAAGGAAAGGGCCAACTTTATTGTAGGGACAAGTCTAGAGTTGAATATTATATCCTAGAATTTAATCGAGATGATCTAACCACAACAGAAGATAGATTAAATACACGAGACTGAACTGGTGAAATAGCATTCTATGACTTTTGACTGAAACATTGCTGATTTTCTTCTAGGATTTGTTTTCCAGTTTTAAGGATTTTTGTCCTGTCTTGAGCTGTCAATAGGTTCATGTACCTACTAGTCGAACAGAATCCTAACCTGATTCCTGGCTTTAAGTTTTAAGCAAAGTTCCTTAGCATTTCTTTGATTTGCTAAAGATAAAATTGCTTTTCTTGAAAAAAAAAAAAAGTAAAAAAAACTATCATACACATTATTATCAACAAAAATAAAAAAATAAAAGAAAAATTAAAAAAAGAGAAAAATCAATGTAAGACTTAAGGATTAAAGTGAAAATGACAATACTGAAGGCAGGCAAAGGAGATTCAGCATATACATAACAGGAATCCCTATAGAAGAAATCCAAAGTAAACAGATATGTATATACATATATTTGTTTCAATGGAAATCATATATGTAAATACATTTACATATATGTTTATATATTTAGATATATTATATATGTATATATACATATATATATAAATGGAAAATTATTGATGATAATATGCATGATTAAGCCACTATGCAGTATATTCTGGATGGGCAATCACAGTTCTCCTCCATTCTCCTCTTGGGATCTTGGGCACGCACGCACACGCACCTGGTGTGAGTTTTAAGCCACCGGGTCCGGGATGCAAACTGCGGTTGACTACGTGGAAGTCCAGTGACATAGCCATTACGCTAACTGCTGGTTCCCTCAAAAAGTTTTTGTACCAAAATAAATTCATACTTTAATTGTAAAAATAAATAAATGAATAACTAAAAGAAACTTGATTGAAAAAAAAGGAGTTCATCCCTAGATAATTAGAAATAATGAGAAGAAAAAAATTCCATTTACAACTGAGATTCACAGAAGTGAACATATAGTGAAGGAGACTGATTTATAAACTTGTGGCTAACATCCAGTCAAGATGAGGAAAAATTTAGTAGTTTAAAGAGCTACTGTTTCCTGGTACCATGCAAGGTCTGACAACACAATAAGAAAGATACAAAAAAAAAAATCAATTATATTACAGCTTATGTTAATGAACGAAAGGAGAATTGAGTGGTGAGTGCATGTACCTTCTAGCAAAGAGCTCTTGAAAGAAAGAAAGAAAGAAAGAAAGAAAGAAAGAAAGAAAGAAAGAAAGAAAGAAAGAAAGAAAGAGAGAGAGAAGATGAAAGTCTACAACATGAAGAGATGGGCTCTGCCTCTGGCCTTGTGCTAACTTCTCATGCTCTGCTGGACCCTCCCAAGCCTCCAGCCTCTGGTCTTCTTTTGCCCCTGGTGTATTTCTGCACAGATGTGACAACAATTTTTTGATAATCATATTGCCCTTCCTAAGCAGAAATTAAATAATCTTTTGGAAAGCACAATACTAAAATTCCACAGCCTTTAAAATCTTATAAGGTCGCTCTCCAGATGCCATTTCTGACCTAATTTTGACCTCTTCAAAGAATCGCTCCTTTCATTAAAACTTTAAAACATATTTCACACAACATGTCATTCCATACCACTTAAATCTGCATAATTCAATATGGTAGCTGCTGACCTCATGTGGCTACTGAGCAGTTGTGATATGGCTTCTCAAATGGAGATGTGCTGTAAGTGTAAAATGTATGTTGGAGTCTGAAGGGTCTATGAAATGAGAAATTTTAAATATTTCATTTAGCATTTTCATACTAGGGTTGAAATAAGATTTTTAATAAATTGGATTAAATACAATATCTCAGTAACATTAATTCATCTTTTTTCACATATTTAAGGTGGCTGTTTGAAATTTAAAATTAGGCCCAGCAACTATGGCACAGTGGTAAAAATCACAGTGTCCTGCAAGGCTGGAAGCCACATGTTAACCACAGATTTGGATCCCCAGGTTGGCCTGAAAACATGGAGAGTGTGTATGTGGGTGCCCAACATCCTGATGAGATGGAGAGCTGGGGAAAGAGGATTGTAGTGTGATGAGACCATGTCAAGAGAGCTTTATCTCTTTCTGTCTCACATGTATGCACATGTGCCCCCATCATTAAAAAAGAAGACATGTAAAATTACATGTGGGATACATGATTTCTATGCAACAGAAATAGTCTGAATAGTTCTCTAGTGTGTACACATACATATGTACTAATGTGCAGAAGTGTGCCTTTGCCTTGTAAGCTGAGGGTTAGAACTCTACCATATGCTCCTCCTGTGGCACTCAGCAGGATCCAAGGAAGTTGGTAAAATCATGTTTACTGAATTTGCAAGGACCTTCTTGCTACAGGATAAATGACAGTGGCTGTGCTTGGGACCTTCAGGAATGTGGGGAAATGGGTGAAGAGGTAGGTCTTCAGAGAGTCTTTCCATGGAGCAGCCAGGCCCTAAGAGTCCTCCATGGACTCCCAAGTTCAGGCTGTGCTCTCCCATGAAACAGCTTTCCACGTGTTCTGTGCCCACTGACTCTGGAACCACCTGCTAGATCTGCTAATCATTCACCAATTTTGGCTTCCTTCTCCACTGCTGGTGGGCAGTGTCTGCTTGAATGGGCGATTCCTATCTTCAATGTCCTGGGACCAGGATGTTCATATGTTAATGAACAACATGGAGCATTGATGCCTGGCCATGGTGGGAACCTGAGCACTCCAGATGGGACCTTAAGTGGGACCACTTGTCTTGCATACATGCCACTCTCAACCTCCCATTGCTGTTGGGTCAGTGCAGCTGTTCTCTCTCTTTCTCTGAGCATTGGTGTCCAGCTCATGGCTGCCAGGACCAGCTGAGGAAGTGAGTGTGAGAGCTGCAGTCGGCCCTGCTGCTTTTATTCGCATGAACTATAGTCCTGAAATTCGAGGTGACACACCAGGAGTGACCCATGCAGCTTGCAGCCAGCCAGGATCATGGGCATGTGAATGCAAGCCTGGAATGCACAGGGAGACCTCGGGATGGAAGCCTAGGACCCTCCCATGTGGCTTCACCATCATGGAATGACACGCCACCACATCACTGAAACTGGCCCCAACATTCACTTTTTAAAAACAAGGGTATGATGTTGAGCAAATCAAGAACAAAACTGGAACCAGAATCCAGATTTCTGACTTCTTGTTGAGGCATTTTCCACTTTATGCTATCTTCTTAAAGCTGTGTCTCCATTCCTCAACAGTGACAATCGTTGCCTTCAGGCTGTGGGATTATGGCTGATTTTTTACTTTCTTCCTTTTGCTTACATAGTTAACCTGATTTTTCTACAATGACACACAAATAAAAATGATTAAAATTTATAATTAAATAAGCAAAGTAGAACCCTTCAGAAAGCAGAATTAAGTTGTTTTCCCAGTGTGTCTTTATACTCAACTTCCCAGTCCCGCCAAATCTCAATAGCAAGGAGTGGTCTGAATTACTGCCATCCTCAAGGACAGAGAGAGAGATTTCATTTTTGAGGCATTAAGTAGACTGGAGACAAAGTAGATACTGTACTTGGGAGGATTCAGAGGCAGTACTGTGCCCCCGTTTTTGTAAGCTCTTCTCACTGGGGTACTAAGAGCATAGAGTTGCTGCCTCTGCCCTTGGAGTATGAGGGCAGATAATTATGCAGTAGCCAGAAGTCAGACTGACTCATGTTCATGTTCTATGATGAGTTTCCTCTCTTCAATACACCTGTGATCCCCAGAGAAACAACCATTTCGTGTATCCTCTGTGGTAATTCCAGAATGTGCGCACTCTAGTATTCCATCAGCCCCTCTACCTTATGCTTGGCAAGGTATTACTGAGTACTTAGGACTCTTGTCTTCCTGGGCACATTAGACAGTAGTCTAATAATTGGGAAATGAAGTTGATGGGCTACTTCACATTAAAATATAAATGGCCAATACCAGCTCAGTAGAGTTATGCTTCTCAATGGCATCTACATTTTATGGAGTACTTAATTTCTTATGTCAGAGATGGATCATGGAAATAGAGTGGTATTAAGCAAGGGATAGGGTATATATTTTGACGTGTATAGTATTATCAACTGGTTTAGCCTGATAACTATTTTATGATGGGTAAAGTCTTTTTACAAGAAAAATGAGAAACAGTGATTGACTGTTTAAAAAAATAATTGGAATAATAATAATAATGATTGGAAAAAACAATGAAAAGATATTGAATGATGAAGTGGGGAAATTAATGTCTCTGTATTGACTGACATACATGGCAATCCCTTTTGAAAAAGCAATGTAATACACTGTAAAGTTATATGCAATTCAATGTACTATAAACAAGGTTAAGATGGTAATAAAAAAATTTTAAAAATTAAAAAAAAAACTCAAGAATAGTATACCTAGTCTAATATTCAATATGAGTTATCCATCAGCTAGTTCTTAACATAATTGAATTTTGCTACATTGTCAACAAATATATCTTAAATGCTTGATCCATACACTTACAAAGGTCTCATATATTTTTTGACCAAAAATTGTCATTTCTAGCCTGATTGAAGTTCTCCATTAAAATATAAGCCCCTGCTGTTCCCAAGGGAAAAAAAGAAAGTAGACCTTATATTTGTGAGAGTTGGTGACAAAGTCTATGGAGAGCTGTTGCCTCTCTGCTGTTATTTCAGTTCAATGTGGCAGCAATCAGGAAGAAATACATTACACAAAGCAGAGGAGAGCAAGGACAGATGGAAACTACCAGGACAGTTGAGCTCATGTCTGGCTCTCACCACCTCATACCTCAATGGTGAGCAGCCTGCAGGAAAACCTGGTGCCCTTCACACCAAGAGAAGGCTGGGGAGTTATAGGCCTGCTTGCTCCCACACCCAGGTGAGCCAGCAGGACAGGGAAAAAATGCATGAGGGAGGGTGGTGGCAGACACCTTCCAACTTCAGAGTAGATTTGGGCTGCTGCTTTACTTCTACCTTCTGAGTCTCATCCAACCCTAACTTGGGACCATGCAGAATTCTGAGAAATGCAGTTCAAGCTTAGTTATGCTGAAATACTACAAAACTACAGCAGGACCAGCAGGCAGCATAATGGTTACATCTCTAGACTCCACAGTTGACTGCGGTTCAAGTCCCAGACCCAGTGGCTTAAAACTCATGCCAGGCATACCCAGTGGCTTAAAACTCATGCCAGACATGTGTGGGTGCATGCCCAAAATCCTAAAAGGTGACTGGAGGAAAAGAGATCACAGCATGGCCATCCCCCCTGGGGGGGTGGTTTCTCTGTCTCTCTGGTGAGTGCACATGTCCTATAGCAAAACTCTCTAAAAACAAAAACAAAAACAAAAAGCCACTGCAGCCTCTAAAATGACCATCACAAGGTCACTTTTCAGATTCATCTACTGACCAGTAGATTTTGAACCAGTGTGTGGGTAGCTTTGGGGGGAGAGATGTGAGGGATATGCCCACCTCAGCCTTCTAGCTCATCGTAAGAGGAGGTAAAGGGAGGCGAAGGGAGTTGCCCTGGTAGTCTTCAAGATGTGTCTATCACAGAAGAACAGAAAAGCCAGACAGGTGCTAAGTGTGCATTCTAAGTTTATATATCCAATTGCTGTTAAATAGTGCCCTCTCCCCCCCTCAAAATTGTTTGACCTTATGATTGGACCAAAGTTACATCTGAGTAGGGAAGGATATTTGAGAGCTTATGAGTGCTCAAGCTCTTTTTGGATACCATAACAACCTTAACTTCATTCCATTTCCCTCTCCCCTTCTCCTCTGAGCACTAAGCAGGATGAGAGGAAGGGAGTCATAGGAAATAGGGGTAAGGATGACCAGAAACACTTCAAGAGCTGAAAGCCCACTCACCAGCTTCCTTCTTTGGCCGAAGCCAGTTACTCCCCCATATACCAGAATGAAATGGAATAATGAGACCATATTTCACCAAATGCGTAGGCTTGTCTCAAGAAACATTTCCTTTCTGTGGTTGAGTAGTGGGTGGGGAGAGATGATACAAATAGGTGAAAAGCAGCTCTTTCCAGAGCCCAGGCCTTGAAGGAGCCCCGGAAGGTGAGGCTGTGCCTGAGTTTTGGGCCTCTCTCTTTGTCAGACAGATCTGTAGCTCAATGGGAACCTTCATAGGTCATGTGTATCCAGGGCTGTTTTTGGTCTTATATGGACTCTATCAGGCAATAGTGGTCTCCAAAGCTGTGATACTCAATGACTCTCTCCTGCATCCTTCATGTCCTCTCAGGAGTAAGGGAAGATGGGCCAGTCTGTGGAAAATATCCTATGGAGGTTTGTTGAAGATGGTGGCTGGTTCCCTCTTGATAGCTTATGAGGTCAGTTGCATTAAAGGAGGGCTGATACTGATGAACAGGGAGCTGCCACCAAGGTTTATGTACCCCAAAGAGTGGCAGCACCTTACCATGTTCACCCTCCTCACTCTCAACGGCTGTATAGACTTCCTGAGCAAGAACATACTACCTCAGAGATGTGTGGCCCTAGAAAAATGTACTCTGGTCCTTTCCTTCTATGAGCTTCTGCTGCTATTCGTGTCCCATGTGAAGGACTCGGCTGGGGTAGAGCTGCAAGTTCACTCCCTGCTCATCTTGGTGGTGTTCCTACTGACACTGGTGCTCACCGCAGAGCTGTGGGCTCCCAACATGTTTCACCTCTGGCTGATTGAGACCTTTCTGTTTCTGATGATGGGCTCTTGGCTGATGCAAGCAGGCTTCATTCTATACAGACCAATCTCCAGCTATCCATGGCAGGATGACGACATCAGTGACATCATGTTCGTCACTACTTTCTTCTGTTGGCATTTGATGATCAACGCTTCATGCCTGTTGGGCATCTATGGTGTCTGTTCCTTTTGGCATCGTTATTACAGTCCCAGCTTGAAGCTGAAGGCATCCGAAGAAGCTCCCTATCACGCGAGCCCTCCAGGGCCCCTCTACAAGTTACTGCAAGAAGTGGAGCAGTCAGAGAATGATGACCAGGCTCTTCTCCTTTCCAAGAGCTCACCCTGAGATAGGGTCTAGAAAGCCTGGGACATGGTCCACCCCAACCTCCTCCTGTGCATCCTCTCAGCCATGTGTATGTGCCCTCTTTGGTCCCCAGTGAAGGTAATGGCCCTAAAGGACTGTGGGTGTTCCCCACCATTGCTTCTGTCCCTGGGCCTCTAATCCTGGAGGGGATGAAGAGGGACTTACGAAAGGGATGCTGATGAGGTTTAGGGAAGGGGGTGGGGAAGAGGACCAGGGCAAGAAATCAGTGTGCAAAGAAAGGTGTTGGGGTGAGACGATACAGGAGAAGGGAAGCAGAGTCTCCAGCGATGCTGGCACAGCTGCTTCCCTGCGCACAATAAAGTCTCACAGTTCAAAACAACTCATTCAAGTTCCGTCCTGATAAAGTGGGTACTTTCATGTGTGCACTAAGTGTCACTGCCATGCAGAAGTAGTGAAATAGAACTTATAATTTACACAGGTTGAAATTATGCTTGTCTCCTCCACCTCACCTTGACTTTGAAGGTTCAGCTTCATTTCACATTTTACATATGAAGTGAAATCTTTTAAAACATTTTGGTTAATACTTCAAATTTGCATAAAACCTAAAAAAAAAAAAATAAAGAGAAATGTTTATAGAATTCAAGCGCCTGGTACTTTTTCTTTTTTTTTTCAGAGAATTTTGCTATAGGGCGTAAAGAAAAATATTTATAGAATTGAAGTGCCTGGTACTTTTTCTTTTTTTTTCAGAGAATTTTGCTATAGGGCGTGTGTGCTCATCAGAGAGACAGAAAGTGAGAAATTACTCCCCAGGGAGGATGGCCACACCACAGTTCCTTCTATTCTCCTCTTGGGATTCTGGACACACACACACACACACACACACACACGACCAGTGTGTTTCAAGCTGCCAGGTCCAGGACTGGAACTGCTGTCGGCCACATGGGAGTCCAGTGCCTTAACCACCATGTCACCTGCTGGCCCTGCCTGGTACTTTTCTAACTTCATATTTTATTACTCCTGCTCTAGCCAAAACATATCTATTTCATCGTTCCTACCCTTGTGCATGTAGCTTGCTAGATTCCACCCTTGAGTCTTTAACCCCCCCACCCCCGCTTGCATCTCACAGACAACCAACTTGCAACAGCATTTTTACTGGGTTACTACATGCCCAAAAGGAAACCCATCTCCATCCACCCCTACCCCACTAAGCATCCCAAAGCCACCTTCTGGAACTCGAATCAATTCCTCTGTTTGGAATTCTTAGGCACTGATACTAAATCAGCCTTGTTATTGTCCCCATACAGCTGATGAACTTTGCTGTTGTTTCTGAAACTGTTTCCCTTGGGCAGGTTTTTCCCCACCAGCTAAAGTGTAGGATTGTAAAGAGTGGAGATTTTGCCTATCCAAGTTACATTATCTCCTATGCATATTCCAACTATGTAATGTATTTTATACTTAATAAAAAACTTATTTGCTGCCAGACTCTCTCCCTACAAAGTGCTCCTTCAAAATGTGATGCCAGGGACCAGCAGTTAGTGTAATGGCTATGTCACTGGACTCCCATGCAGTTGACCGCAGTTCGAGCCCCGGACCTGGTGGCTTAAACTCACGCTGGGCGCATGTGCATGTGTGCCCAAGATTCCTAGAGAAGAATGGAGGAGAAAGGATTGTGGTGTGGGCATCCCCCTGGGGCATGATTTCTTGCTTTCTATCTCTCTGTCTCTGTCTGTCTGGCAAGCACATAGACCCTATAGCAAAAACCTCTCAAAAAAAAAAAAAAAAAAGGTGATGCCAGACAGGTGAGAGGTTCTGTGAACTTCTGAGTGACACCAATAGTCCTAAAGCCTGAGTCATCATCTTAGTGATGGGACCATTCTCTTCCTCATTCTTGGATATAATAAAAGACAATAACCTGTTTCCGAATTGTTTGTTGTTATTGTTTTTAAATACTCAAACAGTTCTGTAAGAAACCTCCAGAAAACTAAGACTTTTGAAGGCTGACTTGCCCCAGTCTCAGCTAGTACAAGGCAAGACAGCAATTAAAGTGCAGGTGACTGTCCTGAGCCATAATAACTTGTTTAGTGGCAATAGAGAAGAAAATGATCCTCAAAATAAAATTGTTAGAAAGAATGAAAAACAGTCAGTTAGAAGGCCCCAGTGGACTAAGCAACACAGTATAAATACCCTAAACTCTCCTCTACACCCCTAAAGGTGTATTTTTTTTTCATGTTTTCTGTCCACGCCCACCCGCTGACCCGTCTCCCCTGGGAGAGACAATCTGGCAGACTCTCAACTTCTGGACAGGCCTTAAGTTTCTGGGCTCAGATCCAGGTGAGGGTTGAGGATAAGACCTGCTTGTGATCAAGTGTTCCAATTCTTACCATTTCCCCTTCACTCTTCTCCTAGATTCTTTTCAATTGCCCTTTGTTGGGAGCCTTCCTTTCCTCTTTGCCTCTCCTATACGTTGACAGCAGGTGATGAAAAAACACCAGCACCATTAGGCCTAGAGCTCTAAGGGTAAGCCCCGGGTAATCAAGTGATACTCCCCAAATAATCTCTCTCAAATATCCAATGTCGATTAGCTTGCATGTCATTAACTTACTATTTGAGATGTAACAGAAAGGCCCTTCCAGTGAAGGCCAGTCAAGAAAGGAATCTTTCAGGGATCAGGACATGGCATAGTGGTAAAGTGTTGGACCCCCACATGGCCAAACGCCATTTGAATCCTGGACCCAGTGACCGAAAAAAATCATACCCAGCACATGTGCATATGTACCCAAAGCCCAAGAGGAGAATGGAAGAGAAGGGATTACAGCATGGCCATCACCCGGAGGTGGGAGGCAGGGGCAGATTTCTCACTTTCCCTCTCTCTGTGTCTCTCTCCAGTGAGCACACGTGCCCTATGCCAAAAACGTCTTAAAAAAAAAGAAAAAAAAAACTTTCCAAACACTCGAGCTTTGGGGGAGAAGCTTGTAATTCTCATAAAATTCCTCCAGAGGGCACTATGTTCACATCACCCTGGCTAAACCTCTTGCTGTTCAAACTCGGTAAACAAGTCTCCGAAGAACCGATTTAAAAGAAGTGGGGGAGGGGAGAGGAGGGCAGGAAAAATACAGAACCAGACTAAGTATTGCCCAAGCATCCAGAAAACATACCCCACGGCTGTTTATTTCCCGTTAAAATTTAGCAAGTGAGCATGAAATAAACAGGGATTCAAATCATCTAACTGGGAGGGGAGGGGATGTAAAAAACAAGACTATGGATCAGGTGAAGATTTCTTTGGGAAAAGTACCCACTCGAGGTACACTCTAATCCAAATAACTTTCTGATCAGAATGCTAAATTTCCTAAAGTCTTCGATAAACTTCAATAATGTTCCAATCAATCTAGAGAACAAAGAGAGATCCATATCCGCACCGAGAATAAAGAACAGAATGTATCTTAAAAAATGAAGATTCACAAAACAATGAATCTAGAGACAGATTATTAGATGTGCAAAACACCCTCCAAAGATTCCTTCAAAGAGAGCCTGCTATACTGTTCCAGTATTTTTCTGGAAATTTTGTCATTCACAAAGAAAACATTACATGTCCCACTTAACAGAAGTCTCTGGGTCAACCATAAGGTTGGATTCAGATAAACTGATGAATCCCTGCATTCTGTACTTTCCTCAGTAGATAAGGAACAATTTCAGCATTTCATAGATGGTGGCCCAGGAACACATAACCCAGACCTAGAAGACCACAGTAAGGGACAGAAAGGGCCCTCAAAGGAACAACAACCTGGAAACAAATTAGGCTCTGAAATACTACCCTGACATGACTCCAGCAAGTTACTACAAGTTATCAAGGTCTCTGTTCCTTATATTTAAGACAGAAGATGTGAAAATCTAATTCCAGAATTACAAGTCTCTTTTAAAAAATGTTTATTTCTTCTATGAATAAGAGAGACACACAGAAAGAGAGAGTAAGATAGACTCACTCCCAGCTGGGTCTTAAAGCCACGATCCACCTCTAGACTCAGCCAGCCCTGAATCTTGGGCACATGTGCACCTGACATCCTCGGGGAGGTCTCCAGACGTGAACCCAGAACCTTCCAGTGTGGGTCAGCCTCACAGAGTATTATGCCTTCCCATCGTGTCACTGTCCAGCCCCTATGTGGCATTAATTTTCTCAGTAAAACTTAAAACACTCAGACCTTTATTGATAAGGGGCAACTTGGGAAATGAAGTGTTCCTTACATTTGAATGATTTCACTGGGTGTTCAACAAAGCTAAAATCAAGCTAAAGAGACACAGCTAAGACCTGAACTTTGAATTTTCTCCCTGAACTTAAGAATATCAATCAAGGGACCTGCAGATGGAGAAATGGCTAAGTCACTGGACACGTAGTCGACCAGGGTTCGAGTCCCGGATCTGGTGGCTTAAACTCATGCTGGGCATGTGTGTGTGCCCCAGATCCTGAAAAGAGAATGGAGAAGGGATTGTGGTGTGGCCATCCCTCTTAGCGGGTGATTTCTCGCTTTCTGTCTCTGTCTTCCTGGCAAGCACATGTGCCCGATTGCAAAAACCTCTCCAAAGGAAAAAAAAAAAAAGAGTATCAATCAAAGGAGACCAGAGGACAATGTAATGGTTACATTGCTGGACTTCTGCGTAGTCAACCACAGTTGAAGTCCTGGACCCAGCAGCTTAATATTCACCCTGAGCACGTGTGTGTACATACCCAAAATCCCAAGAGGAGAATGAAGAAGGGATTGTGGTGTGGCCATTCTCTCTGGGGTGTGATTTCTCACTTTCTGTTTTTCTCTCTGGAGAGCACATGCACACTAGAGCAAAACTCTGTTTAAAAATTTTAAAAAGAGTATCGATCAAAGACTATTAAAAAAAAAAAAAAAAACCTTCTGGGGCCAGCAGATGGCATGGTGGTTAAAGGCACTGGATTCCCACATGGCCGATTGCATTTCGAGTCCCAGACCTGGCGGCTTGCTTTTTTGCTTTCCCTTTCTCTCTCTCTGTCTGGTCAAAAAAAAAAAAAAAAGAAAGAAAGAAAGTAACAAATAGAATTAAATAAATAAATAATGCTTTGTTTAAAATAAATCTGTACTCAATGTTAGTTAGCATTAAAGTATAAACTAATCTTTCCTTCTTTAATTGTATGAACTGAAATTTGGAAGCTTGGCAAAGTGTAGCTTCTCCCCAAAATATGGCTTAAGGGTAATGCCATCACATTCCAGAGCTGCTTCTTTTCTTTCTTTTGTTTTAGTTTAGGATTCTACTATGGTCTATTTTTTTGGAAAGAACATGTTTTGTTAAGAAAAAATTAAAAGAATATTTTACAATTCTGGATTTGGTTTCCAGGACGCTCCTCAACCTGAGTCTCGGCTGTGTCTCTTTTGCACGATTTAAAGTTTTAGTTGGATGCCCACTGAAGTCATTCATGTACGGGGGAAACTCCATTTCCCAAGCAGCATTTTATAGTTGAATATTTGGGTCTGTGTGAGCCCTACCCTACTAAGTTTTGTGCAAGGCAAGCATGCAAGCCCTAGGAAGGCTCTCTGATCACAAGGGTAAGGGCTTTAGACCTAAGAGTAAGAATGAAACCTGTAAGGGCTGGCCTCATAGCACAGTGATTAAATGCTGCTTATAGAAAGTGGGACCCCACAAACCAACTGTGGTTCATATCCTGCCCCTGGTGGCTTGAAAAACACACTGGGCACGTTTGCATGTGTGACTAGAATCCTGAAAGGATGGAGAGGTGGACTAATGGGGATTGCAGCATGACCACAGCCCATTGGGGAGGTTCTCATCCTCTCTCTCGCTCTCTCTCTCTCTTTCTCTCTCTCTCTCTGGTGAGTGCAAATGCCTCTGGCAAGTAAGAAAAAAAAAAAGGTTGTTTAAAAGAGAAAGGAGAGTTGTGAGAAGAACTCACAGGTAAAGCCCACTCAAGATAGGACTTTTATTTCAGGCAAGAGAATAACATTGAACAAACGCCTTTAGTCCTGAGCCGTTCCTGCAGACAGGGAACACAGTCTTTACCTACAATGGTGCTCTCCCACTCCACCCACCTCTGGGGCACAGCAGCTCTGCTCTGAAAGAGAAAACCTGACTTCAAAGCATATGTGATAGCACCCCTTGTCGGCTTTGATACTGCGTGTACCCAGAGACAAAAGTTCATGGGTTCAAGCATTCTAATGCTCTTTTTAAGAAGGGGTAGAGAATGGGGGTGGTGATAATTTAGGGAAGAAGGGTCAGGAGAACAAAGGGCAGCAGACACAGCAGAGTCAGCCTGGGTGAAACAGGCCATTCTACTTGCAACTTCTCCAAAAGTACAGCCTGGGTTTCTGGGGGTGAACCAATTAAGGGACTTTCTTCTGCCTTTTCTTCTCTTGGACACTCATAACCTCCCTGGTTAGTCCTTGGACTCGTCTGGGCCCTCCGTTGGCTGGTTTACTTTAGTGAGGGGCTGACCAAGGAGGACAAGGCCTCTGTTCACTTCTGAAAGAGTCCGTGGTCACGCATTACGTTCCTAACCCTTTCAGAGCATGCCGCGGGTCACATGAGAGGATCAAAGCAAATCCAGTTCCATTCTTGGAAAAGCAGCTCAAAGCACATGTTCTCTTGATGGTGCCGCTGTCACTTCTGTGTGGTCAACAAACATCACTTATTGAACACACCCCCTGGACACCACTGGGGACATGATGATGAATGTACTGCTCAAGGAGCTTGTGATGGCTAGCAGGGGAAGCACGCATGTACCGGGCAGAAATGCCATAAGCTTAAAAACCTGCGTTTGCTCCTCCCTGTTCCATTTTTTCTTATGTCTGCTGTTCACCTTAGTGCTGGTGGGGCTTCAGTAGAAGGCTTAATTTATGACTTCATAGTTTGGTAACTGGAACTTAACATCTTTTTTTAAAAATGTTTTTGGTCATATGGCATGTGTGGTCACTGGAAAGAAACAGAGAGACAAGAGTGAAAGAGAGAAATCACCACCCAGGGAGATGGTCACACAGTAATCTCTTCTCTTCCACTTTCTCCTCTCTGGATTTTGGGCACACGCACACACACACAGGGATCCAGGGTGATTTTCAAGCTACCAGGTTGGGACTCAAACCATGTTGGCCATGTGGGAATCCAGCATCCTATCCACCATACCCCCTCCTGGCCTAAATTTCACATCTTTTAGAAAAGAACATCAACCACCCTTTCTCCTCTACCACAATCACTTAAACTCAAGACTTTACAGAAAGAAATGGAATGAAGACTTCTCTTTGTTACCAGGTCTAAGCCCTTTCATAAAACTGAACAGTGAGAGTGTTAAACTGAGTCAGAAATTTTTATTTAATGAGCTATTATGGGGGAAAAAAGAATCCAATCTCTTCAGATTATCCTGGTCCAAAATAATTATAATGACTGTTTTCTAAACATTCACTATGTTTTAGGTATGACCTTAATCTTTTTTGCATGTGCAGTCACAATTAATTCTTATATAGGGTAGCTATTATAGTATTTTATGGGCAAGGAACTGAGGCTTCAGTTTCTCAAAGTAAATTGGCCAATACAGTTTCTTGAAGTAAATTGGCCAACACAATGGTGGTTAGAGGTCAAGCACAGGTTGGAACCTAGCTGTCTGACCTGAAGCCCTGGTTATAAACACATTATAATGCTTCAACATTGCAAAGAGAAGTTTAACAAAGAATTTGCAAGATGCCTTACCTAGCCCAAAATGTCACCAGTCTGTAACCACCAAAAGCCCGCTAGAGATGAATGCTACATCTGTCCCTTGAAAGCTCTACAGTGTTAGGCACCCTTAAAGGGAAGGGATGTTGACCAAAGAAACCAAGTTATGTGTGTGTGGTCACAGACAACATTTCTTTGCCACGTTTGTGGTACAAAATACACTCAGAAAAATAAACTTCTCCATTCCTCTTTCAAAGGCACTGGAAGCATGATTTTTTTTCTTTTCTTTTTAAAAATTTCTTTCTTTCATGAGCAAGAGAGAAAGAGAAAGGCAGTCCAGCGCTCTCAACAGGGTCCTGACACCTGATCTACTTCCAGCCTCAGTCATGGCATCTAGCATTGTGTCTTACCATGCCACTGTCATGGCCCAGCATGAATTCTTGGTCTTTGAACAGGAAAATCTCTCAGTCTCAAATACTGGGAGTCTGGCCCACAAGTGGCATGATGGTTAAGGGCTCTGGACTCCCACATGGTCAACTGCAGTTCGAGTCCTGGACCTAGCAGTTTGCTTTTTCACTTTCCTTTTCTCTCTCCCATCAAATTAAAATAAATTGAAATAAAACAATTCTTTTAAAAAATTGAAAAAATTACTGAGGCTCTTGAAAATGCAATAAAGGCTAGACACTATCAGGTGGATTTCAGGCATAAAAACAGGACAATCAAGTAATAGCACCACCAGCAATATATACACATATGTGTGTGTATGTCTATACATACATGTATAATTATTGTGCATCTAATGACAAACATCCATTTCAAGATTGTGTTCACATATACATTTTCTCAACCATCACAGCAAGGTTGGAAAGAGAAAGAGGTACTTATTCTCATTTGCCAGATTGAAAAGAAGCCACATTAAGTTACTTAAAAAGCTCAACCAGGGAGATTGTGTTTAAAGAATGCTAAATACAGGGCGAACCTTGGGCTTCGAAAGGAGCCTGTGAAGACCTGGCTTTCCCTTCAGATGCCCTTGGGACACAGTTTGCACACAGAGTTTCAAATCCGGTGGGCAGCTCTAAAGGTCACCCTTCGAACCGCTTATTTTGCAGATGAGGAAACATGGGCCCTGAGAGGCTGGGACTTGCCTAAGATCTTGGCAGAGAGGGTATCGCCCTCTTGTATCCTCTCGGGAAGTATACACACACAGCACTTGACGAAAACTGTGAAACTGCACAATTCTGCCCACTTCCCCAAACCCACTAAAAGAGCTGAGCAGGGGGCTTCTCGGGAGCCGGCGTCGCTCTCTACAATCACTCGAATCCGGGAAGGGCCCACGGAGGCTCTCTCACAACAAAAGCCAAAATTTGGTTTCCGTAGATCCGGATTTCCACCGGCAGTTCCCCAGCAAAACTACCCACCGTAAAGGCAGCAGGGGCTGAGCCTCGGGCTCGGGGCCGGGGACCTTGGGCCGGGGACCGCAGGCCGGCACCAGGCAGGCAGGCGGGGCCGCTGAGAGCCAATCAGGGTGCCGGGGGCGGCCCCAGGCGGCCGATAAAGGGTGCTAGGCGGCGAGTAGCCCGGCAGAGCCGAGGATGGGAGTAGAGCGGCGTCCTTGAGCAGCACTGGACTCCTCGCCTCTCATTTCATCTCGCTCTCGCCAACCAGCTCGCCCTTCCACCTGCTGGCCGCCCAGGTAAGCGCCTGGCCCGCCTGGGGGTCGAGCGCCCCATCTTCCTCCTCCCCACCCGCGGCGTCCCGGCCTTTGCTTGGTCCCACACCTCCCACCTTGGGCCCCCAACTTTGCGCCTCGGCCTCTCCAGCTCCGGGGCCGGGGTTCCTCCGCCGTCGGAGCGGGCCAGGCTGGGCGCGCCCTGGCAGGGCCCTGAGCAGGGCGGGGGCAGTTGTTTTGATCGTCTTTCGCTGCCTGCGGCGGGAGGAGGCGCCGCCCCCAGCACTCGGCGGCCTTGTGGACTGAGTGGCCGGGGTGCTCCTGCGGGGAGCGCGCGCCGGGGCGACGC
>NW_006159534.1:4393301-4398599 GCF_000334495.1 Tupaia belangeri chinensis | reverse complement strand
CGGGCGCCGCGAGGGGAGAGGCCGGGCCAGGAGGAGGCGGCTGCGGCGCGCGGCCCTTCCCGCCGACGTCCCCTTCCCCTCCCCCCGCCTCTGCCCCCAGCGAGATATGGCCCTCGCGGCGAGGCCCTGAGATCAGCCCCGGGCCCGAGGGGAGGGGCACTCACTTTCGGGACATCGCAGTGGGAACCGGCTGCTCTCAAAGTGGATTATCCCAGCTCTCCCGGGGGCGGGAAGCGGGGGTCTTCCCCCTGCCGCAAATCCGCGAAGAAACCAACGAACGAAGAAGAAGATGACGCGGAGTCCAGGTCCTCGGAGTCCCCCTCCAACTGCTTCGGCTTCGTGGCCTACTCATTAAACTCGGGGGAGAAATCGCGGGTCAAGATTAAGACCCTGAGCCACCAGCCTGCCTGTTCCAGCACCTCCCGCTCGGAACGCTCTCTATCTCCTTCGCCTTCGCCCTCGCCCAGAAAGCTCCGGTGCGTGGACCAGCGAGAGCCCCAGGAGGAGGAGAAGCGCGAGCGCGAATGCGAGCGCAGCCACAAAAAGAGAAGGGCGAGGGAGGGCAACCCCAAGGACACTCTTGACCTTCTGTGGCTAGGGTGAGTGAGGGTGCATGGAGCACACCAACGCCAGCTGCGGGTTCTGCGGAAAACAGAATCCATACCCCCCGCGTCGGCCTGGCACCGTCTGATAGAGTGCACCGTCTCGGTCTCTGGAACAGAGCAGGAGGCAGGAGGAGAACCATGTCGTGGTGTTGGAGGTGTGGCAGGTTGGAGGGGAAGGCCCAGAGGCCAGCCAGAGCCTTTGGAGGGAGCTGGACAGGTCAGCGGTTGGTGCTCTGGCCTTTGAAAGCAGGGACCAACCCAGTTTCTAGGCACACTAGGTGGAGATGTTGAGTCCCTAACCGGGGACTTGACAGACAGTTCTCTTCTTCCCCATGGGGAAGGGTGAGGCTTTGGGAGGGACAAGCAGTTATGTTTTCAGCTGGGCAAACATGGACGGTTGCCTGTAGAAACTTTGCCACTGTACTTCATGGAGTTGCCCAAGCCATTGGAGGAGAACAATGTGTTCCCTTTCCAGACATCCTAGTCCACTAGGGGGTGGAGGATGTGATGTTTTCCTCTTGGATTGAAACTGGTTTGTGGCTTCAGTTTCTCTTCTTTCAGAGGTTTTGTGGTAGTGGTCACTTGCAGTTTTTAGCATGCCTCCAGACCTTTTTGATTTAGGAGTGGGAATTTTCTAGTTACTTAAAATTCTCTAGGGAACTCTTAGAATATTGCCATTCTCACAGTTAAATCTGAACCTCTTTTCTGAAGTGAGAATTTTGCAACAGGCCAGTGGTAATTAGTGGCAGCCTGCTCGCTGGAATTCACTAGAAACAACTGTTTTTACCATGTCGATGGTAATAATGCAGTTCTTTTTATTTCTTATAGGAAACTCTCAGCTTTTTAAACCTTCTAGCCTACCCCCACACTCATCCACAAATCTAAATGTAAGAAGGGTTTTTCTTTTTGAAAAAGTAGAGTCTCCATTAGGACACAGTGAGGTTAAAAGGCAAAAGGAAGTCTTGGACAAAAACCATGCAACCATGCGTAGCAGCCATACCTTTTCTGTGGCGTAGTGTTGTACTGGAGGAAGACAATGTTTTGTAAACTTTCTGTATGTTTCCCAGGAGTCGCTTAGTATTTAAAAACCAATCCTGGGTCAGTTGTTGTGTTGGTTAAGGTGACTGGATCCCACATGGCTAACACTGCAGTTCAAGTCCTGGACCTGGCATCTTGAACACATGCCACACGTACTCAAAATCCTGAAAGAAGGGACTGCAATGTGACTGACCTCTGTGTGTGTGTTGGGGGCGTGGTGATTTCTCTGTCTCTTTGGCAAGCACACACCCTGGGGTGGGGGATGGGAGATGTCCCTTATGAGCCACCCTGAGCAATAGAGCTCGTTTCTGAAACAGCTGTCCGTTCTAGCTTCCAGGAGCCTTGGCTCTGCAGTGACTACAGCTTCAACCTCAGAGCTTTGGTGTAAAGGGGTGATCAAGATCTGCTACCGAAGGCTTGGTTTTTCCTTTCGCAAATACGTGTTTTATTTAAATCTTGTCCAGAGGTGCTCAGAATGTTATAGCCTGCTGCTCTCCGGAGATTTTTGTTTAATAAACATTCATTCTCTTGAAGCAAAGTATATATACATAAATATGCCTATAGATGTGTTGGCTTCCAAAGTGAGTTGTTGCCACCCCCACTCGGACATCTTCATTTATGTGTTCCACTTGAGCCATTCCTGCAGGAGATGAGTTTGGAGTAGGCGTTAATGGTGTGTTCTGTTTCTCTCCAGAACATCTTCCACCATGGCCACCTCAGCGAGTTCCCAGTTGAACAAAGGCATCAAGCAGGTGTACATGTCCCTGCCACAGGGCGAGAAAGTCCAGGCCATGTATATCTGGATCGATGGCACTGGTGAAGGACTGCGCTGTAAGACCCGGACCCTGGACTGTGAGCCCAAGTGTGTGGAAGGTGAGAGGGACAGGGTGGGCGAAGCCCATGCTAGGTAAGGGGCAACAGCCTTAGACCCAGCAGCTAGATCTGGCCTCTCACTGTTTATAAAAAGCTTTCCTAAGGCAGGAGTTTTCGGACTGCATTCAGTCAGCCTTAAGCTCCTACACTGCCTCAACGCATAGCAACAATGAGACCCTTTATTTAAATGGAATCTTGCATGTGAGTCAGTATTGAAGAAAAAAGACTTAGAGTCTGGTGTATGGAGGGTGAGGGGCTGGAGACTTGCTGACTCTTGTCCCTGCCTAGCTGACCCTAAGGTAACCTCAGGAACCCAGTTTGGAAACCACTGCTCTAACCTGACTACACCATCTACAAGTTCTTGGAATACTTACTTAATGCTCATATCAGTGAGTTTCTAGAGACAGAACAAACTCTCTAAAGTGATTTCTAAATTTGAGACTAGCCAGCCACTTGGTTTTAGTTGGTGTCACTTTGAAAAATTCTTAAGCATTCTGATCGCTTCCAGGAGTGACTTTTTTAGAGTTGTGACCTTCATTTTTCAGTCTAGAAAAAGTCCTAACCCTCCCTCTTCTGGAACATGGTCAGAGGGAAAAAAGTCACCTCCTACCTACTTCAGGATAGCTGCTTCTTCTGATAGTGTTTACGTTTGAGTGATTGCTATACAGATAACTTTCTGCTTTCAGACAGCTCAGTCAACAGGAGAGACGTACTGACCTTTAAGACATAGAGGGTGGGTCAGCTCTATGGCCTGATGGTTAAGGTAGCTAAATCCCACATGACTGACCACGGTGTTTGAGTGCTGGACCTAGTATCTTGAGAAACCTGGTATCTTGCTAAGCACATGTATGTATGTTCCCAAAATTCTGAAAGAAGGGAGAGAGGAGGAGAAAGGATTGTAGTGTGACCATTCCCCTTGGGAAGTACTTTCTTGTTCTGTCTCTAAAGAATGCTAAATAAATAAATAAATAAATAAATAAATAAATAAATAAATAAAAATAAAGGAAAATGTGTATACAAGATATGGGGGGCATCTTCCCACCCTCTCTTCAGAGAGATTTTGCCATAAGGCACCTGTGCTTGCCAAAGAGACAGACAGAGAATAAGAAATCACTCCCAGGGAGGATGGCCATGCCACAGTCCCTTCTCCATTCTCCACTTGGGATTTTGGGCATGCACGCACGCACAGACGGTGTGAGTTTCATGCTGCTGGGTACAGGACTCAAACTGGTTTGCCATGCGGGAATCCAGCACCTTAACCACTATGCCACCTGCTGGCTCCTAAGTCATTTTGCTAGTTGTTTCCTTATATTAAAATAAGGACACAACTTGAACTAGAGTAGTTTGTAGACACGGCAGGAGAATGAGAATGGAATAGCATATGTGGTTTACTGGAAGAGTAAGACTCTTCTCTCATCTCAGTATTGTAAATGATTACTCAGGTAGTGATATCAGAATACTTTAGCTTGTCTCCAGCAGACTTCTTTAGAGAAGAAATGGCCTTTACATTGTTTTTGTGACTGGTAAGGAAACAGTACACTGGTCTTACTTGGAACTCAGACAGGAAGGACTTCAAGGCTAGGCGTAGACATTAGGGCTTACATATTGGTGGGCACGTGCATCCTTCACTGTCTTGAAAGAAAGTAAACCTTTAAAGATGGAAAACGTGAGTGAGGGGCTATCTGAATTCTTGTCTAGGAATCTCCTGTACATTATTAAATTAATTTTCTCTTTTTATTCCAGAGTTGCCAGAGTGGAATTTTGATGGTTCTAGTACTTTTCAGTCTGAAGGTTCCAACAGTGACATGTATCTCATCCCTGCTGCCATGTTTCGGGATCCCTTCCGCAAGGACCCCAACAAGCTGGTGTTCTGTGAAGTTATCAAGTACAATCGAAAGCCTGCAGGTGTGTCTGATGCTCCCACCCCAGGCAATGAATGCTGTGAGGGTGAGAGAGAAAATACTCTGAAATCAATATTGGGAAGATGAGACCATCAAAGAACTGTTTTTAAGAATATGGAGGATTAGGTGTCCATCTCTCCACCCTGAACTTCCTCTTTGAAAGAGATAATGTGGGTCCATCTTTCCATGGTCTCCTCTGTCCTTTGCATGAATTGGTGTTAGATTCCTTTAAATCTATTGACTGGTGTACGCTCCAGTGAGACAGCCCTCCTGTCTGTCTCAAGATGTTTAAGAATGTGGATTCTAGGGGCTGGCAAATGATGTGGTGGCTAAGTGTGCTGGGCTTCCACATGGCTCACCATGGTTTGAGTCCCAGACCTGGTGGCTTGCTTTCTCGCTTACCCTCTCTCTTTCTCTCACTCTGTCCCACTCTGGTCATATTTTAAAAAATAATTAAATAATTCTTTCAAACAAACAAACAAACAAAAAAAAACAAGAAAATGAGAGAAGAATGTGGATTCTGGAGTCAGAAGTGTCAGGTTTGACTTGGGATTTGCCATTACTACCAATGAACTTGGACAAATTATCCCTTGTGCTGCCTCCCTTTCACAAATGGGGAAAATAATGAAATCTCAAAGCTGTTTAGAAGATAAAATGAAATAATGTGTGAATCATTTGCAACAATTTACGTCAAATATTAGTTGCCATTTCTCCCAGGCGACTCTCTATCTGCTCTGACCAGACTGAGCATCTTGGTTCACTGATAACATATACTTGGCTTGAGCTTTGCTGTAACCACACCTTTGGGCTCCTGTTTGTGCCGTCTGGCCTGTCTGGCACATCTGTGCTTGCTTTTCAGCTAGTCATTTCTTCAAGTCCTG
>NW_006159534.1:4383110-4393270 GCF_000334495.1 Tupaia belangeri chinensis | reverse complement strand
TCTCATTTTTGAGATGTCTTGTGCTCCGTTGCTAATGAGACTTAGTGACTGGACCTTTGTCTGCCGATGTGTTGCGAGGCATTGTCACTGTGGTAAGGGCATAGGCTCTAAAGTCAAGAAGCCCATGGGTTCCTGGCTATACTGCCTGTCCTATAATTTGGATGTGTTACCTAACATCTGTAACCATGAAGATTTAGAAAATCCAGCTTGGTTGTTATGAAGAATTGGTTGAATGGTTTTAGTTTTTGTTTATATATAAAGGTCTTTGGTTCCTGGAACATATTAATAGTTAAGCAGTCAACATATTATTTTAAAGTTCCTTTCACACATGGAAATTTACAGTTGAGTTTATCTCATTTTTCTTCCCTTTTTTTGTTCACCACCTAATACTATATGAGAGGACTTTAAAGTTAGTGGAGGGACAGTTTATTCTGGTCTAGAAAAGTTTTTGAAATCCATGCATAGTCTTCATAGTAAGTATCCATGAACTTGTTGAAGATCTCTTCTACTTAGCATTTAATCTCACCTAGAATGTCAGTCTCCTAATGGTCAAATGATTCTCAATAAAAATGACATTTGACTTTAAGTGCCTGAGAATCAGGAGTAAGTCTGACACCTAGAAGTAGCTGTCTGGCGTACAGAGGGTTTACATGCCTGGCATTTGGTACTTGGGAGGTAGCCAGCTTGCGGATAAGGCGAATACTTGCTCTGTTCTAAAACCATGCTCACAAGATTTGGTTGTAACTGAATTCAATTATAACTTGAGGTCTTTCAGCGTTTCATTACAAATGTATAGTCACAGATTCTCCACGGTCCTAACCTAAGTGATGAGACACAGAAAGGCTTCACTGACAGGACCATTTTCCCATCCGCGCCAGGATTCAGCCTGTGTGTTCCTACATCCCTCATGGTGTCTTAACTCTCACTTTCTAGAGACCAATTTAAGGTATACCTGTAGACGGATAATGGACATGGTGAGCAACCAGCACCCCTGGTTCGGAATGGAGCAGGAATATACTCTGATGGGGACAGATGGACATCCCTTTGGTTGGCCTTCCAATGGCTTCCCTGGGCCCCAAGGTAAGTCCCCTTGGGTAAAAGTGAGCCTGTTCCTCCCCAAGTGCTTAACTTAAGACCAGGAAAGCCCCTTTCCCCAGAGATGGCATTGACTATGGAATCAAAGATCTGACATGGCTGAAATAACACAGTAAAAACAATGTAGCCTTTACCTTACCCAAATCCAGAGATGAATGTGAGCAAGGTAAGGATTGAGGGGAAACCTTTGGCTCTGCTCAGGCTGTGGTAAAAAGGAGGCCCCTGCCTTCTTTCCCACCCACCTGCTGGTGAAGGCAGGGAGAGTGTTTTAAAGGAACAAATGTTAAGGGCCTTCTGATTTCTGGCTTTGGGTTTCTCTGGATGTCCAGACTTCTTGAGCCATTTTGTCTTGATGTCCCTGCAGGTCCGTATTACTGTGGAGTGGGAGCAGACAGAGCCTATGGCAGGGATATCGTGGAAGCTCACTACCGGGCCTGCTTGTACGCTGGAATCAAGATTGCAGGGACGAATGCTGAGGTCATGCCTGCCCAGGTGAGTGGCTCTAGTCTGTCATGTTCCCGCCTCTGCTGACTGCAGGGTGGGGATAGCAGTGGAACTTTGCTAGTGAGGGTTTCACTAACTGGAAACCCAAGAGAGGGTAGGAGGAGCAGTGTGAGAAGAGCAGGTTTTAAAAGGCTAGCCTTCTCTTCTTTCTAGTGGGAATTCCAAATAGGGCCTTGCGAAGGAATCAGCATGGGAGATCATCTCTGGGTGGCCCGTTTCATCCTGCATCGTGTATGTGAAGACTTTGGGGTGATAGCAACCTTTGACCCAAAGCCTATTCCTGGGAACTGGAATGGTGCCGGCTGCCATACCAACTTCAGCACCAAGGCCATGCGTGAGGAAAATGGTCTGAAGTGAGTACCTTCTTGGAGCCCTCTTCCTTCTGTGGTGGAAAGCTTGGTCAGGGAGGGTCAGTCTCTCACCCAGCAAAGTCTCCTTGGCAAATCTTTGTATCACGGATGAGTAAGTTGAACTAGTTTAGGTACACCTTAGCTCTTGACACCTTAGCTCTTTTTAACCTTTTATGCCCATTTAGGAGCAAATATATTCTAGGAATAGTATTAAAGGTGACAACAGGGAAGAGCTGACAAATCAATTCATGCAGTTGAAAATCTCTTAATGAGTCCTCTAAGCAGAGGTTGGGGAGAGAAAGCACCCCCACAGTGGGGCATGGACTCAGCATAATTCCTCCTTGTCCATTTCTTCATTCTGTTGGATTTTGGTAGGCTACAGGGCAGGGATGTAAACTGCATTTGGCCATGAGGGGTCCAGCTCTAACCACTAGACTACGAAGAACTAAATTAGTAACAGTGTGGACATGTGGGTACTGTAATGCCGTAGTGATTAGGGTCTCCATTCAGCACGTACTGATGTCACTGCACGTCAGGCACTTTTCTGAACATTGAGACACACAGGTGACTAGACAGAGTCCGTCCCTGCCTTTGTGGAATACTCACTATTTTGCCCAATTTTGGGGCACTTCCTTCTTAGTTCCATACCTGCCCCTGCCCTTAAAGGGCAGATTTTCTGATGATAATGCCATAGCGCCATCTTTTCTGTTTCTTCTAGGTACATCGAAGAAGCCATTGAAAAGCTGAGCAAGAGGCACCAGTATCACATCCGCGCCTATGATCCCAAGGGGGGCCTGGACAACGCCCGTCGCCTAACTGGATTCCACGAAACCTCCAACATCAACGACTTTTCCGCTGGCGTGGCCAACCGTAGCGCCAGCATCCGCATTCCCCGGACTGTTGGCCAGGAGAAGAAGGGCTACTTTGAAGACCGGCGCCCCTCTGCCAACTGCGACCCCTTCTCAGTGACAGAAGCCCTCATCCGCACGTGTCTTCTCAATGAAACCGGCGATGAACCCTTCCAGTACAAAAACTAAGTGGACTAGCCTTCCAGTCATCGAAACCTTCCTAGCTCATCCCACTCCAGCTCTGCCCCGTTCCCCGTGGCCCTAATTGTCTCAATTGTAACTCAAAGGGTGGAATATCAAGGTCTTTTTCTATTCCCTTGTGCCCAGTTAATCTTGCTTTCTTTGGCCAGGATAGAGGGGTCAATTTCTTAATCTCTTCATAGCTAACCCCTTTTCCCATCACTGAAGCTTCCTAGTGTGTTAGTGGGGAGGAAGATGGGTATGCATAACCCTGCTGCCATGTAATCGAGACGCTTGGCCAGCAGGCATGGCTGTCCGTACAGTGCATGCGTGAGAAGGAGGGGGAGGACATTTTCTTCAAGGTAGCAGAGATTGACTGGTTATATTAGGACTTTCCCTCTCAGTGGAAAGCTGTTCCATCAGAGGTTATAACCAACTCTCTGAGAAGAGGGAGTTAGAGAAGGAGGGGTTGGGGATAAGGAAGGAAAAGGCCTTTGGTCTCTTGTGCTTCCCTTGCTTGGGGCTACATGCCCTCCCAGAACATAAAGCTCAGAGTACAAACTGACCTTAACCGAAGAAAAAGGTCTTACTGCTTGATCCTCCATTTATAACACAGAGTAGTATTTTTATATTTAAATTTAAAAACAAACAAAAAAAGTATATATGGGTGTGTGTGGATAAGTGTTTTTCTAAGGGAGAAAACCATCCTGGTCACTGGGAGCCAGATTGGAAGAATCTAGTCTGGTTTAGATGTAACCTGGAGGGGTGGTGGTGGGGAAGCAGTGCTTGAGAGGTTGGCTGTTCAAGGCTGTGGTCCCTTGAACAGAAACCCCTTAAGGGTTTCTCTGCCCTGCTCACTCTCCTGGGTGGACAGTCATTAGTTACCAGGTGAATATTCATTACTAGCAGCTACCCGAGCCTCATAGCTTTGGTTTAAAAAACACACGTGTGCTTGTCCACACACGGGGTTTAGAAACATGAGTTGGCTGGTCAACTTGAGCATGTTACTGATGGGATATTTGGGTATTTTCTGGTGGGACTAGCATGTCACTAAAGCAGGCCTTTTGATATATTAAAGTTTTTAAAGCAAAACAAGTTTAGATTTTAATCAAATTTCTAGGGTTTCTATTCTAATTTTAACAGAATTGCTTTTTGGCTTCAGCTGTCTCCTACCTCTGGTCTTGGAGATAGGGATGGGGCTGGAGTCGAAATACATGTGATTTTGTATCCTGTTGTCTTCTCCCACTGCGGTATCCTCCTTCCCTCTTGTTAAGATTCCTGAGGAGTTATATTTTTCTTTTACAATAGAAAACAAACCCCACCTTGACCCCAGCATTTCTCCTATTCTCCAGCTGTTTTCATGTTGGCTGCAGCAGACTGGCTGTGGTTTCTCTTGCCATGACGACTTCTAATTGCCATGTACAGTATGTGCAGGGTTAGATAACTCCTCATGTAAACAAACTGTAACTGCCCAGAGCAGCACTTATAAATCAACCTAACATTTATAAGACTTCCTCTGACTTCTTTGTGGTTCTTTTAAAACCCTATGTGCCATTTCATACATTTTCTACCAAGCAAGTAAAGTGCTTTTTTCAAAAAATGTTTAAAGTTTGCTATAGGGAACAGAAAGAAGGGAAAGTGAGAGAACACCTTTCCGGAGTGGATGGCCATGTCACAATCCTTTCACCCTTCTCTCTGGATTTGGGCCATGGAAGCAAAGTTAGCCATGTGGGTTATACCTGCCTTAGCCTCCACAGTATGGGTTGTCCCTAGTGTTCTTTTTTTTTTTTTTTAAATAGGCAAAGTAAGGGCAGGTTCATCTACTGTTGGGACTTTGAAGATCTGCAGTTGTCAAGTCGCTTTGTCCTGTACCTCTATATCTGGGTGTTGGGAACTGGGATTAAGTGTTTTGAACGTTTCCAGCTTACTTTTAAAAACAGCCTGAAATATTTAACGTGTGAGTAGTTGCTACCCTGCTTTAAGCTTTCCAAGGCTGGCTATGTCCTTGCCCTGCATAAACCATGTGATTCTCCCGAAAGTGCCATAGAGCTGGGTACCTCTGCTGTTGGTCTCTGCCTGGAGCTCTTCTACCTTATTTTGACCTGTTCCTCCTCAGTTCTTTCTCACCAGTCTGTCCATCTGCTACTGGGCATATACTCTCAAAGCAAAACACAGACTCGTCCAACACGTCAATGCAGAGTTCTGCTGATGGTATTCATATTACTTAGAATTAAATTGTGGGCAATAGCAAACTGTTCAAAAGAATAATTTTCTTATTTTTCAATTCGATGAGAGAGAAAGTGAAAAAGCAAGCCACCAGGTGTGGGACTGGAACTTTGGTTGGCTATGTGGGAGTCCAATGTCTTAACCACTACACTACTAACTGACCCCAGTAGTGATTATTTTATGCCCATCCATCTGGAGATAGCTGGGGCCTTATTCTAGCAATTCTGAAGAGAATGGTTTTCTTTAGGCAGGTGTCTATTTTGCTGTAGTCTTGTATACTCCTAGAATACTCATGGCCTTTCCTAAAGAGGTTGATGGAATTTCTAAAGGTGATTTTACCTGTTGGTTTGTTGGAAATGGTCCCAGTTTACCCCTGTTCCAACATAATTATTAAAAGTGCCCCCCCCTTTTTTTTACAGCTTTTTAAAATTTACCCTTTTTAGTTTACTATGGGGTGCATTCACTCTCCAGAGCGAGGCAGAGAGAAGAGAGGGAAAACGAGAAATCACTTCCTGAGGGGTATGGCCATACTGCAGTCCCTCCATTCACATACCGAGATCTGGGACATGCATGCACATGTGCCTGGTGTGTTTTTCAAGCCCGCAGGTCTGGGACTTGAACTGCACAGTCATCCATGTGGGATCTAGCTGCCTTCACCTCTGTACCACCTGCTGGTCCCCAAGAGTACCCTCTTTTAGCGTTTTCCTGGTATTGATGTTAAAATGGTTACTCCTTCTTCTATTGAATCTCTATTTCTGCTTCCATTTGCTGGGTCATTCCTGTAGGCTCTCGGTAGGGTGCGAGCACTAAACTGAAGATGGAATGGCCTGAGCACCTAGGGTTTTTGTTGTTGTTATTTATCATAAATAATTAACTGAGAAAAAGATAACGTGAAAAAGAACATTCTAAATTAATAGGCTCAGAACTTAAAGTACCAGCACGTTTCCTTAGTCACACTCTCACCTAGAATTAGCTTTGACCTGCAAGTCACAGTGCACCCCTTTCTGTCTCTGAAGTGTTTTTTTATAGCTCATTTAACAGACACTGGGTTATATGATAACTTTATCAGTGATAGATTAAACAGGAAGAAGGCCAGGCTTTCAGCCTTAAAGAGACGGAGGCCAGTATTCAAAAGAGTGCTCTAGGAACTCCTCAGGTGTAATTTCCTTTAATATCCTGCCAGTTAGTGGCTAAGAGCTAAATGACAGCACATGCCAGGAGAGGATTTTAAGGAGTTCCTTACGTGCTATTGAGGGCCATTTACAAAGCCGGGTCTGTGCTACTAGTAGAATGGTACACTTGGTGGATTAAAGTTTCTGAACAAATGCTTTGTGCCAGGGCTCCCAAGTTGGGATCTGCAAAATATAGAAAAACGCATAGTATGAAAAACCTATGCATGGGTTTCAAATAGTTTTTGCACCATAATAAGCTCATACTTAATTTCATCTTTCCACAAACCTGAAGTACCTTCATAGCTCACTAAAGGTCTTGCAAAGATCATTCCAACTATTGCTTGGCCCTTATACCGATAAGGTGCAAAGTTTAGAAAATAATTTGCCCCAAGAAGGCATATGTCCCATCGCTGAAAAGAAGGGACCCCATTTTCTTGTTCACCACAGCATTCCACACCGTCATGGTGCCAGCAGAACTTCTGTATTACGTGGGCTCTTAAGTCTATGCCTTCTAAATGGTGTCAAACCTATGATGTCTTGGTCATTGGTGTGTTAACTCTGGCCGAACACCAAGGCAAAGTTTTATTGAGCTTAAAGAGAATAGAATATGTTGGTTATTTTTCACCACAAGCATCATGGCATGACTAAAGCCTTGGAAGGAATGTGATGTGGAAAGCATGATGTTTGGTTAGTTCAGGCTGGAATCGGGTGCTGAGAGCCTCATGTTGCTTTGAGAGTGACAACTAATATAAAGTAGAAATGCATCATATAACCTCAAGGCCTTCAAATAAATTGCTACTGTAAACAGTGTGAGGTGATCAGAGCCTTGTCATTTTTACAGCTGTTAGCTCAATCTCCAGTCACTCAAAATTTCATACTTGTCTCCACATGTTTCATGTATGTGTTGAAGCCTTTCCACAGTTGCCTTTCAGGAAAGGGTGAGGATAACTCCTCTTTGTACTATCCCTTACATTGGAGAGCTATTTGAGATCTCAAAATATGAGTAATCAGATAAAATGGGGGCCAAACAGGCACTATTTTGGTGTTTTGGTGGAAGCTTGGGAGGAGGGGGCAAGTGTCTGGAAATTCTCCAGGTCCCTCGTCCTCATTGGCTTTAGCACACAGCATGGGACTCCTGGGCTTGGTGCTGTGTATGCTAGTATATCCTCAAATGACTGAACTATTTTGGCAACTCAAATAATGCTAAAAAAAAAATGAAGTACAGTATCATATCAGGGCAGGGAGGGGGAGGGATTATTTTGGATGAAGTAAACAGCTGTCTGGTCCCTGGGAAGGAACTTGTGATCTAATTAGGAGTTGAATTTAGAGAGACAGTACATTGGGAGAATCTATTAATACTTTCTTGGAACTTCCTTTACAAGAAACAAGCAACCTACCACCAGATTCATTTCTGCCAACCGATTAACGTTTTTATATCAATAATTCTACGACCCTAGAACTTAGCCAAGTAAGACTTCAATAAATGTCTGTTGAATTAAATTGTCAGGGAAAGGTCAGTACCAGCATCACTGGCTTTAAAAAGTGGATAGAGGGACTGGCAGGTGGTGTGGTGGTTAAGGAAACTGGACTCCCACATGGCCAACTGTGGTTTGAGTTTCGGACTTAGCGGCTTGCTTTCTCACTTTCTCTCTCACTCTCTCTCTCTCTGTCCCTCTCTGGTCAAAATAAAAATAAATAAATAAATAAAGCTAAATAAAATAAGTCTTTTAAAAATGTGGATAGAAAGGAGGGGAGCAGTTATACATAAGCATTAGTTTTAGATGTTAAAGGTTTGTGTCAGTGCTGCCCTGTCACTCAGATAATCCCAGATTACTTGGTTCAGAAGCCTCTTCCTGATCCCAAATGCAGGACCTTTGGGCTAAGCATTTTAATGGCTATTTCTTGGAAGCAGATGAGTATTCTAGGCCCCACTGTTTCCTTGGGAGGGGCCAGTGGAAACAGACTGTCTGTGACAAAATGAGTCACTTCTACAGAAATTGTCAGTAACCTTACAGAATCAGCCTGAGATAAGCTATGGGCATCTCCAAAACTCCTTCCGCCTTTGGGTATTGTGCTGTCCCTGTCACACCCAACACCAAAATGGGGCAGCTGGAGCTGAATTTGCTATTTTGAAGGCTTCAAAATACTTCCAACTTAGGATCGGAAATTTGTCATCCAAGTCCACAATTCAGTTCAGAAGGACATGAAAAGCCATGACTTAACATGGAATTTCTTTCAGGGAAAAAAAAATCATAAGGCAACATTTTATATTAGTGGAAGTAAGAATATTTCATCTTAAAATGATTTAACCCATTTCTTTCAGGCTCAGAAGGACAATTTGTTTCTGTTTGAGGACTCCAGCTTAGGGGTCCTAAAGCTGCATAGCACCTGTCAGCAGGTATACCGCTCAGCCCGGTCCTCGCCATCCTGAGGGTTATGTATCTGTTGAAAACTCCCAAGTGCATTCTCTGTCACTGCACTATGAGTCACCCCAATACTTAGTGGTTTAAATAGGAAATGTAGGGTGGGCCCCAGAGTGTAATGGTTAGGAAGCTGGATCCCACATGGCTGACCACAATTCAAATCCTGGCCCTAGCAGCTTGAGAAACATACAGGGCATGTGTGCATGTGTGCCCCAAACCCAGACAGGATGGAGACATGGACAAGAAGGGATTGTGTCATGACCACACCCCATTGGGGAGGGGGCACTTTCTCCCTTTCTCTCTTCCTCTGGTGAGTACGTATGCCCTCTAGCAATGAAAAGAAAGTTTTAAAAATGCAAAAGGAGAGCCAACAATTGGCATGGAGATTAAGGTGGCTAGATCCCACATGGCTGACTACATGGTTTGAGTCCCAAACCTGGCGGTTTCAAAACCATATCGGGAACACATGTATGTGCCCAAAATCCTGAGAGGAGAACAAAGGAGGAAATTGCAGTGTGAGCACTCCCCCGACCTCCCAGGGATGCTGTCTCACTTTCCTTCTCTTGGTGTCTCTCTAGCAAGGACATGTGCCCTATAGCAATTTTTTTTTAGTGCAAAAATAAAATTAAAATAGTAGATACACATTATCTCATACAGTTTCCGAGGGCCAGGAATACGGGAGTGACTGAACTAAGTGGTTCTGCCTTGGGGTCTCTGGAGGTTACAGTCCAATTGCGAGGGCTATAGTCTCTGAAGGTCATATTGTCCCCGAGCCATATCTGTCACCGGAGTAAGTGGCTAGAGACATAAAATGAGAGAAGGGGGAGAAAGAGAGACAGTCTTTTCATGACATCTCTTTCAGAAGAATAGCCCTTCACTTTCACCATCTTGTGTTTCCCAAAAAGTGAGTCACTAATTTCCATTCTCACTTAAGAGGACAAGAAAGCTGCACCTCTGGAAGCATTTGTGGGGCTATCTTTAATTCTACCCCAATGGGTAGGTTGGCTCTGAGCTAATAGTTGAGGGGAAAAAAATTTTGTTTTACTATAATGTAAGGTTTCTAATTTCCTTTGATTCCTTTAAAGTCCATAATTATTTTAATTATGTCCTCTTGCCATTCTCTGGGGAGCAAGGGGCCATATTGGTTACTTCTTTACTTTTCTCCACCCCCATCATCAGGAGGGACTTGTAGAAACCACTCAGAGAGCCTGGGGCAGGGAAGACAGAGAGGTGCTGTTTAGTGACCATCTAACCTCCAGTGCTTATGTAGGCACAGAAAGGGAATTCCCAGACTGGATTAGACTGGATTCCTACGGGCCTTTCCTACGGGCCTTCCAGAGCCAGCTGGAGGTCCACATTCCT
>NW_006159534.1:4357872-4382958 GCF_000334495.1 Tupaia belangeri chinensis | reverse complement strand
GCTAGCTTGCTATAAGCCGAAGTCTGCACACTCCTCCTTTGGGATTCAGCTCCTTCCCACCAGACTCCCTCAATACTCCTTGTAACCACATTTCACATGAACTGCAGTGTTTGAAGAAGACATATTTGCATAATGTGATGGAGTCCCTTCTTGCACTAGGCCAAGCTTCCTCCAATTCTAAAATAAGACTGCCTGCATCAGCCCTTCCTTTTAGTGCTTGGGAAAGGAAGACAAATCTTTAGAAAGAATATAAACACAGAAACCCCAAAAGACGTCTATTTCCTTGCTGCGGCATTCCCAGGAGGGATGCTATGGGGGTCTTAATATTTCTGTTTGAATAATCAGGATCTGGGAGCCAGGGACATCTGCCAGGGTGCGAGGTTCCCTGTATTTACTGCTGGGAGCCCTACTCTCTCCTCTTGTCTAGACAACTATTGAAAAAACAAGAAACACTTCTAGGAGCCACTAAACTAATGTGGACATTTTGAAACGCTGACTGAGAATTCCAGAACCAGTGACAAATGGAAGATTCTTTTATATTTTTTGAAAGATTTTTTTGTGATAGGGCATGTGAGCTCATTGGAGAAACAGACAGAAAGCTAGAAATCACCCCCTAGGAGGAGATGGCCATGCCTCAGTCCCTTCTCCTTCAGTCTCCTCTTAGGATTTTTGGCATACATGCACACATACCTAGCATGAGTTTTAAGCCACCGAATCTGGGAATTGAACTGTGGGCGACCATGTGGGAGTCCAAAGCCTTAACCACTATGCCACCTTGCTGGACTCCCAAAATGGAAGACTCTTGACCTAGTCTACATATTGTTTGATCACTGAGTCCCTGCCACTACCCACCCTCCCCCACCTTGTCTTGTCTCTGTCATGCTCATTCTCTGCCTTTAAAGATTGAAAAGTGGGCCACCCCATGGCTTAGTGGTTAAGGCAGCTGGATACCACATGGCCAACCTTGCAGTTCAAGTCTCAGAACTGGCAGCTTGAAAAACATGCTGGACACATGTGTGTGCATGCCCAAAATCTTGAAAGGAGAAGACTTGAAGGAAAAGGAATTGCATTGTGACCATTCCCCCATGGTAGGTTCATTGTTCCTGTCTCTCTGTCTCTCTCTGGTGAGGGCATGTACTCTCTGACAAAATTTTTTAAAAAATGATTGGAAAGCTCCAATATTTAGCAGAGTTCGTCTCAAAAGAGATTTAGAATCTGGTACATGTTGAACATGGAAGCCGTCTCTGGCCAATCCTCCCTGTAGGTAGTTCAGAAAAGCTCAGAAGTGCCATGCACCAGTGTTTTATTTTCACTCTAGGTTTAACCGAGCCTGACATGGCAAGCAGCAGGTTATTTGCTTTCATAAGCCATCTTATGTAACTCACATCTTGAACAGCGATGCTGAGCCAACTTAGAGGTCACGGCAAAAGGAGAGGGAGGGCGAGACGATCTAAGGAATGGAGAGAAAATAACGAAGGAGAGTAAAACAGGAGAGAAAAATGGAGGTGAGAACAGAGACAGAGTGAGGCTATTTGATTTCTGCCACCTAGACGTATGTTCTTCGTCCCTAAGGACAGGACATGGACATCTTTTCTCCCCTCATTGTAGCAGAGCATTAGGGCTTTTTCAGTTCACATGCTGTGTATGACTGAGTGCCAGCAGCCTTCAGGGATCACCCCTGAGCTGGTCAGTTTTCCTATTGGGGGCAGTAGCCATCTGGCATGGTGCAACACAGACTGCCCTTGGTGAGAAGCAGACAGGCAGGGCGATGTTGTGTCTCTTTACCCAGACCCATCACAGTTCCATGCTGGCTGTAGGAGTCTGGGAGCTGGCAACAGAGGAGGCATTAAAGGGTCTGGAGACCTAGGACCTTTCTCCTCTTCTTCTTTTTCCTTTTGGCTCAGCTTTTGTTTTTAAGAATTATTTTTTTATTTAATTTGATTTATTATTATTTTAATTTGACCAGACACAAAGAGAGAAAATGAGAAAATAAGCTATCAGGTCTGGGCCTTGAACTATAGTCAGACATGTGGGAATCCAGCGACCTAGCCACCAAACCGTCTGCTGGCTCCTAGAGCCTTTCTCCTCTTCGTATTTCAGAAGATTATAGCCCACCACGATGTCCCAAGCACCTAAGAAATCTTTTCTCTTCAGTGCATGAGCAATGAAATTTCACTGGCCTTTGATGCTCAAAGAAGTCAATGCCTGTTTCTCTCTACCTCTCATGAAATACATAAGTAAACTTGGGGGGGAGGGGGAAAGATGTCAGTGCATGAATTTGTTTCATTTTGTTTTGTTTTTGAGAGACTTTTTTGCTATAGGACACATGTGCTCAACAGAGAGAAAGAAAGCAAGAAATCACCCCCCAGGGGAGATAGCCACGCCACAATCCTTTCTCCTCCATTCTCCTCTTGGGACCTTGGACACACATGCACACGCACCTGGCGTGAGTTTTAAGCTGCTGGTTCTGGGATTCGAACCGAGGATGACTGTGTGGGAGTCCAGTGACACCACATCATCTGCTGGTCCCATGTTGCCTGAATTTGAATCCTAGGATCTCAGAGTGGAAAGTTATCCTGGCGTGGTCACCTAAACCTCATTTGGGATTATGCCCTCTTTGATACTCTGGTTAAGACATACAAACAAAAATAGTTATAGTCTCTCCCCAAAATACTTTTTAAACATAATTTTGGTGTGTTCACAGTCTCCCTGAAACTTGACCAGGGATTCAGTTAAGAAGCTCAGGCCTTTTTCCCATCTTCTCAGATTTTGAATTCTTTCTACAGTATCTACTGCAGGAGGCCAATATACGCTCACACTGTCAACGGAAAGAGTCTATTCGCTATGCCATAGGAAGCCCTTTCCATTATGAATTCCTTTAAGCTTTGCTTTGCTTTTTATTTCTTCTTCTTCTTTTTTTTAAAATTTTTTATTTTTTTATTTTTTGCAGAGGGTGCATACACTTGTAAGAGAGAGAAAGGAGAAAGCATCCCCCAGGGTAATAATTACACCAAGATTCCTTCTCCTCCAGCTCTCCTTCCTTTTGGATCTTTGGACACACATGCATCTGTGCCCAGTGTGTTTCTCAAGCTGGTAGGTCCAGGGCTTGCATTGTAGTCAGGCATGTGGGATTCAGCTGCCTTAACCACTAGGCCACAGAGCCAACCCTATGCTTTTCTTTATAATGAGGTTAAATTTGCCTCAGTGTAGCTTTTTGCCATTATCCTCATCCTGTCCTTTGAAACTACACAGATCAAGGGTGCCTGGCAGGTGGCATGGTGGTCAAAGGCGCTGGACTCCCACATGGCTGACCACAGTTCAAGTCTCGGACCTGGTGGCTTCCTTTCTCACTCACTCACTCTCTCTCTTTCTGTGTCCCTCTCTAGTCAAATTAAAAGAAATAAAAGTTAAATAAAATAATTCTTAAAAATAATTAAAAAAAGAAACTATACAGACCAAAGAAGGTCTCTATTTTACATGATAATTCTTGTGAGATTTCAAGTCAGGTTTCACATCTCCATGGAGTCATTTCTTCTGTAGATTAAACATACTCAGTTCTCTTCTATCATGACTTCTAGATCAGGACTAGTCTAAGGGGTGTGATTTCTGGACAGCCATTTCCTTCTTCCTTCTAGACAGCAAATTGCTAATTAAAGTTAAAAATTTTCAGACTTGGGGCCAGCAGTTGGTGTAATGGCTATGTCGCTGGACTCCCATGTAGTCGACCATAGTTCGAGTCCCAGACCCAGTGGCTTAAATACACACCGGGGGCATGTGTGTGCATGCCCAGGATCCTGAGAGGAGAATGGAAGAGAAGGGATTGTGGCGTGGCCTCCCCCCAAAGGGGCAATTTCTCACTTTCTATCTCTCTGCCTCTCTCTGTCTTTTTGGAGAGTGCATGTGCCCTCTAGCAAAAATCTCTCAAAAAAAAAAAAAAATTCAGGTTTTTTGACTGTCTTATTACAGCTTTGCTTTGCAGTTTATTAAAATCCTGGAGGGATTATTTTTTTCTTAAACCTAACATGCACTTGTGTTCTTGACTTTCAGAACAGCACACGGATATAGACCTTATCTTGTTCCATTTTATTCCTAACTTTGGTACGTCTTTTTCAGGCCATTGTGATTTTTTAGCATTTACCTTGGTTCTCCTTTTAAGTCACTGATGCATTACTATACATTCTTCAATCAAGTAAATGACCAAAAGCTGAATGGGAGCAGAAGTAAATAGAACCTTTTGTTGTAAAACTTCAAAAGACTTCCTTTTGGGTCCACCAAGCAATGCTCTAGGAATGTAGGTTGTCCCAGCAGGCACCAATTCATCGAACTTTTCTCTATCCAGTTCACATTTTTAAAGCTTGTTTAGTTTTCTCATAACAAATTTTTTCAAATGTCTTACTGAAAACACCTTATTTTATTTTTTTTAATTGCCATTATCTACTAGTCTAGTGACACTACTAAAAAGAAAAGAGAGGGACGGGTAGGTGGTGTGGTGGTTAAGGGTGCTGGACTCCCACATGGCCTACCATGTGGTTAGAGTCTTAGATCTTGTGGCTTGCTTTCTCACTTTCTCTCTCTCACTCTGTTCCTCTCTGGTCAAATTAAAATAAATTAATGAATAAAGCCAAATAAAGTAATTATTAAAAAAAGAAAGAAAAGAGAGAGACGCAATAAAGAGAAAGAAAGGAAACCTGACTAGGTTGTCCTGACTTTCTTCACCTTCAGGGAGATCATGAGTTTTATTTATGATTACCACTTGATACTTTCCTCTAAAATGTAATTTTTCTAATTTTTTTTCCAGTTTAAAAAAGTTTACTGGTCTCATTACCAAAGTTTATATTTTGAGAACTTGAGGGCCAAGCAAAGAGGATACAGTGGTAAGCCACAGGGAAGATCAGGATTCTGTTTCCTGGCCAGCCTGTGCATACCAGGGCACACTTTTGTGCCCATGATCTCTGCTGGCTGGAGAGGGTGAGACTCTGCTGAGGGTGGCCCCTTCCCCCAAACGCTTGTCTTTCTATCTCTCTCATGACATAATAAATACATAAACTTAAGAAATATAAAGAAATTCACCCAGTGTACCGTACCCTGGCTGCGGTTTCATTCTGGATGTTTCTGCAAGTTTGCTGAAGGTGGGCTCAGGATCACATTAGTGTGTATTTCTCTCTTCCCCACACTTCCACTCTGGGTCAGGAGCCAGGGGAATTTGTTTATTTGCCTCAGGGGAAGGTTAGGTTGCTGGTTGGAAATCTGAGGTTGCTACCAGGATCCCCTTCAGAAGTCCTTAGCAAAAGTTCATACATTTTGAATCTTTTGAGGATGAGGAGAGGTGGGTACCAAGAGCTGAGGCATCTGAGAATTCCGACAGAATATTCCCCAAGGAAGAAAGGACTCTGACACTGTCCTGATGGGCCTAGGAAGTGATGATGGCACTTCCTAGGGGAAGGACTGTAAGGTTCACCCGAAGGGTTGGATCGGAGCGTGAGCAGGCTACCTGCTTTCCTGTTTCCAAGAGATCACAGAACGTAGCCATACCATGGCAGATTCACCTTTCACTTGTTTCTGGGTACCAGGTAACTCTCTTAAATTTTTCTAGCTCTGGGCAGGGCTAGGGACCCAAGTAACACTGAGGCAGAATTACCTGCCAAGTTGGCAGAATGGGGGCTGAGTCCGGTGAAAGCGCCATTTTCTTTTTCTTTTTTTTCCCAAAGAATTATTTTATTTAATTTTATTTCTTCTCCTCCTCCTCCTCCTCCTCCTTCTTCTCCTTCTTCTTCTTTGACCAGAGAGAGACAGAGTGAAAAAAGAGAGGGAAACTGAGAAACCAAGCCACCAGGTCTGGGACTCAAATCGCGGTTGGCCATGTTGGGCACTATTTTCACTTAGTTCGTGAATCTGTTTGGATTGGCTGGGTGGGGACTATGATGGAGATGATGGGATTACTGCAGCCACTGGGCTATACTCCAGCACCATCATTACTAACTTCGGATTTAATTTGACTAAAGCAAATAAATGAAAATCATGACATTTTATGGGTGTACATTCAGAACTCTGTCCTAACCTTGGTTTCTGGGTTTGGGGTCAACCAAGTTCCTGGAAGATACTCAATAGATAATGAAGAAGTGGATGGATTTTCTGAGTTTGTGTTCCTCTTCTCTCTTGTGAGCATATTATGCTTTGAAAAATTATAAACTCTCCAAAAATCTATATAATGAAAGACTTTATCTGCAAAAGCATGTGTCCCTCCCCCTGCATCAGTCATTACTGTTTTCTACATGCTGCTGACTCACTTAAATGCACAATGATTTTCACAGTGACACTACTGTTATTACCCCCACTTTACAGATAACGTAATTGAGGGAAATAAAGATTAAGTGATGTTCCAATGGCCACGTACTACTAAGAAGTAGTGCCAGGATCTGATCCCAGATATTCTTGCCACAAAATTTGCTAGGACTCAGATTCTGCTTTCTTACTGTATTTTAACCTCACAGATAATTTTTCTCCTTCAACTCTAAGCGCTAATAGTATTTTCCAACAGCACCCAGAGTAATCACTTGAAGTCCCCCTTGTATACACAGCCATACAGAGGTGTATAAAAATACACATAACTGTAGTCTAGTGATTAAGGGAGATAGATCCTACATGGCCACCCAGGATTCAAGTTCTGGCTCTGGAACTTGGAAAACATGCTGGGCACATGTATGTACATGCTCCAAAGTCCTGACAGGAGAGAGAAATGGAGGAGAAAGGATGACCACATTTCACTGGGGGGTGCTTTCCCCCTCTCTTCTCTTTCTCAGTCCCTCTGACTCTCTCTGGCAACCTACATGACCTCTGACAATTAAAAATAAATGTAAAAATAAAAATACAACCTAAATCAGGGGGCCAGTAGGTGGCATCGTGGTTAAAGCACTGGACTCTCACATGGTTTGAGTCCCGGACCTAGCAGCTTGCTTTCTCACTTTCCCTCTCTCTCTCCTCTCTGTCTCTCTCTGGTGAACTTACATGCCTGATTGCAAATAAAATAATAATAATAATAATAATAAACAAAATTAAATAAGTAATTTTTAAAATAATTATTTTATTTAACTTTATTTATTGTATTTATTTCAACTTGACCAGAGAGGGACAGAGAGAGAGAGAGACAGTGAGAAAGCAAGCTGCCAGATCTGGGACTTGAACTGCAGTCAGCCATGTGGGAATCTAGAGTCCCTAATCACCATGCCACCTGCTGGCCCCAAATGAATAATTCTTAAAAAGACAAACAAACAACAACAACAAATACCCTAAATCAGATTGTGTCCCACTTCCTCTAAAACTGTGTAGTGGCTTCTCATCGTTGTAATTGAATTCGGCTCCAGCCTGCTGTTGCTTAGTCTCTGCATTGATCTGGACTCTTCCTACTTCTCCAGCTCCATCTCAGAACAGAGTGCCCGAGCCCCCTGTGTCCCACTGTCTTGCTTTCAGTTCTGGGATCACACTAAAACAGTCACCTGCGACTCTGCTGTTTCTTCAGGCCAGAGAGGATCTTTGCAGAGTCCCAGGCAGAGCTGCCTGAAGCCCGTAGGCTTTAACACCCTTCTGTAGTCACCCTACCTAAGCCTTCTACTCTGTCCTCTGTTACATTCTATCACATCAACTTCTTTCATGACAAAGATCATAATTATTGTAATAGTATCATGCTTATGTGTTTGTATATTTATTGCCTGTATTTCTGATGCTAATAATTATTATTTTCAATATGATGTACTATTAACAGAAAGACTTTGTGACTTGGGATTGGATGGAAGGCCTCGGTTAATTTCAGATGTCATTACTTATGGGCTGTGTGATCTTGGCAACTTACTTTCTCTCGGCACCTTGTTTTTTGCATTGGTAAGATTAGCAGAGAATTATAGGGTGTTGCGAGGATTAAGGAGATAACATCCATAAAACTCTGCTAAGCTGAGTTTTCCCTGCAACTATACACCGGACATGGCATTTCTAAAGATGTTCACTTCCACGAGATTATACCCCAAATAAAATCACTTTAAGAATGATTTAAGGGGGCTGCCAGGTGGCATGGTGGTTAAAGGTCTGAATTCCCACATGGCTGATCACAGTTTGAGTCCTGGACCTGGTGGCTAGCTCTCTCTCTCCCTTTCTCTCTCTGTCTCTGTCTGGTCAAATTCTAAAAACAATAATAGCAAATGGAATTAAATAAACAAATAATTCTTAAAAAAAAAAAAAAAACAAGAAAAAGAGAGAATGATTTAAGAAGTCTTGGGACGAGCAGATGGCATAATGGTTATGTGGCTGGACTCCCATGTAGTTGACAGTGGTTCCAGTCTCACCACTTAAAACTCATGCTGGATGTGTGTGCGTGTGCCGAAAATCCAGAGAGGAGAATGGAGAAGAGACTGGCATGACCATCCTCCCTGTGGGGTAATTTCTCACTTTCTATCTCTCTCTGTCTCTCTCGGGGTGAGTGCACACACCCTGTAGTAAAAATCTCTCTTAAAAAACAAAAAACGAATGACTTAAAAAGTCTTTAAAAAGGTTTTTTTTTTTTTTTTTTTTTTTTTTTTTTTTTTTTTCTGTAGTTTCCTTCCCACTTAATAGCAAGAGTTAAGGAAAGTTCCTGGCAAGTCTGGAGAATGGGCACAAGGCCCCTCGCTCACAGAGAACAGACACCAGGAAAGGAAGGAAACGCTTCCTTGACCAGAACAGTGAAACGTGGCTGCAAACAAAAAAAAGCCAGTGAAGCCCAAGAAAAGCATTAAGGAAATCAGTGGGTCAAGCCGGCGTTGGGTTGGATTTGGTTTGATTTTATTTTATCTTTTTTTTTTTTTTTTGGAGAGGATTTTTTGCTATAGGGGGTGTGCACTCGCCAGAAAGAGAGAGACAGAAAGTGAGAAATCCCTTCTCCTCGATTCTACTCTCAGGATCTCGGGCACGCACGCACACGTGCCCGGCATGAGTTTAAGCCTCCGGAACTGGGACTCAAACCGCGGTTGACTACATGGGAGTCCAGCAACAGAGTCATTACACTAACTGCTGGTCCCTTATTTTATCTTTTATATTGTATTGTCTGAGGGTGTATGTACTCATCACAGAGAGAGAGAGAGAGAGAGAAAGCAAAAGCACCCCCCGCCCCCAAAGGAGATTTGTTACGCCATGATCTCTTTCCTCCATTTCTTTATCTTGTCAGGATTTGGGGCATACACACGTGCACATGCACACAAATACACACACACACACACTCACTCAAATGCATGTTTACATGGTCTGTTTGGCAAGCCACAGGATCAGGATTCAAACTACAGTTGGCCATGTGGGATTCAGCTCCCAATTCCCCGTTGTAACTGCTATGCTTCCTCAGTATACTCCAGGGCCACCCAAATCAAGCCAGCATTTTTAAGTAGCTCCATTTACACTCTGGACTTAGGAGGCTCCAACCCTTTGGAGCTTGGGTTGCTTAGTGATTTTTCTTTTTCTTTTAGGAGTTTAGACTGCGCTCTTTATTCCTGTAAGTCAAGCTCCAGAAGTAAAGACATTACCTCTTTTATTTCGTTTTAATTCTGATTTTCTCCCACTCCTTAACCACGTCTATATGGAAGGCAGCTTTTGCATAAAAAAGAAAAACCAGTGAACACTAACTAGATTTAGAAGCAGAAGTCGTGAGTCTGGGCACTGGTCCTGTTAGATGCAACTTAAAGAGAGGTTCAGAACCTTCTAGGCAGATGGAAGTCACCAGCAGTCTCTCATCCTGTTAGTGGAAGTGTAAACTGGGGCATCCTTTACAGAGGGCAGTTAGGCAAGTTTAACCATTATTTTCAACGCACAAAAATAGTTCCTGGCAAATCTCCTTTTAGGATTTTATCCCACAGATATATTTGCATATGTAAATAAAGACACACATACAGGAAAGTTCATCGCCTTGTTGTTTATACCATTAAACCGTTGGAAGGAACCAGCTGGTCAGATAAATATCCACACATAAATACCGTGCAGTTGTTAACAACAACAAACCAGGTCTAAGTGCACAGTAGGGAAATTGAAGCCATATTTTGAAGTGAAAAAGAAATGCCAAAGCATACAGTATCCTACTATTAGTTTGCATGTGTGTATGGATGTGCGTGTATCTACCAGAAGTTCATGGGAAAGTGGAGTTGAAGTATGAATTTATTTTGATGTAAAAGCATTTTGAAGTCCACACACAGGTTTTACATAATATGCATTTTCTATGAACTTTTTAAAGACGTTTTTGCCACAGAGCACATGCACTCTCTGGAGAGAGAGAGAGAGAGAGAGAGGCAGAGACAGAGACAGAGGCAGAGAGAAAGAAAGTGAGAAATCACCATCCAGGGGGATGGCCATGCTGCAATCTCCTCTCCTCCAAGATTTTGGGTATGTACGCACATGTGCCCAGTGTGATTTTTCAAGCCACAGGGTCCAGGACTTGAATTGAGTTTGGCCATGAGGGAGTACAAAGCCTTCACCACCACACCAAATGCTGGGCCGTTTCATGAATTTTCTGAAGCACCCCTCGTATATACAGCTATACATATGCATATAAACATACACACGTATGTATATAAAAGCACATATATTCACAGATCCACATACGTCTATATTTACATTCATAGAGTATCCCTGAATAGCCCACAATTACTGATGGCAATGACTTATTCTAGAAAGAGAACCTGGAGGCATGGGTAGGATTGAATAGTTTGTTGTTTTCTCTAAAGTTTATAATTTTTTTTAAAAAACTCATGTACTTATGATCTTTTCCCAAAAAGCCCCTACCAGGTGCATCGCTGAGACAGTGAAGGACTGGGCTGATCCTATTACTTTTGGACAAGACACTTGATCTTGCTGAGATTCAGTTTCATCACCTAAAAATGGTCACAGTGAGGTAGAGCCCTCAGGATTAAGTGAGGCCACTGTGTACACTGCAGGGGACACAGCAGACATCCACAAAAGGCTCCTTAGTCTCCTCTCTGGCCCTCTCTTAGGTAGAGTCATTGGCAGGTTATCTCTCATGGCTTGGATTTCTTTGCTTAGGCCAGGAAAGTGCTGTGGATTCTGCAGCTATTTAAATCAAATGACCTTTCCTACTAAGGCTTTTGGACACCTCTATCTAAGGCTGGTGACCATGGAGGTGGTGTGGCGGAGGGTGTGTTGGGAGGTGGGGCAGGGGTGGGGCCGTGCGTCCGTCAGACCCATATGACTTGCTGGCTCTCTGGCTCTGCCAATTTCTCTTGATAGAGATGCCTGCCTGCCAGATGGGCAATCTCAGAGCAGATAGCACTAGCAGGGCTCTTGGCTCCAACCCTTTCCTCTTCTTGGCCTCAAGTCTTTCTCGAGTTGCCAGAGCTTTGGTTTCCTTTGTTACTTAGGTGGCCTCGAGCTATCTATGGGTCTTAGAGTTTCATCAGAGGAGCAAGCTGGGGCTGGAAGACCTTCCAGAGAATACCATCTAGAGAAACAACAAGAACATTTTGTTGTTTCTTTAAGAGGCAGTGTTCAGAGGGGTAACTGTCTTGCCTGGTTTCTTTAGTTGCAGTGACATCACCAAGGGAAGATTTGGAGGGTTTTAATTCCTGCCATAATCTCTTTCAGCTCAGCTCAGCTCATCCCCATGATACAATCTAAACAAAAACAGTGTGCTTGTTTACTCTACATATACAACTAAAACCCACCAGAAAAATGCCCTCTAGATTTAAGCTTAACTTGATCAAGGCTGAAGATTTGAAATGGTTTCTATAGAGCTTTATGCAAATATTGTTACAGGCTGAGAAGTAACTTATACAGAACTCTGTATGATCCTCAAAGCTTTCATTTACAGAAAACTTCCACTAAGTGTGATGAGTCAGCCCCGTAGACTAGTGGTTAAGGGAGCTAGATCCTACAGGACTTACTACAGTTTGAAACCCAGCCCCAACGACTTGAAAAACAAACTGAGTGCATGTTTACGTGTGCTCAGACTCCTGAAAGGATGGAGAAATGGAGAAAGGATTGGGGCATGACCATGCCCTATTAGGGGGTGCTTTCTCCCTCTTCCTGTCTCTGTTTCTCTGGTGTGTGCATGTGCCCTCTGGTTAAAAAACAAAAGAAAATGTGATGGGCAATTTTATGTGTGAACTTCGCTGGGTAGTGACATCTAGCTATTTGATGAAATATTGTTTTGGATGCTTCTGTGAAAGTGTTTCTAGATTAGTGATTGAATCAGTAGACTTTGAGTAAATCAGATTGTACCTCATGATGTGGGTAGGCCTCATCCAATCAGTTGAAAGTCTAAGAACAAAAGACCGACCTTCCTTGAGCAAAGGAGCCTTCTGCTAGCAGCCAGCCTTTGGACAGAAAGTGCAGCTCTCCTGAGTCTTTAGCCTTTTGGCCTCGCCCATCAGATTTTGGACTTGCCAAGCCTCTATAATTGTAGGAACTAATACAAATCTTATTTTTCTTTCCTTCACTCTCTCTTCACTTGCCTTCCCCTACACACGCATACATCCCATCAGCTCTTTTTCTCTAGAGAACCCTAATACACAAAGTACTTATATTTATATTTTTTTTCTTTATTTATGACAGAGTGCATGTGTGTACATGTGAGAGTAGGAGAGAAGAGAGGAACACTTTCCACAGGGTCTGGTCATGCCGTGATCTCTGTCCTCAAGTCCTCTTGAGACAGGAGGGACTTTCAAAGTGAGGCAATGAGGCCACCAGCAGATGGCGTAATGGTTATGTTGTTGGATTCCCATGTAGTCAACCAGGATTCGAGTCCCAGATCTGGCAACTTAAAACTCACTCCTGGTGCATGTGCGTATGTGCCTAAAACCGTAAGAAGAGAATGGAAGAGAAGGGATTATGGAGTGGCCATCCCTCACAGGGGATGATTTCTTGCTTTCTGTCTCCGTCTCTTTGGTGAGCACACACACCCTATAGCAAAAATCTCTCAAAATAAAACAAAACACCAAAGTGAGGTGACGGACATTATAAACACCTAAAATCTGAAAGACAAGAAGTGGTGGAGGGACTGAATCCGACCCAATTGGAACCAAGATGGTTCCAACTTGTTTTCACTTACCCTCAGGGGCTTGCTCTTGAATTCTTCCCTGGACTAGGAACCTCAAATCTCAAATTTCTGTCTCTCTCTGTCTTTCTGGCGAGCACATGCACGCTATAGCAAAAACCTCTCCAAAAAAAAAAAAAAAAAAGAGAGAGAGGAAGAAAGAAAAAGAAAAAAAGAGAACCCCCACAGGTTGAGTCTCCTAGTCAACACTCCAACTCCTCCGATCTTAGGGACTCACACTTGGAACTGGGCCAGGAATTAGAACAGCGGTCTCACATGGGTTCTGGCTTCTCTTCAACAGCACATTTCTACTGACCCATGGACCCTGTTTAGGATATTTATAATTTTGTCCAGTGATCAAACAAAACCTTTTACATTTTACTAAAGTCAAAATGAAGAGCATGGGGAACCAGCAGTTAGCATAATGGCTATGTCGCTGAACTCTCACGTAGTCGACCGCAGTTCACGTCCCGGACCCAGTGGCTTAAAAGTCACGCCAGGCGCGTGCGCTTGCGTGCTCAAGATCCCGAGAGGAGAATGGAGGAGAAGGGATTGCGGTGTGACCATCCCCCCTGGGGGGTGATTTCTCGCTTTCTGTCTCTATGTCTCTCTCTCTGTCTGTCTGGCGAGCGCACGTGCCCTATACTCACCAAAAAAAAAAAAAAAAAAAAGAAAGAAAGAAAAAAAATGAAGAGCATGCATTGAAAAAGCTAGGAAAAATGTATTAAATGTTTAAATTAAACAGCGGAACTATGGCTGATTTTTCTTAACATTTTCTACATGTTTAATAATGAGAATGTATTACTTTATAATAGATTTTTTTCTTATTTAAAAAATTGTTTACCTTTTTTTTTTTCCTTTCCATTATCAGAGAGCACATACGTGTGCCAGAGAGAGAGAGAGGGAAAAGCACCCCTCAAGGGGGCAGGGTGATGCTGCATCCTCTTCTCCATTTCTCTGTCCAGTCAGGATTTTAGACACACAAGCATCTGGTGTGTCTCCCCAGCTGCCAGGGCCAGAATCCGAAGCATAGTTGACTGTGTAGTATCCAGTTCCCTCAACTGCTAGGCTATGGGAACAGTCTTGCAACAGAAATTATTTCAAGTTAGTTTCTTTTAAGATAATTTTTGCTATAGGGCTCATGCACTCACCAGAAAGAGATGGCTGGGGAGAGAGAGAGAGAAAGTAAGAAAGTACCCCCCACGGAGGATGGTCAGGCTACAATCCCTTCTCCAATTCTCCCTCCTTTTGAAATTTTGAACGGGTGCATGTGCCCAGCATGTTTTTTCAAGTCTCCAGGTTTGAGACTCAAACTGTGTGATCAGCCATGTGGGATCCAGCTGCCTTAACCACTACTCCACTGGCTGGTCCTCTTGACTGGCTTGTGTGCTGGAGGGGATGGGATGTAAAACAAATGCACATGATCAGCATTTTGGATATGACTTCCTGGAACTCATTATCCCCCCTTCCAATATCCAGGAGCTCTACCTTGTTCTTCCTGCTCAGATGAAGAGAAAGAGAGATGAGGCCAGTTCATCCCTTGAATTCCCCTTTGGCCTGTGCCTCAGCCCCCTCCTGCTCTCTGTGGCAGTCACTCAGGAATCCCCATCTTCTGTTCATTCTTACCCTGCCATTCTTTTCAGACCAAAGGAAGTCATTCTTCTCATCAGCTCCCATCAGAGCCCAGGAACAAGGTCAGGACCTGCTGACCCTGAAAAGAGGTCAAGGTGGATGGGATAGGGAGTAGCTAAGGGAACCAGAAATATGGTTAAGGGCACAGAGTCCCTGAATGCAGATCATGTGGGTTCGCATCCCAGCTCTGCTTCTTAGTGTCTGGGTGACCCTAGGTAAATTACTTAACGTGTCAGAGAATCTACCTCACAGGGTGGTCATAAAAATCAAATAAATTAGTGATGTGAAATATAAAGTTTCTGGTATATGCACTCTGCTTTTGTAAAGCTTGTTATTTATGTATTCATTAACATTTAATTAATTAATTAGTCTGTCTGTTGGTTTGTTTGTTGTGATTTCCAAGCTGCCAGGCTCAGGATTTGAACCTTGGTTGGCCAAGTGGGAATCCAGCACCTTAACCACCATGGCACCTACTGGCCCCCTTTTAAGCTTATTTATTTATTTCACGAGAGAGAAAGAGAGAGAGAGATACCACCCTCAACAGGGCCTCTTTCTTTGCTCCCCCAGCCTTTCCAGCCAGCCATGATCAAGTGTGTTGCCTGGAGTGTTCAGGTCCACTAGGGAGCCCAGCCCGCTGTCCCGCGTATGGATCCAGCATCGCTTGAGCAGTGTGTTGCCCCTGCGCCACCGAGCCAGACGGAAGTGCTTGCTGTGCTAACCACCAATCTAGCTGTGTGACTTCCTCTCTTGACCTTTAGTTTTCGCATTTATAGACTAAGGGAGTTGGATTAGGTGACACAAGTTCCTTCTCAACTTTCGAGTTCTAGGCTCCTGTCTTCTTTTTAGCTGTTGGGAAATACTTTCAAGTCTCTGTCAAGGGCTGGCTGTTGTAGCAGACAGCCATCTGTGCAGGGTAATAGTATAGCCATAGTACCCTTGCCACACGGCATTTGCTATGTTAAATCTTTCGGTCTTTTTGTTGGTCTGCTTTCTGTTTGCTTGTCTGTGTGCTCTTTTTCTCTCTCTCTTGAGAAACCAAACCTGGGCGGGGGGTCGGGGGGGATGGCCACACTGCAATCCCTTCTCCTCCATTCTCCTCTCAGGATTTTGGGAAAGCATGCAAGCCACCAAGTTGAGGCTTTAAGCTGCAAAGTTGGCCATGTGGGATCCTGGCATCTAAACCTCCACGCCACCTGCTGGCCCAGTGTTGTGGTTTTTTAAGAGTGTTCAGCTGAGGGCCAGCAGGTGGCACAGTGGCTAAGGAGCTGGACTCCCAAATGGCAGACTGTGGCAGAGTCCTAGACCTGGCAGCTTGAAAGTCACACATGCCTGCCCAAAATCTCAAGAGGAAAATGGAGAAGGGATTGCAATCTGGTCATCCCCAGGGAGGTGATTTCTCACTTTACCTCTCACTGTCTCTGTCTCTCTCTGGTGAGTGCACATGTCCTATGGCAAACACTTTAAAAAGAAAAGTGTCCAACTGAAGTTCATATTCTCTGGGAGACCTTAAAAACAGAAAAAGAGCAAAGGACTCTAGGAGCCAAAGAGAGGCAATGAGCTCCCTGGGAGGTGAGTGGCAGGGGGCATGGCCGTGTTTTGCCACCATCGAAAATTCAGTTTGCTCCTTCAGTCTTACTGGCTACTTCTTTTGTTTAAACTAGCTTACCCTCCTCCTTTCCTTTGGTGCCACCGTTTGTTAAGTGACTGCATACTTTTTCCTCTGATCACTGAAGGACTTTTGGAAAAGGTGGTCGCCCCAGTTCTCTCCATGGTCTGGCCTGCTGGTCACATCCCCTTCTTCCCTGTCCTTTCTGAAGGGCTTGGCTGGGTTCTCTCTTTTCTCCACATGCTATTCCCCTTCAATGTCAGTGACCTGGTGCTCTTGTCTCCTGTCTCCTTTTGACTTTCTTCATTGTATTTTTAAAAGTTTACCTATTTATTATACAAGTAAGAGAGAGAGAAAGAGAGAGAGAGAGATTCTCAACAGAGACTCAATGCTGTGATCCACCCCTAGTCTAGCCAGCCCGGATCACGGGCATGCATGTGTCCAGTGTACAGAGGGAGGTCTCCACACTCAAACTGGCCACCTTCCCACGTGGGTCTGCCTCCCAAAGTGCTGCATTTTACCAGCACAACACCTTCTAGCCCTTCCTTCTGCCTTTCAAGCGACCTTTGAAGCTACTCTAGCTGACTTCGGCCATGCCCAGGCCTAAGGACGGTCAGACTCCGGGATCACCTCGGGGGAGATCCCGCCCACTGAACACACCAAGATTGCCTTGGGGAGTTGTGACCCTGGGAGTGTTCAGACATCACTGTTGCATTTGAAGGGTGCATGTCCTTTCCGTTTCCTCAGGCTCTGTTCCCCCACCCTTGCTTACTTTTCAAACAAATGTTCAGGGAGCCGCCCAGGCAAGTTCAAAACAAATAGCTGCCAAGAGCACGGCCCCTCCCCTCCACACATGCTGCTGCTATAAGTGGAATGGATCTGCAGCCCTGAACACTGGAGTCAAATTGCCCGTTCTCTGCCCTCTGGCAGGCTTGGCCTTCTGCCTTGTGCTTTCGCTTAGGGGAATTTTTTTTTTTTAATAATAATAATTATTTTATTTAGCTTGCTTTATTTATTTATTTATTTATTTATTTATTTATTTTATTTTATTTTACCACAGAGAGACAGAGCGAGAAAGAGGAAAGTGAGAAAGCAAGCCACCAGGTCCAGGAATTGAACCATGGTCGGCCATTTGGGAGTCCAGCGCCCCTAACCACCAGGCTACCTGCTAGCCCCATACTTGTTTTATTCCTCACAGATGCTGAGCACTAATTCCTATGTGAAAGTCACCTGATAAAAATGCCATAATCTCAACTAAAATAATAATTACTTTATTTAGCTTTCGTGTGGGGGAATGTAAGGGGGATCTGAAGCCCCCTGGATAGCTTGGCTCCATTCTTTGTGTCTTTGAGGACTGAGGCTCTATCTGGAGGCTGGCTGTAGCTGGGCCTGGTGATCCTAGTGCACTTAGGGTGGCACAGAAACCCTCACCATTTGTTTATTCGATATTTGCTATAGGGTGCATGTGCTTGCTGGAGAGAGAGAGCAAGAGATGGAGAGAAAGTGAGAAAACACCCCTCAAGGGGGTGGCTATATCATAATTTCTTCTCCTCTATTCTATTGAGATTTTTGGACATGCGTGCATGTGCCTGTGGGATTTTTTCTTTTTTCTTTCTTTTTAAAAAAAGTTTTATTGGGAACCAGCAGTTAGCGTAATGGCTATGTCGCTGGACTCCCACATAGTCGACCGCGGTTCGCGTCCCAGACCCAGTGGCTTAAAATTCATGCCGGGCGCGTGGGTGTGCGCGCCCAAGATCCCGAGAGGAGAATGGAGGAGAAGGGATTGCGGCGTGACCATCCCCCCTGGGGGGTGATTTCTCACTTTCTGTCTCTATGTCTCTCTCTGCCTGTCTGGTGAGCGCACGCGCACTATAGCAAAAAACCTCTCCAAAAAAAAAGTTTTATTTAATATCATTATTTTTATTATTTATTACTCTTATTTATTATTACTAGTTTTTAATTTGACCAGAGAGAGGGGGGAGTGAGAAAGCAAGTCTCTAGGTCTGGAACTTGAACCGCAGTTGGCGTGTGGGAGTCCAGCACCTTAACCACCAGGCCCTCTGCCGGCCCCTATCCCCTGGGTCCAGAAATCAAACTGCACAGTCAGCCATGCAGGATCTAGCTGCCTTAATCACCATGCCACCAGCTGGCCCCAGCTTCTTACCATTTTCAAAGCCAGGCAGAAAGGCTAGGTGTTTCAGGCATCCTTATGGGCTTTGCCAAAAACAAGTTTGTTTTTCCATAGCAAGAAGTCAGAGGTGGCTGCCAGGGCTGGACAGCAGTATTGGGCGTCATTCATGTTCCAAACTCTTACAAGTTTTTGTTCTTCCGTCCTCAGTGGCTCTTGTCCTTCTGGTCTAAAAGCGGCTTTTCCATCTCCTAGTGTCATTTCTGTATTCTAGGCAAGAAAAGCAATGAATGGTGAAGAGGAAAAGGTCAAACTGGCACTTGTCGGCCGAGTTGGCTTCTTTTTATTTTTAAATAGTATTTATTTAATTTTATTTATTATTATTCTTTTTATTTTTATGACCAGAGAGAGACACACAGAGAGAGAAAGGGAAAGTGGGAAAGCAAGCTGGCAGGACCCGAGCCACGGTCGGCCATGTGGGAATCCAGCATCCCAACCACTATGCCACCTAAAGCAGCCTCTGCTTGCTTCTCGTTGTTCAGAACTGTGCCACCTGGCTGTCCCTGGCTGCACAAGAGAGGCTGAGGTTTTCGTTTGTTTGTTTTTTAATGTAAACTACTACTTCGTTTTGTGTGGGGGGGATTACTTTATTTACCTTTATTTATTTATTTATTTATTTTAGTTTGATCAGGGAGGGACAGAGTGAGAAAGAGAGAGAGAGAGAAGATGAGAAAGTGAGCCATTGGTTCTGGGACTTGAACCACAGTTAGCCATGTGGGAGACCAATACTCTTTTACCACCATGCCACCTGTCAACCCCTGCCTGAGGGTTTTAACTTAGGGACTTTGCCACTTAGTGACAAATCAGGGCTCTCCTAGTGAAAAGGAACAGGGAAAACAGGCATTTTGTAGATAGCCCTGACTATCATTCCCAAAGCAGCCCCGACCAAGTTAAAAATGTTTCCGAGTCCTGATGACTACTGTAGGTCATGGATGCTCTCTTACTATGTGGGCAATGTAGCATAACGGTTAAGAGACAGGCAGCAGCAGTGGCACAACAGTAATGCAGCACTCTCTGATGCTGAGGGCCTATGGGAGGGACCTGGTTCACATCCCAAGGTCTCCTGGTACCTGCTGGGAGTGCTCAGGAGTGCCCTTAATCCTGGCTGGCTAAGGCTGGGGGTGGATTGTGTCATGAAGCTCCTGTTAGGGACGCTGTCTCTCTGTCTCTGGAATGGGAGAAGTAAATAAATAAACTTAAATTCCGGAGTCAGAAACGCATGTGTTCAAGTCCCTATTTTATCACCGATTAGCTTTCTAGGCTTGACCAAGTCACGCAGGGCCTCAAGGCTTCACCCCTGTTAAGTGGGGAGGATAACTATGCCTACTTCCTAGGACTGTGATTAGGATTATATAATTTTGCAAATATATAGCCCATGCTATATAATAAGAACTCAGCAAAATGGAAGCTAATATTTGGTTGCTGGGCAGATCATACTGAATTCTATTTTAACATGTCTCATTTAGAAGATTGTGCCCTCTTTAAGCAAGGACACTGCCCCATCCTCTCTGCCTCCTCTGCTTTGAAGTATTGAAAGCAACTATTTCACCTCTATAAGTGACATATAAAGGCACTTTCCTTGTAAAAATGTAAGACATTACAGAGAAAGTTCCCTTTGACAGTTGTATTCCTTCACCATTTCTTTTTTCAATCCCTGGGAGTGAATCTTGCTATTAATTTGTCATTTTTTCCTTTGCATTTCACATTTGAATATGTACCTATGAAAAATATGACATGTTTTTTCTTTCTTCTTTTTTTTTTTTTAAATTTGCTGTAGGGCATGTGTGCTCACCAGAGAGAAAGAGACAGACAGACAGAGAGGGTGAGAAAGCACCCCCAGGGGGAATGGCCACCCTGCAATCCTATCTCCTCCATTCTCCTCTCAAGATTTTGGGCATGCACACACATGTGCCTGGTGTATCTTTCAAACTGCTGGGTCTGGAACTTGCATCACTCAGTCAGCCATGTAGGAGCCAGCTGTCTGACTGGCCTGACATGTTTTTTTCTAATGTTACTTTTATTATACTGTATGACCCATCTTTTATCTTCCTTTTTATTTATTATTTTTAAGTTTGTTTATTTCATCTGAGAGAGAGAAAAGTAAAGAGAGACAAAGTTAGAGAGAGATAAAAGTACCCCCAACATGGTCTCAACATTGCAGTCTACCCCCAGCTTCCCAGTCCTGGATCATGGGAACAAATGTACCAAGTGCCTTCAGGAAGGTCTCTGGACACCAATCTGGAACTTTCCTGTATGGAGCAGCCTTGCAGAGTGTTGTGTTACTTTGGTGCCACCAACTTTTCCCATTCAACTTCCTTTAAAAAATAGATATCGATGGAGCCAGCATTTGGTGTGGTGGTTAAAGCGCTGGACTCCCACATGACCAACCATGATTTGGGTCCTGGAACCAGTGGCTTGAGAATCTCACTGGGTACATGTGTGTGTGACCCAAAATTCCAAAAGGAGACTGGGAGAGAAGGGATTGTAGTGTGGCCATCCCTTTCCACACACTCCCACCCGGGGTGGGGGTTTGATTTCTCACTTTCCCTTTCTCTGTCTGCCTATGTCTCTCTCTGGTGAGTGTACATGCCCTACGGCAAAAACCTAAAAGAAAATGGGGGGTGGGGGGAGGAGGATCTGACTCTATGGCCTGGTGGCTAGGACATCCAGATCCTGCCCAGTTTGAGTGCCAACCTGGTGGCTTGAGAAATGCCAGGCACATGTGCGCATGCCCCCAATCCCCCTAAAATAGGGACAGATGGAAGATGTGGGATTGTGGTATAACCAAGCCCCAAGAGGAAGAGGTGCTTTTTCCTTTCTCTTCTTGGCATCTCTCTTTGGCATGCGTATGTGCCCTCTAGCAACAAAAAGAAAGAAAAAAAAAGAAAAAGAGAGAAGGAAAGAGAGAGAAAGAAATAAGGAAGAAAAAAAGAGAGAGAAAGAAAGAAAGGAAGGAAGGAAGGAAAGATGGAAGGAAGAAGGAAAGAAAGAAGGAAAAAGAGAAGGAAAGAGAAAGAAAGGAAGAAGGAAAGAAAGAGACAGAAGAAAGAAAGAAAGGAAGAAAGGAAGGAAGGAAGAAAGAAAGAAAGAAAGAAAGGGAAGGAAGGAAGAAGGCAGGGAAGATGAAAGGAAAGAAGGAAGAAAGAAAAAGATAGGAAGGAAGGAAGGAAGGAAGGAAGGAAGAAAGGAAGACAGAAAGAAAGAGAAAAGAAGAAAGAAAGGTAGGCTGGGCTAGGTGGCAGCTCAGCAGTATAATATATGCTCTACAAGGCAATCCCACATGGGAAGGTTTCTAGTTTAAGTACAGAGACCTGCAAGTTTCCCATAATCTGGGACTTGCTGAGGGCTGAGGACTGAGGGTGCATTGCAACACTGGGACCCTGTCGGGGTGCTCTCTCTCTCTTTTTCTCTCTCTCTCTCTCATGGAAGAAATAAATGAATTATCTTTGGGGTGAAAAAAGGTAGACCAGGCTAAGCTAAGTTATGTTTGATAGGTTAGGTGTATTTAATACATTTTTTACTTAATATTTCAATTTAGCAATGGATTTAGGGAACATAACACCATCGTAAGTCAAGTAGCATCTGTATAATTCATTTAGCCAGTTCCCTATTAATCGACACACAGGTTATTTTCAACTTATACTATTATAAAATAATGGTACAGGACTATCCTTATATATATGCACATAATTTTAGATACATATATGAAATTTAAAGGTTTTTATTGTCAAGTAATTCTCCATCTTCTCCCAGAGATAGCTGTATCTAAAAATGGGCTTTTGCATCTTTAACTCAAAGCTACCTTTGGGCCCAGCAGAGTTTATGCTCAATAAATCTTTGCTAAATTATATACCCCATTAAGATTTGGTATGAATGGCCAGCCTTGTAGTGCAATGGTTAAGCACAGTGCATTGGGAGCCAGTTGAGTCCAAGCCCTGGTGTCTTGAAAAATATGTCAGCCATGTGTGTGCAAAATTATGATGGACTAGAAAAGTAGAGGAAAAAGGATTGAGATATGCCCACAGCCCATCGAGGGGTACTTTCTCTCTCTCTCTCTCTCTCTCTCTCTATCTGCCTTGAGCACATGCATCCTTTGGCAATTAAAACAAAACAAAACAAAACAAAACAAAACAAAAACAAGAAGAGTTTGTCTGGAGATTACATACGGAATTTGCTCTATCCTGAGGCCCTGTAGACTAATTTCTCTTTTAGAAAACTCTTTCTGTTGAGTCTAATGCTAACTCCAAAATTAGACTTTGGTCCTCTTCTGCACCTCAGAAGCAAGGAGAACAAATCTGCCATCTCCTTCACATGTCGTACCAGCCTGTACCCCACTGAATTCCTGCCTCTTCCCTCCACACCTCCTGTTTTTAAGTTCAGGGCTTTTGTGAAGATAAATGAGATAATCGTTGTGAAAGCAGTTTGAGTTCTTTTCAAGGCTGGAATGTAAATAGAGCAACAGTACGTCCCAAAGTTTTTAAGAACAGAGTGTTTCTATGCGATGCACTTTTCTTTCTTTTTATTTAAGGTTTCAGTTCATATGTTTTATGCTAATATGGATAAAAAGTTAAAAAATAAAAAAGTATACATTGAAAAGTTTTTGTGATAGTTTAGATAATGGTTTGTACCCCAAAAGTTCATGTTTTAGAACTGGGCCCACACAGGTGGTAATTGGATCTTGGACCATGGAGGCGCTGATCTTGTGAATGGATGAATGCTGAGGTGTGACAGGTTGAGTTCTAGCTCTAATGAGAAGAGATTAGTTCTCTAGAGAATGGGTTGCTATGAAAGAGAGAGCTGTCTATAGCTCATGGTCTTATTGTATCTGCTCATCAATCTCTCTGTTTCTATCAGCCATGTTGTAGGTAGTTCTAATGCTAGCCCTACACCCTTTCCAGCCACCAGCATTGTGACTCAAATGAACCTTTATTTCCTTATAAATCATGCAGTCTTGGGTATTTCTGTTAGTGATGCATGAACAGGCTGAGAGTCTAGCTCTGAGGCTTATCCCCCATCCTTTCAGTTCCCAACTCCTCCATCCAAGCTCCAGGTAATTAATTTCTTGAGTGTCATTCTAGAATAATTTTTAAAATTTTTCCATTTTTAGAGATTTTTGCATAGTGACTCCATCCATGCTCCAGGTAACCACTTTAATTTCTTGAGTGTCATTCTAGAATAATTTTTAAAATTTTTCCATTTTTAGAGATTTTTGCATAGTGAGTGTGCACTCACCAGAGATACAGAGAGAGGGTGACAGAAAGTGAGAAATCATCACCACAGGGGGGATGGCCATGCTGCAACCCCTTTTCTGTTCTCCTTTTGGGATTTTGGGCATGCACACACATGTGCCCAGCATGAGCTTTAGGCCTCCAGGTCCAGGACTAGAACTGCTGTCGACTATGTGGGAGTCCAGTGACATAATCATTACACCATCTGTTGGTCTCCATTCTAGAATATTTTTGTTCATTTGTTTACTATAGAGCAAAGGTACTCTCTAGGGAGGGAAAAGAGAGAGGTAAAGTGAGAAATCATCCCTTAGGGTCATGGTCATGTTGCAATTTCTTCTCCATTCTTCCCTTGGGATTTTGGGCATGCATGCACCTGTGCCTGGTGTAATTTTCAAGCTGCTGGGTCTGGGTCTTGAACCATATAGTCACCCATGCAGATCCAGCTGCCCTAACCTCCATGCCACCTGCTGGTCCCCAACAGGGTCTTGCAGTGTCAACCCCAGGCTTCAGCCAGCTCTGTATTATGGACACACATGTGCCCAGTGTACCTAGGGAGGTCTCCAGATGTGAATCCAGAGCCTTCGTATGTGGGCTCACCCACGGAGTGTTGTGTTTTACTCCTGCCCCATTGTAAGGCTCCCATTCTAGATTTTTTAAAATTCTGGTATGAACATATAAAAAATTACATTTTGATGCTCACCTACTGAGCCCCATTGTTCTTCTAGTCCTCGCTTCTTTTTTATTCTTTCTTTTTTTTTCCAAGAGGTTTTTGCTATAGGATACTTGCGCTCACCAGAGAGACAGAAAGTGAGAAACCACTCCCCAGGGGGGATGGCCATGCTGCAATCCCTTCTCCTCCCAGGATCTTGGGCACGCATGCACGTGCATGCACCTGGCGTGAGTTTAAGCCCTGGGTTGGGACTTGAACCATGTGGGAGTCCAGCAACGTAGTCATTATGCCATCTGCTGGTTCTAAGTCTTCGCTTTTTTTTTTAATTATAATTTTAAGTTGACACATAACGATTGTACACATTTAAGGGGTACAGCATGATTTTTTTGGCACTTGAATACAATGTGTAATAATCAAATCAGTGTTATTAGCATCTTCACCTCCTCAAACCTGTCATTGCTCTGTGTTGGGAACATTTAAAATCCTCTCTTAAAAACATCGAGTTACCTACGAAGGACATCCCATCAGGCTAACAGCAGATCTCTCATTGGAAACAATGCGAGCGAGGAAAGAATGGGAAAATATATTCAAAGTGTTAAGAGAGAAGCAATTTCAGCCAAGAATACTGTACCTGGCAAGATTATCTTTCATGTGGGAAGAAAAGACAAGAACATTCTCAGATAAACAAAACCTGAAAGAATTTACCAG
>NW_006159534.1:4337106-4357168 GCF_000334495.1 Tupaia belangeri chinensis | reverse complement strand
AGGGAAAGAATGTAAATTAAGTTACAAAAAAAAATTCAGGAAAAAAAATATCTATTCAATGACTGCAGTAAGATATGTAGCCCCAACTAAGTGCTACTTTATAGGATGCGTAAAGTTAGACTTGTGTTCATGGAAATGTATATATCACCTGTGTTTGCTATGAAAATATTTAGATTAATTAAGGTCTGTAGTAATTCAATAAAATGTGGGGGAAAACAGTATAGACAGCAAACATAGATACCAGAGACAGTGTGGGAGGAGAGTGGGAGATGGCAGAGGGTAAGAGATAGGGAATCAAGGATGGGGGAAAAAGCAAAACATACAGAAAACAAGAAATGGAAAATTATTTGCTGACAACAACATGTTTGTTGATGTGCTTGATTGAGACAATATACAGTGTACTCTGGATGGGAAAAAAAAATCCTCTCTTCTAGCTATTTAAAAATATATTGTAAGTATTTTTATCTACTGTAGCATAACAATACTACTAATAGTATGGACACTAAAACTAGACTTTCTGTAGTAGAATTCTTTTTAATAAGTGGGTATTGCTATATGTGTGGATATATAGATGCCAATATACTTATAGATACACACATACATCAATATATGGTATTTTTTGTATGATATTAAAATTTCATACAAATAGGAGCCAGCAGATGGCATAGCAGGTGAGATCGCTGGACTTGCACATGGCTGACCATGTTCAAGTTCTGGACCTGATGGCTTGAAAAATCACACCAGGTGTGTGTACCTGTCCAAGATCCCGGGAGGAGAATGGATGAGAAGAGATTATGGCGTGGCCATCTCCCGAGGGGATGATTCCTCACTTTCCCTATCACTGTGTCTGTCTCTCGTTTTTTCTCTCCAGTGAGTGCACGCACCATAAGGTAAAAACCTCTCAAAAAAACCAAAAAAGAACCCCCAAATTCATATAAATACATGCACTAATCAGAAAAGAAAACTATACACAGGCCCTGGGCAGCTCCGCCGAGGCTGTGATCTGAGGAGCCAGTGGCAGCCCAGCCCCTCTCTTTCTCGTTTTGTTTGTTTGTTTTTAATCATATGTCTCTACTTATAAGTTTATAAAGACATAATTCTTTACTATTATCTTCCAGCATGTATATAATTTAGTTTATATGTCATGATTATTAATCCATTTGGTATTTATCAGTATATGATGTAAGAATGAAGTTCTAATTTAATTGGCTTGAATTCAGATTAGTTTTGTCCTTTCTGCTCTTTTTAAATTGCTATAGGAGCCTCTTTTTTTTTTTTTTTTCTTCTTCTTCTTCTTTTTTATTTTCTTTTAAGATTTTTGTCATGGCTGCATGCAGTCACTAGAGAGAGACAGTGAAAAGGAAAATGACAAAATACCTCCTTGGGGGTTGGCCATACAGCAATCTCTTCTCCTCCATTCCCCTCTTGTATGGATTTTGGGCACTGGTACTCAAACTGGAGTAGGCCATGTGAGAGTCCAACGCCTTAAACACCACACTACCTGCAGGCCCCAGGAGTTTCAGATTTTCTTTTTTTTTTTTTTAGTATATTTTGTTTTATTTTAATGTCTTTTATACATTCAAACACTATACAACCTGCCTGTAATAATACTCTTTCCTAACATTTTCATGAGTAAGAAAGCTTTCAAATTTGATTTTCTCATTTTCCTTTACTAGGCCCTTCTCAACTTAGACTGCACTCCAGGGGTTCTCTTATTAAGACGGAGGGTTTTGACTCTGGGTGGGGGGCTGTCCTATACATTGTGGGGAGGTTAGCAGCACCCCTGGTTTCTACCCACCACAAGCCAGTAGCACTCTCCTCCTTCTGTCACCATGCAACAATCAAAAGTGTCTTCAGATACTGCCAATGGTCCTCTAGGAAGTACTCTCCTCACTTTGAGAACTACCAAGAACTTCAACAACTTTGTGGAAAATAGAATTAAAGTATGAATTCATTTTGGTGCAAAATTTTTGAAATCCATGCAGTTTTAAATTTTTTTCTTTTGATTGCTAGAGAGTCGGTGTGCTCACCAGAGAGAGAGAGAGAGAGAGAGAGAGAGAGAGAGAAAACACCTCCTTCTTCCCCAGTGGGACATGGTCATGTCAGTCTGTCACTGTTTCTCCTCTCCATTAGGATTTGAGTACACACACACATGTGTGATGTGTCTTTCAAGATGCCAGGGTTGAGGCTAGAACCTTGGGCTGGCCATCTGAGATGAGGCTCCCAAAGCGTAGAACTTAGCTACCATGCTATGAGACCAACCCCATGCATGATTTTCCCATACTTATTTTCCATGAACTTTTTGAAGCCCCTCTCTCATACAGCTGAAGACTTAGGGCAAAAGGAGGAAGAATAGACACACCTCAAGGCTACCAGCTAACATCCTAGTAGGAAGAAAAAATAGATTGAATTAAGCTTCCATTTTATTTCCTATTCCAGAATAAATTGCTTATTTATTTAGCCAAGAAGCTCTAATTTAGTAATTGAAGCAAGACTTGAGGATTGAGGTAGAAGCAGAACGATAATAAATGCATTTGTTAACTGGTCTTTCTTTGACTTATCTCAGTGCCTGTGTCTTTTTACCTTTGATAAATCATATCTTGTGTTTGTATTCTGTGAGTCAATGCCTTGTTTTCCATTCAATGTCTCAAAGTTAACTTTATGAAGTTGAAACTTTTCATACATGTGAAAAATTTGTATCCAAGCCTTGATTACTTTCGGCATGGAAAGTTCTGTTTTTGTCTTAATGGCTTTCAGAATGTGTATTCAATTTTAAACGAGACTACTGCCTTTAAGATGAGATGGTGGAAGAGGAGTATGAAGGAGTCTCCTCCGTGCTCAGTTTTGAAACAATTTGTACTTTGCAGATGGAAAAGTGCAACAGAATTTTCCCAGCCTAAAATATAAACATCTTGTCAGATGCCTAGAAACCCAGCCTAGCTGCACAGAACAGTATTCTCTTCTATGAATTTTCTGATCCTGTTAAGCTAAGTTGATTTGTCCCATTCTTCCTGCTCTGACAGTGTTTTAGAACTGCCTGGTGTCATGGTAATTAGGGACATGTGGCCCCTTTAGCCTGGTCCCTCCATTTGGCTGTGATTACCCGATGAATATGAATTCATTTATGCACATCCGTGTAACCCAAAGTATACCCATGATGGTATTTGGCACATACTAATTGCTAAATAAATGCCAGTTTAGTTTCGATTGGTTAAATAATTAAACCTTTTCCTCTTAAGCCTCATGATTGCTTTTATTGCCTTGGGAATATTCCTACTCTTCACAGAAATCAGCACTGCTGTGTTATGTTTAACGGCAGATGAATTTCATCCTCATTTCCTTCTCCTCATCTCTATTAACAAATGCCTCCTGTGCACCAGACACATTACACATTAGTCTCATCCACTTCTCAAATGGGTTGACGAGTTGAAGCTCAGACCCAGCTGCAGGGGAACGGTGCTGCTGTGTGATGCTGGAGCCACACGGAAGACCAACCTGAACATGTAGGACACTGTGGTGTGTGCCTAAAGTCCTGGCCAACAGGAAGGTGTGGACAGGAAGATCACGGCATGGTAGGGCCCTGTTGAAAGTATCTATCGGTCTCTGACTCATTAAAAAGAAAGAAAAAAATTCTGAAACTCAGGGAGGTTGAGTAACTTGCCCCAAAGCAGGTAAGCTAGAATGCAAACTCAGACCTCTGATTTCTATATATCTGCTTTTCCACTGTGCCATATAGTGGTGTCTCAGGGGGAGTTCCAACGTGGAGTAAAGGCTTCCGCCAAAAGCGTTCTTATTTTCATTTCTCACAGGACCTTCAAAACCTTGACGGTCTCTAAGCTTCTGCTCTCCGCGAGAGGCAGCTTTAGCCGTTGGAGTTGGAAGGACATACCGGGAGAATGACTTTGTTCTCAGTGATTCAGGGTCCCGCTAGATAGGTCACCTGGGGTCATAAGAACCCTCAAGCACTCGGGAACCAGCAGTTAGCGTAATGGCTATGTCGCTGGATTCCCACGTAGTCGACCGCGGTTCGTGTCCCGGACCCGGTGGCTTAAAACTCATGCCGGGCGCGTGTGCGTGCGCGCCCAAGATCCCGAGAGGAGAATGGAGGAGAAGGGATTGCGGCGTGACCATCCCCCCTGGGGGGTGATTTCTCGCTTTCTGTCTCTATGTCTCTCTCTCTCTGTCTGTCTGGTGAGCGCACACGCCCTACAGTGAAAATCTCTCCAAAAAAAAAAAAAAAAAAGAACCCCCAGGCACAGCCCAGCCTCATTTCCTCCTGCCCAGAGGTGTTAGCACTTTGGGAGAATGGGAAGCAAAGGTGCAGGGCGAGCCTGGGTAACACCAAGCCTTCCCCGTGCTGGCTACTGAGTCATCTCCATCTCGTTTCATTTCCCTACTCGTTTGCTCCTGGTCTACATCGGACAGGGTGGTTTTGTAATGGATTGTTTAAGACAATTGTGAGAAGTGGGCACTATAATAATCACACTGGGATACCTATCAGGTGCCAACCAGGACTCTCCTGGGGAAATCAGGATGCTTGGTCCTGTTTCCAGGACATCTCAGATGCCCAGAAGGGAAAAGTTCTGAAAACCCTGAACACAGAGCCCCTGTCCAGACTAGCTGGAAGACCTCACAAGGTAATAAAAATCAATGGGGCCTTTAACAAGCTGAAAAACCTTGGAGAAGTCACTCAACCTCACTGAACTCTTTCCTCATCTATAAAATGAATACAAGGATATTTGTCTCAGGGGGCTCAAGCGGAGTAAATGAAATACATGTCTAGTACATAGTAGGACCTTTCTTAGCTGGGCCGGGGACCCCAGTGCTGCTGGTGATGCTGGATTTCTGAATATTTGGTCTAGGTTTGGGAAAACTCTACATCCTGAGAAATGGCCTGAGTTTCAGGTTTTGTTTTTTTTTTTTGAGAGAGAGCTTTTTGCTATAGGGTGTGTGCGCTCGTTGGAAAGACAGAGAGAGAACAGAGAGAGACAGAGAGACAAAAAGTGAGAAATCACCCCCCCCGGGGGGGGGAGTGATGGCCACACCGCAATCCCTCCTCTTTCATTCTTCTCTCGGGATCTTGGGCATGCACGCACACACGCCCGGTGTGTGTTTAAGCCATGGGGTTGACTACATGGGAGTCCAGCGACAGCCATTATGCCAACTGCTGGTCCCGAGTTTCAGGTTCTTATGATTTGAGAATTTCTGACCTCTCTTCAGTTGATTGACTCTCTGTGTGTGTCTCTTAGCTCAGAGACAAACCCTGCTCTCTACCTTCGTATAAATATATATATAATAATAACGCACATGTGTAATGACGAAGCATGCATGCGTATAAGAGAGAGCAAGCATATCCTCCAATGGGGCCTGGTCATACCACAGTTCCTTTTCCTCTAATTCTCCCTTCAGTCAGGACCTTAAGCATCCCCATGCCTCTGCACATGCCGAGTGTAGACCTCCATCCCTCATTGGCCATGTAGAATCTGGCCATTTCTGTGCTACTGCGACAGCTGGAGCCCACTCATTTTGACTGGCCAAGGAATATCTATGTATTGGCAGGGAACAAGGGGACAGGGGGAGAGAAAGAACTTCAAAATGTGCTCCTCATGTTGCCCTCGGGGTGGCAGAGGTGAAGAAGACCGATCTGGTCCCACTGGGACACCCTGGGGAGACTGGGATGCTGCTCCTGATTGCTGTGTTTGCAGTTCCCACCTGAGTAAAAACGAGCTGGAAGAAAGAGCTAACCACGGTAAACTCAGGGCTGGAAAAGCCCATGGCTGGTACCTTTCACCTGGTCTTGGTCCTGGGAATAGGCTCCTTATTGGACAATGATCCCGTAAGCATCCAAGCTTAGGAAGAATGTCTCAAGACAAATTAGAGTTTAGGAGAGAATATTCGGTACAGGGTTTCCCTCTTAAAAGTCTCTACTTTAAGCTTCCTTGTTTCTAGGGAAGGGGAGGAGGGGTTTTACATATCCGAGACTTACCAGGTTAGACTGTTGAGCCTGGTGCTTACTTGGTCAGCTTTGCTGGAACACTGGAAGATAGGCCATGTGACATCTGTTCCCTGAGACTAAGCTGGGAATGCTAAGTAAATAGTAGTCTTGAGGGACTAGCAGATGGTGTAATGGTTACATCTCTGGACTACCACGTAGTCAATCGCGGTATGAGTCCCAGACCCAGCGGCTTTAACTCACACTGGGTGCATGTGCATATGTGCCCAAGATCCCAAGAGGAGAATGAAGAAGGGATTGGGGCATTGTTATCCCCCTTGGGGGGTGATTTCTTGCTTTCTGTCTCTCTGTCTTTCCAGCGAGTGCATGGGCCCTATAGCAAAAACCTCTCCAAAACAAAGTGGTAGTCTTGAATGCCAGCCCTGGGCAAGGATGCGATTGACTCGGGTTACAGGCCTCCCTTGGAGCTCTGCATTCAGCCGGCAAAGGCAGAGAGATGGCCATGCACACAGATGCATTCTTTTCTTTTCCCCTCTTTGAGACCCTTCCCAAGGCCTGGAGTTGCCTCACAGTTCTCAGTTTTCCAGAAACAGATATGCTGTAATGTTAGGGGACATGCGGCTGGGGTGCTATTTCTGGCATAGGCTGAACTAGAAGTCCTAGAAAGAATGTTTCTGACACTGCGTGCCTCCTGCGAACATGTGAGGCTCAGGGCCAAATCCTGTCCTGACATGCTCTGGTCTCGGTCAGACAGATAGACTCACTGGCCAAGGCAGAGGGCCGGAGGAGGAGGGTGATGGAGGCAGTGAAGCAGCACCCCCAGCAGCTGGCTCAGCGCTAACAGCACCGGTGGCTACTTCTTTTGTTCTCTCAGGCCTTTACTAAGCAGCTGTTTTGTCAGATGTTGTTCCAGGTGCTTGATATATACAGGAAAACAAAACAGACTTAACATTCCTGTCTTCAAAGGGTTTGCATTCCAGCAAGGGGAAGGCAGATAATGAAAAATAAGCCTAAGAAAGAAGAAAAAATGTTTACTATGTCAGGAGGTATTCGATGCTCTGGCAAAAGGGAAAAAGAGAGCAAAGGGGAGCCAGAGTGCTGGGCTGGGAGGCTGCAGCATCAGGCAGGGTGGTCAGACTAGATGTCACTGGGAAAGAGATCTGTGAAGTCCAGGAGTGGTGGACTTAGCCACGCTCATATCTGGGAGACGGTCAAGTGGAGAAACTACTAGAGTGAAGGCCCAGAGATGGGAAGAGGTCTGGGGAGTTCCAGCAAGGAAGCCATGCAGCTAGAGCAGAGGGAGCAAGAGGGAACAGAGGCAAAGGTTTAGAGAAGCGAGAGGTATGGGGGGGCCTTTAAAGAGGTCATTCTGGAGAGATGGCAGTAAAGACAGCATAGTTTTTGGATATTTCTGAATCTTCAGAGAAGTGAGAGGTATGGGGGGCTGACGCCTTTAAAGAGGTCATTCTGGAGAGATGGCAATAAAGACAGCATAGTTTTTGGATATTTCTGAATCTTCCCATAAAAACATTGAGTGGGACAAGCAGATGGCATAATGGTTGACCACAGTTTGAGTCTTGGATCCAGAGGTTTGACACTCATGCCGGGGGCATGTGCGTGCATGCCCAAAATCCCGAGAGGAGATTGGGGGACAAAGGGATTGTAGCATGGCTCTCTCCTCCTGGGGGTGATTTCTCACGTTAGATCTCTCTTACAAGTGAATGCTCTCTCACTCTCTCTCTGACAAGCATCTCGGACAAGTGCATGCTCTCTATGGCAAAAATCTCTGTTAAAAAAAAAAAAAAACAAACAAAAAACAAAACACAGAGAAACTAGAATGAGAATCAAAAAGACTTGAGCAACATTAAACTCAAAGCTAGGTGTTGAGGGATCCCCATAGCACCCAAATGGAAGTGGACAGAAACAAAACCTGAAGCCACAAGATTGGTGTCAGGCCCAATGCAGAGGAAAGGAATAGGGATTTGATGGGCCTGAGAGCAGAACCACAAGACAGCCAACAGCATTCACTAGAGAGTGCAGGGAACCAGCTTGAAAAGAGTACCCTACTGGTAGATGGTGTGAGGGGCTGCCGTAAGGCTTGCAGGGACTGGAACACAGCAAAACTCACAAACTTTTTTATAAAAAGTTTTATTTCTTCCATGAGTGCTAGAGAGACACAAAAAGAGAGAGAGAGAATTTCTTCCATGAGTGCTAGAGAGACACAAAAAGAGAGAGACAGAGAGACAGCACATCTAACAGGGTCCTGAGGCTGTGATCCACCCTCAACTTCAGCCAGCCCTGGATCATGGGCATGCACATGCCCAGGGTACTCAGAGAGGATGCAAACCCAGAAGCTTCCCTTGTAGAGTGTTGCATTTTACCATTGCATGACTGTCCTGCTTGTCCTCCCCCTCCCACCCCCCCACCCCATGAGCTTTTGTAGCTGACTGTTGCATGCCCCTTTCCTGGACTTAGTCCTGTTGGCAGGGAGACTCAATCCATGGGGGTCTCTACCCAGGGTGTGATGGTCTTTATCTTCATGGAAGAAAGAAGTTAAGAGTGAGCCCTGGAGGGAGAGTGACAGCAAGTTACTAAGGGAAGTGTGCAGAGCCAACTGCGCCAGAGATAGAGCAGCCTTTGAGGAGAGATGGGCGAACAGATTGATTCCTTCCTCCGAGAGGAAGGAGAGAACTGTTACCCAGAGGAAAGATAAAAGCAGGGCATGAGCAGGGCAGCACCAAATTTTGATGACTGTCTAGTTTATATGACTTGGCTTAATGCCAGGCTAAGAAAGGGGTGGTTTATTCTTGAATTTTCTGGGAAAGAGATAGGTTTTCCTGGAACTTACGTCCCTTCCATTTTCTGGTCTTATTAGGGTTGTTCTGGTCAATGTCATGGTTATTCCAAATGGTCATGGGGCAGACAGGAGTGTGATCTAGCATGCTAATACTAATCTAGCATGCTAATACAGTGGGACTTCCTGAGTCTAATGGTGAGGCGGCAGTCTCTCCAGGCACCATCTTGGTTTCAACTGGTTTAGACACAGTCTCTCAGCTACATTTTTTTTTTTTTAGCACTTTCAAAATATGGGATGTTATTTAAATTTGTATACAGATAAACAAATTTTTTAAAAGAATTATTTTATGTATGTATATATGTATTTATTTATCACAGGAGTTTGGGCAGAGAAAGACAGAGAGAGAGGGAGAGTGAAAGCAAGCCACCAGGTCTGGGACTCAAACCATCGTCGGCCCTGTGGGAATGCTAACATCTTAACCACCACTCCACCTTCTGGCCCCAACAGATAAAAAATTTACCCAAACTTAAATGAAAACCTAATTCAAATTCTTTCCTACCACAAAAATGGACATTATAGATAAAGGCAACAGTCCCCTCAATTACATTTTTCTATCTTTCTCCCACAAGTTGGTAGATTTAGGTATAGGGCAGATTAGGGAGTGGGGAGAAAATAATGACACTCAACAGGATTTGATCTGATTTGATTTGATCTGCAGTGTTGTCTCATCATGAAATGACTCACAGAGATCTCCAGAAGAGATCAGCATTCTTCAGTTTTGATATTAAAATAGAACCTTCTTTTCCAGAATCACAAATAAGGCTTCAGGCTTTACTTTCAATGTGAAGTAAATAGTAGATTCAATAATAAGGCAAATGGTAAAATATATATGTGGTATATTAATGTGGACCTTACCTTATAAAATATATTTTGGTAAATAGAGGCAGAGGGAGGAGGAGACAGGGCAGGGGAAGGTTTTCTTTTTCTTTTAGTTTTGCTATAGGGCATGTGCGTTTTGGGGGGGGGGTAAGAAATCACCCTCTGGGGGGATGATCATGTTGCAAACCATTCTCCTCTTAGATTTTGGGCACACATAACACTTGCCTGATATGTTTTTCAAGCTTCTGGGTCTGGGACTCAGGCTGCATAGTTGGCCATGTGGGTGGGGACTCAGTCACCTGAACCACCACACTACTGGACGACCCACTCAGCCACTTCTTGACTGTTAGATTTTAAGTGTTTGGAATGCCCCTCACCTCAGTTTCCTTCTGTCTCAACTCTAGATGAGGAGAAACTGCTGGGAGTGAATTCAAAATTGAACAAAATAGGACAAAAAAGATATGGAAAGAGAAAATCCAGACCAAAGTAGTAGAAGAGAACAGAACAAGAAATCTCAAAAAGTACATACCATGGGTTTTGTTTTTGTGTATGTACGTATGTATTTCCTGAGAGAGAGAGAGAGAGAGAGAGAGAGAGAGATTGAGAGAGGTGGACCCTCGACAAGGCTTTTATGCCACCGTCCTCCTCACCTCCAGCCCTGTAGCCAGCCAGGATTATGGCATGGGTCCTGTGTGTTCAGATAGACCCAAATTTTGAGCCCAGAGCCTTCCCATATGGTTCCCAGCACCTTTCTGCAGCACTCCTACTGCCTATACGACTGTAATTGAGCCTGACTTTTGTTTGGTTGTTTTGGGTTTCATTTTAATTTAATTTTATTTCATTTCACTTTATTTCGTATGACTCACACAAAACAATAGAGGCGAAAGCTTTGTAAAATGAGAGCAGCTACCCGAATCAAAGTTTCTTCTAATAATTCTGAAAAGTTCATTTCCATAAAAATAAGCAACAGAAAAATATCCAATTAAAAATTAAACAAAATTTTTGTAGAAACAGAATAATTATACTCACAGATCATAAAATCATGTCAGGAAGACTTTTTTTTTTCTTTTTTAGAGAGATTTTTTTGCTATAGAGTGCTTGCATTTGCCGGAGAAACAGACAGAGAAAGAGAGATAGAAAGCGAGAAATCATCCCCCAGGGGGATGGCCATGTTGCAATCCTTTCTCTTCCATTCTCCAAGAGGAGATTTTAGGCACATGTGTGCATGCACCCAGCCTGAGTTTCAAGCTCTTAGGTCCGGGACTCAAACTACTGTTGATCATGACCATGTGGGAGTCCAGTGATGTAACTATTGTGCCATCTGCTGGCCCCAAGACAAGCTTTTAAAACCACTCAAAACTGATGTGTTAAAACAAACAAACAGGGAACTAGCAGTTAGCGTAATGGCTATGTCGCTGGACTCCCACGTAGTCAACCGCAGTTCGTGTCCCGGACTGGGTGGCTTAAAACTCACGCTGCGCATGTGTGCATGCGTGCCCAAGATCCCAAGAGGAGAAGGGAGGAGAAGGGATTGCGGCGTGACCATCCCCCCTGGGGGGTGATTTCTCGCTTTCTGTTTCTATGTTTCTCTCTGTCTGTCTGGCGAGCACATGAGCCCTGTAGTAAAAAACCTCTCCAAAACAAACAAACAAACAAAAAAAACCCAGACAATTTAATTTAGTAGAGTTTAATTGAGCAAATCTTAACACTATTCAAATTGGGCAGTTTCCTGACCAACTTATAAGCAATTCTGGGTCGGCTTGTGGTCATGCAGTATTTAAGTTCTGGGAAAGGAAAGTGATGTGTGCAGGAATGGGAAAGTGACATAAAAAAACAAAAGTGAAGGAACGGGATAGAAGAACAATTGGATTAGTTACATTCTGAAATTTGTCTGCATTAACACAGTTTAAAAGGCAGTATGCCCGTGATTAACTGAAGCCTAGCTGTGGTTGGCTGTGACCTAGCAACCAACCAGAAAAGTCTTATCTAAATGAGGTCACAGTTTGTTTACAGAAACCAAGCAGGAGTATGGAGGCTTTTTTTTAAAAAAAATTCTTTAACAATGTAATTGTTGTATTTGGACCAATCTTGTGGCCTTGTATTTTAAGAGACCTAGATTCTACATGACCAATCACAGTTTGAATCCCAGCTGCAGCAGCTCAAAAGTCATGCTGGGTGCATGTGTGTGCATGTCCAAGGTCGTAGTGGGATGGAGACATGGAAGAGGAGTCATTATGGTATGGCTGGACCCCTCTAGGGGACAGCTTTCTGTCTCTCTGTTTCTGTCTCTCTCTGACAAGTGCAGAAGCCCTCTGGGGGGAGGGGATTGTAGTATCCTTTTTTTTCAAAATGAAATAAAAGGCACTAAGAAAATGTCTTAAATCAAAATTAGATAAGCTTTTACATAAACTCAGAAATTAGGTGATACAACTGAGAAAATATTTAGAAATAAAAGGGAAAAGTCAAACTAAAGATCAAGTTAGGGTGATTATATATGCAAATAAACACAACAAATACTAGCTTAGCAGAAACAAAAGGTAAAGAGACAGAACATTTATCAAGCTTAAGAGTTCCTACATAACCAAAGAAATAATAGAGTAAAAAGACTACCCACAGAATGGGAGAAATATTTGCAAACTATACTTTGGATAAGGGGTTGTTAACTAGAATACATAAGGAACTCTAACAGCTTACCCTGAAGAAAACGACTAATCCAATAAAAAAATGGGCAATTAATCTAAGCAGGCAACTCACAAAGGACATACAAATGGCTAAGAAGCATATGAAACAATGTTCAACATCTCTTGTCATAAGGGAAATGCAAATCAAAATCACAGTGAGGTATCACTTAACTCCAGTCAGAATGTCTGGAATCAGGAAAACAAGGAAAAGCAAGTGCTAGTGAAGTTACAGAGAAAAGGGAACCTTTGTGAACTGTCAGTGGGAATATAAGATAGTATAACCACTGTGGAAAACAATGAGGAGGATCCTCAGACACTAAAATTAGATCTGGTGTGTGACTCAATAATCCCACTCTTGGTTTTTTACTCAAAGGACAGGAAATTACTCTGTGGGACAGACATTTTGTCATCAATGCTTATTGCAGCATTATTCACAATAGCTAAGACATGGAATCAACCTAAGTGCCCAACAGCCAATGAGTAAGTAAAGAAAACATGGCACATATACACAATGGAATACTACTCAGCTATCAAGAACAATGATATCTTGTCATTTGAAAGAATTAGATGAACCTAGAAGACATAACACGAAGTGATGTAAGCCAGGCTATGAATGACAAGTACTGTCTCAGTTTAACGCGTACTGAATATTTGCACTCTATGGCAGAAACTAAAGGACTCCATGACGTAGAAGTAAAAAGTCTAACAGTAGATACCAGAAACTGCATAAGGAATGGAGGATTGGGAGAAAATAATAAGCAGATATAAGAATGCATATTAACAAGTGAAATAGATTATAGAATAGTGTATCACAACAGAGTAAAAAATGTCACTGACAATTCAACTTATACTACCCAAAAAAAGAAAACTAGAACTATTACCAAATGTAGTCAACATAATGAAATGTTCAGTGTTGAAGATGATGAATATGTCTACATATTATACAGTGTATATATGCTTTGAAAAGCCATATTTTACTCTCACTAAGATGTATAATATTATACACTAGTAATCATGACAATAAAAAAATTATATGTTGGGGCAGGCCCCAAGGCCTGATGGCTAAGGGGATTGGATCTCACATGGAGGACCATGTGGTTTGAATCCCAGCCCCGGTAACTTGAAAAGCATGCAGTGTGTGTGTGTGTGTGTGTGTGTATGTGTGTGTGTGATCCCAAACTCAATAGGCTGGAGAAATAGAGAAGGAATTGTGTGACCACACCCCACTGGGGTGTTTTCTCTCTCTCCCTCTCTCTGTTTCTCTGGTGAGTGTATGTGTCCTGTAGTTGAAATAATAATAATACCTATGTGAAAAAAAGTAATAAAAAATATTTAAAAGGAGAAAGTGGTGAACATTTAAGATAGGCAAAACAATGCAATATAAAGATAATGGGAGCCTAGAAGAAGAAAACCAAAAAAGAAAACAGAATGAATACTAAACTCTATAATTAAGAAAATTTTCCTGAATTACAGAAAGGGAAGAAAAAGATTTCAAACTACATATTGCAAGAGTATATAATGTGTCTGAGGATAAATACATATTAGTACAATTCCTAGGCTTTCTTTTTAGAGAGATTTTTGCTATAGGGCATGTGTGCTGGCTGGGGAGAGAGAGAGACAGAGAGGCAGAAGGAGAGAGATAACCCCTTAGGAGGAATAACCATGCATGCAACAATCCCTTCTCCTCCAATGTCCTCTTGGGATTTGGGGCACACATGCACACGTGCCTGGTGTGAGTTTAAAGCCTCCGGCCTGGGACTTGAACTGCTGTCAGCCATGTGGGAGTCCAGGGCTGAAATTATCACACCATCTACAGGTCTCCCTAGACTTTTAAGTAAGTGAAAAAACTTATTGGTCAGTTCTGTAATAAGAGCATGTTACCTGTTACTTAGTTTATCATCTGAATTTTCAACAGTAATGTGAAATGAGAAAACTAGGTAATATATTTAAGGTATACAGGAAAAGAAAATGTGAACTAGGGATTCTAAATTAGCAAAATTTACCTTAAAGTAGAAAGGACACTGAAAAGTTCATGAAAATGCACGAGCTCAAGGAATATTGCTCTTATAAACCCTTCTTAAGGAATTTACTTTTTTTCCTCAGAGGTTTTGCCTCATGGCACGTGTGCTTGCCAGAGAGAGACATACACACACAGAGAGAAAGACAGTGAGAGGGAAAGTTGAGAAATTATCTCCTGGGGGATGTCCACACTGCAATTCCATCTCTTCCATTCTCCTCCAGGGATCTTGGGAATGCATGCACACATGCCCAGTATGAGTTTCAAGCCACTGATTGTGGGACTTGAACCACGGTTGGCCATGTGGGAGTCCAGCAACTCTACTGCTATGTCATCTGCTGGCCCTTTACTAAACAATGTGAATCAGATAACCAAAACAACTTGAGAACAATCAGCATATGAAATGATTGTTTATGAGTATTAAATAGTCACTTTCAGAATTAGATTAAATGAGAATTCAAATACAAGAGGTATAATATAGGTGATAGTTACATGCTTTGATGATGCAAATTTAACCCACTAGATTCCTCTTTTTTGCAGGGAATATTTTCCAGGATTCCCAGTGAATGCCCAAAGCTGTGAAGAGTATCAAACACCTTTTCTTTTTTTTTTTTTACTGAAATGGGTGCTAAGTGACCAAAAAGCAGGTGGCATATATAGCATAGACACAGTAAACAATTAGACAATGGGATGATTCCTGTCCCAGACAAGACAGAGCAGGTCGATGTGAGATTTCATCATGCTATTAGAGTGGTCCCCAATTTAAAACTTACAAATTGTTTATTTCTGAAAATTTCCACACAATATTTTTGAGTCATGATTGATCGTTCATAACTGAAACTGCAGGAAGTGAAACTTTGGATAAGGGGAGATTACTGAATAATCATTAAAAAATAAAGAGGAAGAGGATAGGGATAGCAAGCAAAAAAAATGTAAACTGTTTTTCATAATTATAATTAGTGGTGGTAGTCTTGGCATGTTTTTCTTTGAGATGGTTGTAGTTATTATAATGTAGGATGAAGCAAATGAGTAATTGTAGACTACTCTAAATCTACAATTAGATAAAATAGAATATTCTAATTCCATAGGTCCTTAAGAAACAGGATTCTCAGAGTTGGTATTGGAAATAGCATCATTAACTCATGAGGTAGTTTATCTTCACATATGTATACTCTCCCCTGAGTTCTGTCTACTAGAATTGGCCAAAAATTACTCTGGGTCTGGGCCACAGAATGTCAAAGATAAGCTGGAATCCCTTTTCACATCATGTAGTTAAAACGTTACCAAAAATGATATATTTGTTTTCTGGGGCTGTCAGAAGAAAGTCCCACAAACTGAGGTGCTTAAAACAACAGAATTTATTCTGTCACCTCTAGAGACTTAGGAGTCTGAAATGAAGGTGTTGGAGAGAATGGGTCCTTCTTGAAGCTCAAAGAACAATTTGTTCCAAGGACCAGCAGTTAGCGTAATGGCTATGTCACTGGACTCCCATGTAGTTGACTGCAGTTCGAGTCCCGGACCTGGTGGCTTAAACTCAAGCCCAAGATCCCAAGAGGAGAATAGAGGAGAAGGGATTGCGGCATGGCCATCCCCCTTGGCGGGGGTGATTTCTCACTTTCTATCTCTTTCTCTCTCTTTCTGGAGAGCACACGTACCCTATAGCAAAAACCTCTCAAAAAAAAAAAAAAAGAACAATTTGTTCTATGCCCTTTTCCTAGCATCTATTGGTGGTTGGCTTATACACACATCACACCAATCTCTGCCTCTGACTCCACTGTCACATGACAGTGTCTTTGTGTCCAAATGTTCCTCTTCTTAGAAGGACACGGTCATATTGGATTTAGGGCCCACTCAATTTATAGCATCTGCAAAGACCTTATTTCTAATATGTCACATTCCTGGACTCCAGGAGGACATGAATCTTGGGGACTCTATTAAACTTAGAACAGACAACTAGGACTGGGTCAATAGAACTTGAGAACCTCACTAAAATTGTTGTCTCTTTGATGGTTTCCCCTATCCTGAATTACCAAATCTGTGTGCCATTTTTTTCCTTTTTCTTTTCAGAGAAATTTTTGTACAGGGCATGTGCATTTGCCACAGAGACAGAGAGAGACAGAAATCAGTAAATCAGGGGGGGTTGGCCACACTGCAATCCCTTCTTTTCCAGTCTCTTCTCAGGATTTGGGGCATACACGCACACATGCCTGGCTTGAGTTTCAAGCCACTGGGCCTGGGACTCAAACGGCAGTTTGCCGTATGGGAGTACAGGACATAACCATATACCTACCATCTGCTGGTCCCACTGTGTGCCAGTTTTTAAGCTCCTGTTTCCTGCTAGTTTACCTAAGAGAAATCATCAAATCAAGTAGCATTGTAATGGTTTAATAGGAGCTGTTTACACGTGGTCAGCTCTTACATTTCCACACATGGTTTATAAGCCATGACTCGGAGAAGCAGAGCATGAGGGAAAGATGTGGCTCTCAAAGAAGCAGAAGTACCTCATTGCCAAAGCGGAGTTCAATTCTCTACAAAACTAAAGGCCTCTCTGGGGTCTTGCCCTAAGAATAAGATCATGATGAGCACCGTGCTGGCAGCAGAAGTATTTGGCTAACTGGACCGTTTCCTGCATCCTACCCTCAATGTCTCTTAGCCTGCGGAGATTGAACTCAGTAACTTGAGTGCTTACAGGCATACTTGAGTCATTGAAAGAAACAAGTCCTGAATAAAGGAGAACATGACAGCGAGTCCAGCTTCTAAAGGACCTTTCAGGACAGAGGCTCAGAGTTCTGTGTTTTGGATAATTTATTAACATGGTGGGTCTGATCATTCTCACCTAAGGCCAGTCTGGGCCCAGGGTTCAAAGCTGTGGGTGTGTGAGGAAAATTCACTGCTCTCATCATTTCCATATCAACCCCCAGAGAAGGAAGAGCAGAGGCATTTGGCGGTGAAAATTGCCTGCATTTCCTTTACTCCCTTGTGGGCATCCAGCCTCCGTTCTCTCAGCCAGCTGTGCACAGAGCTCAGCTCCCTTGCCCCCCAACGAGGGCCTCCAGTCCATGGTAGGACTGTGTGTGCAGTCATTGAGCCAGAGTCAGGAGCAGTGCACATGCCAGCTCCACAGCTCCAGCCTTATACAAGGTGCACGATCCAAGGCAGTTCCCAAAAGTCATCTTCGGCCCCTGAGCCAAAAAATTATACAGGAGAAAAGGATGTTAGGGTATTTGTCCCCCAGGGGTGCCTGTATTTGTGTCACAAGATTTTCAGTGTTAGTGTTACCTAAATGAAGTAGGTTTGGAATGGGAACAGTTGATTTTCACAGTTTGTCAAAGAAGAAGGCTTTATGACAAGTGACAAAGTGACATCTTCTGGGAGACAGTTGGGTTCACTCAAGATTATCTCTTCACAGGTGTTTTAGGATGAGTGCTTTTATTTTTTTTTTTTTTGGAGAGATTTTTGTTATAGGGTGCATATACTTACTGGAGAGACAGAGAGAGACAGAAAATGAGAAATCACCCTTCAGGGGGATGGCCATGCTGCTATCCCTCGTCCTCCATTTTCTTCTCAGGATTTTGGGCATGCATGCACACGTGCCCGGGATGAATTTTAAACTGCCGGGCCTGGAACTGGAATCACAGTTGACTACATGGGAGTCCAGGGACATAACCATTACACCATCTGCTGGTCCCAAGGGGATGAGCTTTTATAAGGAAATAATTTCTATGCTTGTCTCTCATTAAGTCCATTTATGTACATGGGGGATTGAAACTTGTGTGGCTCTGATTGATGCAGCAGTCTCATTGGTCCATTAGCAAAGCTGGTACTATTCTGATTGGCTGCTCTGTTGCAGACAGCATCCTTAATCCCTCTCTGCAGTGGAGGTGAACTTTGGTTCACTCAGCCTTCTCAGCACATGTGTCAAGTTCTGACAAGTTTTTATAACTTCTCTTCCTCCTTGCTTCCTGGAGCTATGCAAGAGTCAGGCATAGCACTTGTGAGCACTAGTCTTTTTACATTATAAGACTTTAAGATCTCTATGGGCCCTCAGAGTATCTATGAACCCTCTGAAATTGTGTGAATATTTGATAAATAAATATTACTTTTATCTTGGAAAGTTTGGCTATAGTTTTATTAGATTCTTTTTTATTTTTTTGGTAGGTGAGACCAAGAAATGTCAGTAAAACGACACTATCCTTTTACCATTCTTTTTATCATTACTAATAGATAAAACTTTCTTTCATTTTCTTTTACCTTTTCTCATACATTTAACTTGTTATTTTTAAATAAATGTGTATGTATGTGTGTATATATTTATAATAAAATTACAAGTATTTGCCCAGGTCTTTTTGAGTAGCCAAAGCTCTCAATGTACTCTCATGGTACTTTATGAGACTAAGTACCATGTTCACTCGATTTGACAGAGAAGGAAACTGAGGCTCAGAGAGGTAGGTAGATAACCCAGAGTGGGTCTAAGGTTTGGATTCGGGTTCCTCTCACTCTGAAGGCCATTCTGTCCTCACCTTACACAGGGTGACATAGGACCGTGCACTGGCATTTCATGTGTACCAAAAGGCAAAGAAACTGTGTGCATAGGAAGGTTTTGGTAGGAAACGAGGGCTCATTTTCTTGGTAGACAACTTTCTTGTTTTAGTCTGGTCTGTTATTAATTACAGAAAATACCTGAGTCTGGGTAATTTATAAAAATAGAAGTGTATTCAGCTCACAGTTTGGAGGCCCAAGCTCCAAGGGCTGGCTCTGGTGAGGGCCTTCTGGCTTCACCACAGCCGGGGGGAGGGCAGGGGTGCACACCTCTGTACCCAAGTGTCTCAGTCTCATTCCCTTTCATTTTGAACCCTCTAAGCTTCAGTCTTGGAGTCCCTGCCCTGATGACCTTAATTTTAATCTCCCAAAGGCTCCATCTTTCAAGACCATAATCTCATTGCTTTTTTCCTCTTAGTCCTGTCACAAGGAAATCTCAACACATGAATTTTGGGGAACATTCAAGCCATAGCATTTCCTTTGGACCACCTTACTAGTGTTTGTATGTGGGGAGAGGAATGGGGTGTCTTTTCAGAAGCGATTGAAGGGTTGGGGTAGGAAAGATTCTTACAAAGAGGAATATTCCCTTGCCACCAGATCTCAGGAATGTCTCCTAACATAGACAGGCTCCTCGTTTTCATCTGTCAAAGGTCGGGACTGAAGGGAGCTTTGCAGTGAGGTTCACATAGCCACTTGCTCACATTTTTCTCACCCACACACTGTCTCTCTACCCGGTGTCATCCACCCTTACTGTGGTGCTATCGCTTGCGGCAATAACAATACCCTGAAGACATATCTCAGTTCAGAAGGTCACATTTTTAGTAAAGCCCTTTACTCATTTGGCACCTGCCTTAACATTTCCAAGCCTTGGAGGACAGGGTGCGTGAGCACCATGCTGTACTGACTTAAAGTCAAAGTTCTATGATGTTGATTTCTTTCTATCTGTCACTTCAGGAGCTCTGCCATGGCGTGTGCCCTCTCACAGCCCCCTGGGTGCGCAGTGACTTCCTGGCATGGACAGATCCTGCCTCAGGATCCCAGGAACCACCACCTCCCACCCCATCCTGCTGCTCCCAGCCTCTCCTCCTTCCTGCCTGCTCCTGTGACCTGCACGATGTGCAAACACGTGGAATCCATCTCGTTATGTAAGCTTCCTGCTCACTGAGCTGAGTGACTCAGCACTGAGGGGGTGCCAC
>NW_006159534.1:4334136-4337055 GCF_000334495.1 Tupaia belangeri chinensis | reverse complement strand
CCTCGGCACGGGGGGGGTGCCTCCCTCTTCCCCGGCCGCGGGCAGCATGCTAGCCAGTACCAGGTCAGCAGCAAACTGGAATGGAAAACACAGCCTGCTAATAGGGTCCAGCTGACTCCCCTTCATCTCCCAGTGTGTCTGGTGAGCTTGAACAGTCCCAGGGCTGTTGCAAACGAATCCACCCATGGAATTCTCCATCCCTTGCTCATTTTGTTTCTTCCCCTTCTCACCTCTGGCTGAAGATCACAGAACATTCACAATCAGCTCCGCTTTGCCCTGGGGTTGCCACCTTCTGGGTCCCTGTTATGAATTGAATGTTCATATCTCCACAAAATTCCTTTGTTGAGGCCTTGCTCTCCAACATGATGTTTTTTGTGGGGGGAGGGGCTTTGGGAAGGGACTAGGTTCAGATGAGGTCATGGGGTGGAGCCCCCCAGTTGGGACTGGTGCCTTTTTGAGATGAGGAAGAGATTCAGCAAAGACCTACAGAAAAGCAGTTGTCTGCAACTCAGGAAGAGAGCCCTTACCAGAACCCTGTCATGCCAGCACTCTGATCTTAGACCTCTCTAGAACTAGGAGAAGTAAACATCTGTGTTCCCCCCCGCCTCCATGGGACATGTGTGCTCACCAGAGAGAGACAGAGAGAGGGCAAGTGAGATATCATCCCCAAGAGAGGATGGTTATGTCATAATTCCATCTCCTTCATTCTCTCAGGATTTTGGGCACACCCCATCTCCTTCATTCTGTCAGGATTTTGGGCACACATGCACATACATCCAGCCAAGTGGGAGTTTGTTGCCTTAATCACCACGCCACCTGCTGGTCCCATAACTGTTTGTTTTTCAAGCTTCCCAACTATGGTATTTCACTAAGAGTCTCTCTGACCTGAGCCCTCACCTTAAAGCTCTAGCGAGGCTAAGGCGGGAAGTGGTGCTGGTACACCCGAGATGACGCACGGAGACGGCCCAATCTGGATCCAGTCTCTCTCTCTCCTAACTCCATGGTGGAGTAGGCAATCAGTGGGGAGCGCCAGATTCAGAGAGAACAGACCTTGACTGATACTGGTCTCCTATCTGTCTCTCCTTCATCTCCTTCCCCTGTGGCGTGTCATTGTGCTCTCTAAAACAGGTTCCAGTCCTGGAATCCTGGTGAGTATTGGACTAGGAGCCAGAAGACCGCACGTTCTAGCACTGGTTCCTCCACTTACCAGGCATCAAGATTAGGCATCAGGGACCGCACTTGCCTTTCCTGTGTTCTGAAACTCATCTGTCTGTCACTGGCCTCAGCATCTTCTGTTACCCGTTCCGTTTATTAATAGTCAGTATACCAAGATTCGCTTCGTGCCAGCTCTTCCCCTGGGTGAGACACGGTGATCCCTGACCTCAGGGAGTCTGCATTCCAGGGCGAGGAGACAATGAACAAGAAACAGGCACATAAGATTAACTACCGATTATGAGAAGTACTCGGAGGAAGATAAACAGAATGATGAAATAGAAGTTCATTCGGAGGGGTGGAGTACAGAGTGACTTGGAAGAGGTAAGTATTTGCTTAAAAGCCTCCACCTGCAAGCTGAAGAGACACCAGTCCTATCCACCAGGGAAGAGCTTTCCAGGCAGGTATGAGCTAACAAAAGTAAACATGCTTTAAAAAGCCTGTGTGCAGTATAACATAGATATCAAATTGGATAGTGTAAATAAAACTGCCTTCGCTCTCTGAGGTCTTGTCTCCATTCCTTGGTCAAAGTTGAAGAGAACAGGGTTATGGGCCATTGGTGTCACACAGGAGGCCAGCATTGGGGCTCCTTGTGGGAGGGTGTGGTGCAAAGGTGGTGGTCTGAGTTCTCTTCTCTCTGAGGGCACCACGATCCAATCTGTACAGATACCCCTTTCCTTTCACAGCCTGGTGCCTCCCAGTGCTGCCGTCCTTTACCCTCCTTCTTTTAACACACATCAGGCATTTATGGAGCTCCTGCTGTCAGATACGGACCTTTGCTCCTGAGCAGGAGCTCAGGCAGTGACACCCCCTCTGCCACTGTCCTGGGCCCCATCAAAGCTGCTTCCTAACCTGCCCATGACTGGGCTCATGCTGGTTATAGCCCACATTGCTTGCTACTTTGCTCTCTGGCTAGAAGCCTTTGGGAAGCGTGAGCGGCCATCCAGGGACTGCCATGTTTAGCATGTGTGCTCCCTGGGCAAATGTCTGGAGGTGCATGGAATGGCCATGCTGCACTTCTGCCAGGAGTGAAGGTCACTGACCAGCTGAGGAGATCGGCAAGGTGGGGCAGAGCAGGGCCACTGCTGCACTCTCTCCGGGCACACTCCTTAGACCAAGAACATGGGACAGAGAGCTGCAATGTCGAGGCTTCCACCTGCTAAGCATGGAGCCTGCTCTATGGTTCTTTGTTTTGTTTAGTTTTTAATTATCAGAGTGTGTGTGTGCTCATCAGAGAAAGAGAAAAAGAGCATCCCCCAATGGGGCAGAGTCACATTGCAATCCCCTTTCCTCCATTTCTCCATCCTGTGGGATTTGGGCACACTCGCACATGTGCCAGGTGTGTTTTTCAAGCTATTGGGGCTGAATTTGGACCCAGGTGGGATCTGGCTCCCTTGACTACCAGACTATGGGGCCACCCGATCTGTAGTTTTATGTCTCTTAGTTATGTCCCTTCAGCTCTCACATTCTGTAGCTCTGTGATTTTAGGGGGGCAGCAGTTTTTTTTTTTTAATTTTTATTTTCTACCTTAATTCACTATACACCATCACAACACACCAATGAATTTTCCATCCAAAATACACTGTGTACTGGTTCAATCAAGCACATCAACATACATGTTCTCAGCAAGTAATTTTCCAATTCTTACATCCTGCATACCTTGCCCTTTGTCTTGCCATCCCTGATTCCCCATCCCCCACCCTCTGC
>NW_006159534.1:4318144-4333062 GCF_000334495.1 Tupaia belangeri chinensis | reverse complement strand
CTGCCGCCGGTCGCAGCCCTGGCGCGGGCCCGGGTTGGGGGGGGGCAGCAGTTTTCAAACTTCAGCGAGTGTCAAAATTCTCCAAGAGCTCATAAAAAAGCAAATGATTGAAACTGTCGAAACAGCAGCTCATTGGTAGGGTGCAGGAATTTGTATCTCCCTGGCCGTCTGATCTACTCCTACCTCTCGGTCCTCTCTCTCACCCTCTGATACCCCAGGCTCTGTCTCGCCTTGCAGGCTTTGACGCTAATGTCCCTGTAGCTCTTTCTCTGGCTCTTTAAGAGGATGGCTTGTTCTCATTCTTCAGGTCTCAGCTCAGATGTCACCTCCTCAGATAAGTCCTTACTGACTTCTGTCGAAATTGTCCTTCATTTATTTTGCCTATTACTCTTACTTTAATTTTATTGTTTATACATGTATTGTCTATCATAAGTTCCTTCTGGTTAAGGACTTCGTCTTAGTTCATCATTGTGTTACTAACAGAAATACCTGAGACTGGGTGATTTATTAGGAAATGGAGGTTTGGGGCCAGTAGGTGGCATGGTGGTTAAAGGCACTGGACTCCCACATGGCCGACCATGGCTCGAGTACTATGCCTGGCGGCTTTCTTTTACTATCTCTTGCACACGTGCCCTATGGCAAATTTTAAAATAATAATAATGGAAAAATAAAGTTATATAAATAATTCTCTAAAAAAATAACAAAAGAAATGGAGGTTTACTGACCCATAATTCTGATGTCTGCAAAGTCTAAATATTTGGGGCCTGGCATTACACTGGCCTATGATAATGTCTGACAGGAGCAGAGAGGGTGCCATACCCATGGAGAGAGAGAGAGAGAGAGAGAGAGAGAACAGCGGGCAGTTCTCTATGTTGTAACAACCTACTCTCACAACTACTAACCCCTTCTCAAGAGTTAGAACTCACTCAGTCTTTCCCTAAAACAGCACTAATCCAGTTACGAGGCTGGTGCTTTCATGATACAGTCACCATGACCCGGTCATCACTTACTGGGTCTCCCCTCTTAAACTCCATCCCCCCGGGACTAAATTCAAAACCGTGAAGCTTTGGGGGACAAACCATTATTCGAACCATAATAAGGACCTTGCTTTGAACACTGCTCTAGCATTCAGCACATGCTTCTAGAATGAATGAATGGGAGTGTAAAAGAGGATTCATCAAGACCAGGAGTTCTCAAGCTTTCACATGTGACAGAGTCACCTGTACGGCTTTTAGAAACAAGACTGCTCTGTCTTCATTCCCAGAATTTCTGGTTGTGATTACCCAGGTGTGGGCAGTGCTAACAAGTTCCCAGGTGCTGCTGCTGCTGCAGGTCTAGGACGCACGCTCGCAGAGCTGCTGAGCAGGATGAAACCCATCTATACTCTGTTAAAGTGCATCTCCTGGTGGTCACTGAGAGGAGCCTCGGGGGGGGAGTGCAGTTGAGCAAGAAGAGGACTGACCTCAAGGTATTGTGAAAAAGGAAAGGGGCTCCAGGACCCTGCTAAGGCCTCTTCTCAGAGAACTTGGGCTCCTGAGATAGAAGGCTGCTTTTCCCCTGAGGAAGCTGTGGTGGATAAGCAGCTCTTTCCTTCTCTCGCTGCTAAAATAAGTAGAGCTGAGTTCTTAGGCCCAAAATGAACATTCAACAGATTCTCTTTTCTTTTCTTTTCTTTTCTTTTCTTTTCTTTTCTTTTCTTTTCTTTTCTTTTCTTTTCTTTTCTTTTCTCTTCTTTTCTTTTCAGACATTTTTGTGAGAGGGTACATGCCCTTGCTGGAGAGACAGAGAGAAACGGAGAGACAGAAAGTAAGAAATCACCCTTTCCCCAGGGGGATGACCACATAAGTCTTTCTCCTTCATTCTCCTCTCAGGATCTTAGGCATGAATGCACACGTACCCAGCATGATTTCTAAGCCACCGGGCTTGGGACTCGAACCTCAGTCAACTATGTGGGAGTCCAGTAATGTAATCGTCACACCATCTGCTGATCTACATTCAACAGATTCTTGTGTTGTGGTGATAACCTGCATTTTTAAATCAATTCTGACTTCAGAAATTCCAGAAGACCTAAATCAGAGGTTAAAAGGCAGAAAAAGGAGAAATTTTTATCTTCATCCAAAGATGAAGAACTTGGGAACCAGCAGTTAGCGTAATGGCTATGTCGCTGGACTCCCACGTAGTTGACCGCAGTTTGCATCGCAGACCCGGTGACTTAAAACTCACGCCGGGTGCGTGTGTGTGCGTGCCCAAGATCCTGAGAGGAGAATGGAGGAGATTGCGGAGAAGGGATTGCGGTGTGGCCATCCCCCCTGGGGGGGGATTTCTCGCTTTCTGTCTCTCTGTCTCTCTGGTGAGCGCACGTGCCCTATAGCCCCTCACAAAAAAAAAAAAAAAAAAAAGGATGAAGAACTTGAGTGCCAGCAGTAACACTGTGATGAAGGAGTTCCGAGGCTGAATGAAGGTGGGGATGCCGAAGCCATGTGTGCACTGGAGAAGTCTCGGAGTGCAGAAACTGGCTTACGGTTCCTAAGCTTCGACCTAGGTGTGGTGGTTCAGGCAGTAGGGAGCCACTGCAGTGTGGGAGCCACATGTAGAGCCATGGTTTGGATCCTGGGTCAGCCCGAAGCTGCTGAGTGACACAGGCCAGTGACCCTGGCTGGCTGAAAGGCTGGGACAGAACTGTGTCATGACAAGACCCTCTCAATGGTACCTGTTTCTCTCTCACTCACTTAAAATGAACTTGGAAGATTTTTTTTTTTTTTTTTGGAGAGATTTTTGCTATAGGGCATGTGCGCTTGTCAGACAGACAGAGAGAAACAGAGAGACAGAAAGCGAGAAATCACCCCCCAGGGGGGATGGCCACGCCGCAATCCCTACTCCGCAATCCCTTCTCCTCCATTCTCCTCTCAGGATCTTGGACACGCACGTACACACGCCTGGCGTGAGTTTTATGCCACCAGGTCCTGGACACGAACCGCGGTCGACTACATGGGAGTCCAGCAACATAGTCATTACACTAACTGCTGGTCCCTAAACTTGGAAGATTGTTAATCTCAGTGTTTGGAAGTGGGACCACAAGGCATTTTTGCTCCTAACACATTCTGAGGGCATATTTGGAGAAGCACTGACTTTTGATACCTTCAAAGGCAGGAATTTAGTTTTGTTCTGGATGGAAACTTCATGTAGGAATGTGAGAACACTCTGACACACACACATGCACACACAGCCACCACCAGCCTCAGTCCCCAGATAGGGAGGAAAGGGAGTGTCCGAATGACTGGTCCAGTTCTCTTCCCTTTCAGATGTGAAGGTGCCCTGAGAGGTGATATCCCTGCTGCCTGGGAGGGGACCCATGGCTGCTCTTTCATGGGGCAGTTTGGGTGGGTGGAGGAAACTCTGGAAGTAAGTGATAGGCAGCTAGGAAAGTGGAGGCCCAGTGAGCACGGAGTGGAATTTTCCTTTGGAAATCCTTTTGAACTGAAGTGGAATTGAATTTTGGATCTGTGGCCCCCTAGATCCTAGGGCTAAGTGGGTTTTGTTTCCATGATCCAGTAATGAGTAGCATCACTATAGTGACCACGATTCAGGGACAGTTTGTCTAGTTGTGGTAATGGAAACAAGAAGGAAGCCTCTCCCCAAATCCCTCAGCAAAGTCTGCTTTCCGCTTCTGGCTGTTGGGGGGAAGAGGAGGGATGCTTAAATATTCCCCTGTTGGGAAGGACTATCCTGCCTTTTGCTAAGTTAAACACTTCTCAGTATCTTACACTCTTTTAACAAATCACTCATCTCGGGTAAATAAATGATTGTTAATTGTCCTAGAGACATTACAGAGGTGATATTTTCAGATTAGGAAACAGAGTCTGAGAGGTTAAGAAATCTTTTGGGGGGCAGAAGTAGGGAAGAATGTAATTTCTTGTCTCTTAATCCACTAGAGGCCTCTGATACCACCAGGCAAGTGGTTAGTGTCCTATATTTCACATTGGATAAGCAAGTTGGACCTGATAGACAGACGAGGTCAGAGAGTCATGGCCATGGGATGGAATGCCTCTTACACCTTGAATTACAGGGATCTGCTTTAACCCCTACCCTCAGCAAGCAGCCAACTCTAAAAAGATGGTTCTATTTATTTTTTTTTGCTGAAGGGTGCATGTGTTCACCTGAGAGACAGAGAGACAGAAAGCAAGAAATCACCCCTGAGAGATGCACGCCACAATCCCTTCTCCTCTCTTTTCCTCTCAGGACCTGGGTGAACATGCACATGTGCCCTACTTGAGCTTTAAGCCTCCAGGTCCAGGACTTGAACTGCATCAACTATGTGGGAGTGCAGTGATGTAACCACTATGCCATCTGCTGGTCCCAGTTGTGTTTTGTTTTAAATTTTGTTTATTTCTAGAGAATATTTTTCTCTCCCTCATTCCCTTCTTTTCTTTCTTCCAAGGAAAAAGGAAATAGTAATGAAATATTACTCCATATTAAACCACAGAAAGGCATCAAAATCTGCATGTAGGGGCCCAGCCTGGTGGTGAATTTGGTAGCATACTGAACTACACTGCTGGAAACCATTGTTCAGACCCCCTGGTTGACCTGAAGCACATTGGTACATACACACCCAAGACCCTGATGGACCAGAGTGCTGATGGAAGGCATCACAAAGTTACTAAACCCTGTTGAGGGTGCTTCTCTCTCTCTCTCATGTGCATGCTTTCTCTATCACAAGTAAAATAAATATGACTAGAAAATGAAATGAAGGGACCAGCAGATGGTGTAGTGGTTATGTCACTGGACTCCCACATGAATGACAACGGCTCAAGTCCTGGACCTGGTGGCTTGAAAATCTTGCCAGGCATGTGTGTGTGTATGCGCGAGATCTTGGGAGGAGAATGGAGGAGAAGGGATCCAGGTGTGGCCATCTCCCCCTTGGGGGTAATTTCTCACTTTCCCTCTCACTGTGTCTTTTTCTCTCCCTGGAGAGTACACATGCTGAGGCAAAAAAAAAAAAAAAAAAAAAAAAAATTTCATTTTGTGGGACTATTCAGTTAATGACAATTACAATGGAGTAAAAAATGTTCACATTATTCATACCTAAAATTCATTCAACATAGCACTTTGTACTTTCTTCCAAAATAGTCAAAGAGGAGAATAAGGAAAACCTTCCTCTATTTAACTCTCAGCTGATAGCACATTCCCCAGTTAAATTTGCTGCCAAAGAGCACAAACCCTAGAACTCAGTTCCAGGACTATATATACTCAATTCCAGTATATCTGGCTGTTTGCCATTGGCTGGAATTCCTTTATGGGGTCTGTCTGTAGTGTGGTTTGACATTGTACTTTTTGGAACCTTTAAACTGAACCTTTCTGTGGATTATGTTGACGATTCAGACAGCATGGTTATATTTGGGGACTAACTGGATTGAGGTGGGGATGACATGGCTTCAGCCTGTAAAGAAAGGTGACTTATCCTGAAACATGCTTGATGCTTTTCTGATCAAACAAACAAAATTAATTTAGAATGTCTGAGACTCTGGGCCAGCCCCATGACCTAAGGGTTAAAGGAACTAGAACCAATATGGCCAACAGTGCAGTTCAAGTCCTATACCCAGTAGCTTGAGAAATAAGCCGTGTGTGTGTGTGTGTGTGTGTGTGTGTGTGTGTGTACGCTCACATGCCCCAAATCCTGACAGAATGGAGAAATGGAGTAGGGACTGCAGCATGGCCACACTCATTGGAGGGTGCTTTCTCACTCTCCTTTCTCTGTCTCTCTCAAATTAGTGTATACACCCTCAGGCACATTTTAAAAAGAAAAGAAGGTGCAGAAAAGTATACTTCCTGGAGTAGGGATCTGCTCTGTATGCGTATGTATTGTATAGTCTCAGAGCAAATCCCCATGACTGAACTTACACTGTATGGAATACAGCTTGGTACCTCCCTGTTACAGTCACAAAGAAGGGTCACCATCAGAAAATTAAGATTACTAAGATAAGAACCACTAAACCCTAGGGTTGGAAGAACCTTGTAGGTCATCTTGTCCTTTCATGGGCCAATTAGCTCTTGGACAATGAGTGACTCAAATGGGGGAGCTTCTGCCTCTGACTTTGTCCCCAATATCTCAGAAATGAAGATGAGTTCCTAGTCATCAAGATGCTATCAATCCAGTCCAGTGTTTAGTGTTCAGAGACCCCAGTGTATGTATAAAAGAGATTAATGTTGACAAGTATACAAAATCTTGCATCTGACATTGTGCTGAACACTAGCAACACCTCATGTCATTTAATACAATAGCCCCATGAAGTAGACTCTTTATTTTACAGAGGAAGAGGCCAACACTTAACAAGGGCAAATAACTATTCTAGACCACAGTTAATAAATAGAAGAGCTAGGGTTTAAACCTATTTGACTGATTTCACACTTCAAATTCTTTTTTTTCTTTATTTTAATTCTTTATAAGGTACATGTGAGTCTCTCACCAGAGAGAGACAGACAAAGACAAAAAGAGAAAGAATGTGAGAAAGTACTCCCCAGGGTCACACTGCAATTCCTTCTCCTCCATTCTCCTTATGGGATTTTGGGTATGCACACACATATGCCCAGTTTTTTTTCAAGGCCCCAGGTCCAGGACTTGAACTGTGCAGTAGTGGTATCCAGTCACCTGAAATCACCATGCCACCATCTGGCCCATGCATCTCAGACTCTTAGCTGATGCTATTTTATTCTCCCACTTATGAAAAAGTCTACTGTTAATAACATTGTTCTCCTGGGCTGTGTAACTGGTTTTGACTCAAGAGTCAAGAGGCACTTCTCTTTCAAATAATAAGAGGCACATAAATAGGGTTGCTATATTTAACGAATGAAAATTCAGGGTACCTACTGCATTTGAATTTTGGACAGATAATGAAAAAAATTTTTTTAAGTTTAAGTGTGTGTTTGAAATAATTTTATTTATTTATTTACTGGAGAGGTTTTTGCTACAGGGCGTGTGTGCTCGCTAGAAAGACAGAAAGAGACAGAGAGACAGAAAGCAAGAAATCACCCCCCAGGGGTGATGGCCACGCCACATCCCTTCTCCTCCATTCTCTTCTTGGGATCTTAGGCATGCACGCACACGCGCCTGGTGTGTGTGAGTTTAAGCTACTGGGTCTTGGACTCGAACCATGGTTGACAATATGGGAGTCCAGTGACACAGTCATTATGCCAACTGCTGGTCCCTGTTTGAAATAATTTTAGTATAGTTATGTCACAACTATCAATTGACGCATAACCAAAAACTAAAAAATTATCCTTTGTCTGAAATTCAAAGGTACTGGGCATCTTGTCTCTTATCTGGTGTCCATTCTCACAGTAAATTGACCACGTTGGTAAGTTGGTCTCTCTGTAGGCCATAGGGTCGCTCTGGTTTGTGGCTGACCACTTTCCACTGGAAGCTCCTCTTCTAAGGCCTTCTGTAAGGCCCTCAGTCCCTCAGTGTCTGTTTTCTAGTATCAAGAGGTCTTTGCGTATTCTAAGTTCTCCTTCGTTGGTTATTTGTGTGGCAATTATCTTTTCTCAGTTTGTGCCTTGTCTTTTCATTTTTCTTTTTTTAGTTGTTCCATTTATTTCCTAAAAGAGAGATACTCCCATCAGGGCCTTCATGCCATGTTCCATCCCAGTCTCAGCCAGCCCAGATCATGGGCATGCATGTGTGTGCCCAGCATGCTCAGGGAGATCCCAGCCCAGATCAGAGGCATGTGCTTGCATAACTGGCATGTATAGAGCTAGGAGGCCTCAGGACATGAACCCAGGACCTTCTCACATGGGTCCAATACTGCATATCCTTGTATAACTACTGTGCCACTGACTGGCCCGGTATAAGTATTTTTGTTGTTGTTTTGTTTTTTAGTTTTATTTCTTCTGTAAGTGCGAGAGAGAGAGGGATGCTGCTGGCTATACTCAGGGAGGTCTCTGGCCTTGTACTGGAAACCTTTCCATGTAGGATTTTCTCATAAAGCATCACATTTTGCTGCTGGACCAGTCTGGCTCCTATGGGATTTAAAAAAATTTTTTTTAGATTTTTGCCATAGGGCACATGTGTTCTCCAGAGAGAGAGAAAGAGACAGAGAAGATGAGAACTCACTCCCATGTGGGAGTCCAGCACCTTAACCAGTACCCCATCTGCTGGCCCTGAGGGAAAAATTTATTAAACAAGACACAAACAGTACTAAGTATGAAGGACAAGACTGATAATATTGACATGCCTAAAATAAAGTCTGTTATAAAAGATCCCATGGGGGGCTAGCAGGTGGCATGGTGGTTAAGACCCTGGACTCCCACATGGCCAAACACAGTTCAGGTCCCAGACCTGGTGGCTTGCTTTCTCACTTTCCTGCTCTCTCTCTTTCTGATCAAATTAAAAAAGTATAACAAATAAAATTAAATAAATAATTTTTTAAAAATCTCATAGGAGAGCCAACAGGTGGTATGGTATTTAAGGTGCTAGATCTCATATGGCTGACTATGGTTCAAGTCCTGAACCCAGCAGCTTGAAAAACATGCTGGGAATTTGTGCATGTGTGCCCTAAATGGAGAATGGGGGAGAAGGGACTGAAGTGTAATCATATCCCAGGGTTGGGGGGGGTGATGTATCTTTCCCTCTTACTGTTTCTCTCTGTCTCTCTACTGTGAGTATACATTTCTTATGACAAAAACCTTAAAAAAATAAAAAAAGAAAATTCTTCCCTCCTCTGAGGGCTAAGAGAGGTTCTCTTATAATTTCATCAAAATATTTGTCTTAAATTTTATGTCTAAGTCTTTACTCAGAATTTATGTTTGTGTGTGATATGTTGTAGAGTTTTCCATTTCATGTTTTCCTTTAAGAATGAAATTTATACATTTCTTATGGCAAAAACCTTAAAAAAATAAAAAAAGAAAATTCTTCCCTCCTCTGAGGGCTAAGAGAGGTTCTCTTATAATTTCATCAAAATATTTGTCTTAAATTTTATGTCTAAGTCTTTACTCAGAATTTATGTTTGTGTGTGATATGTTGTAGAGTTTTCCATTTCATGTTTTCCTTTAAGAATGAAATTGGTATGGAAATAGGTGCCCTGCAGGGTTGTTCTAGGATTCTACAAGATAACAGGTAGAAAGGACTGCAGGTTGGTGCTCAATGCTGCTTTCTTCTAGGATTCCTTGTAGGAAAGAATTGACTAGGAGAAAAATACCTCAAAGAAACGGACACTCTTTTCCAAACTTACTGGACTAAATTGGCAGAAATTTTGCACTTATAGTCTTATGTATGGCTGTCAACATAAAAAGGAGGCTGAGGCAAAGTAAGTGAGAAGAAAATAATTGATTTGAAGCAAAGTTTATAGATTATTGGCCTGCACACAGCATTTGAGTTGCCCTGAATAATGTGTGCCGAAGTTTCAGGGCAATTTGTTGTGTTCATGGTAGAGTGCACGTGTGAGAGAGAGAGAGAGAGAAGAGAGAAGCACCCTCCACAGGGCCTGCCATGCTGTGGTCACCTTCCTCTAGTCCTCCAACTTGCCAGGATCCTAGGTGTGCACACGCATTCTGGCTGACCAAACTCTGGTCAGCGTGTGGCCTCCAGCTCTACGGTCTGGTATGATACCAACTGTGTCATAGAGGCTGGGCTGATTTTGCAATTATTTTAAAGGCAAAAGTTGTGAGTGGGGAGGGAGAAAGAGTGGGCCCTGTTCAGACAATGATGGAAAAATAATTCTCTTTGGAAGCTAGATGGGCTTGGGAGTCAGATGATAGCTTGTGATAAACGGTCCAGTTGTGTTGCACTTAAAATCTTATCTGTGACAAAGGTAAGCCTAAAGGTTTTCCTAGAATCAGAAGAACAGATTTCGAGCCCAGCCAGGTGGTGAGATGTTTAAGGTGGATGGAATCCACATGAGTGACTAAGTGGTTCCGGTTTTGGATCTGACTGCTTAAAAAACATGTCAGTCACGTGTGCGTATGTGCCCTGACTCCCCAGAGGGTAATGGAGAAGGGTTTGCTGTGTCACAGGGGAATGCTTGTTTATGTGCCCCTTCCCCCTGCCCCCTGTCTCTCTCTGGTGAATACATGTGCCCCATAGCAAATTTTAAGAGGAAAAAAAAGGCTTTTGGAGGCAATCTGGCACGAGGATACCTTTCTAGCAAATACTGGAGCAGATCTTCTGAGACATAAGTGTCCGTCATCATCCTGACGGTACTTCCAGAGGAAGATTTTGCAACCACCCACATACCTGACTCAGTGTCTCACAGTCTTGTATCATTGAGTTCTTCCTGATGTCTTCAAGTTTCTCTTACTACAGCATAAACTATCCTCTCTTCTCATAGCGAGGAAGCACCACTAGAAAACAGGCATTTAAACTACATAGCAACATTCTGTAGCAGTTGAAGTCCAGCCAGCTGCTTCATTTGCCTGTTTTGCAAGTTATTATGGAATGTTGGGTCTAGCCCAGATCTCTTAATCCGCATGAAAAAACTGAGCCCCTGAGAGGTCCAGTGCTGACTATGATCCCACCGCTAACAAGGAGCAGCAGCCAAATTTGAACTCAAGTTTTCTGAGTTCCAAATACAGATATATATATATATTTTTTTTCCTTCTCTTTCACTGAGGGTCTCCTGTCACTGGTCACATGTCTTAGGTGACCCTGGATCTTTCAGACATCCCCAAGAACCAATTTGAGAAGTCATAGCCCCAGAGTCAGAAAGCTCCAGGGTCCCGCTCACTCTCTATAGCAAATTACAAAAAAGAAAAAAGAGGAGGGGGAGGACCAGCAGTTGGTGTAATAGCTATGTTGCTGGACTCCCATGTAGTCGACTGTGGTTTGAGTTCCGGACCCGGTGGCTTAAACTCACGCCGGGCGTGTGTGCGTGCGTGCCTAAGATACTGAGAGGAGAATGGAGGAGAAGGAATTGTGGCATGGCCTTCCCCCCGTAGGGGTGATTTCTCGCTTTCTGTCTCTGTCTCTCTCTGTCTTTCTGGCACGCGCATGTGCCCTATAGCAAAAACTTCTCAAAGAAAAAGAGAAAAGGGAGTATAGGACCTGGAAAGAGCTAAATCATTAATTTGGGATTCATTTGTTCAACAAATAGTTTTCAAGTGCTTATTTCATGTGTATAATAAAAAGGTTGAAATCTGGGTGTAGTGTTTTCATATTACACATCTTCCATTAACTTTCTGTTTGCCTTTTTTTTTTTTTTTTTTTTGGGCTTGGGAGTCAGATGATAGCTTGTGATAAACGGTCCAGTTGTGTTGCACTTAAAATCTTATCTGTGACAAAGGTAAGCCTAAAGGTTTTCCTAGAATCAGAAGAACAGATTTCGAGCCCAGCCAGGTGGTGAGATGTTTAAGGTGGATGGAATCCACATGAGTGACTAAGTGGTTCCGGTTTTGGATCTGACTGCTTAAAAAACATGTCAGTCACGTGTGCGTATGTGCCCTGACTCCCCAGAGGGTAATGGAGAAGGGTTTGCTGTGTCACAGGGGAATGCTTGTTTATGTGCCCCTTCCCCCTGCCCCCTGTCTCTCTCTGGTGAATACATGTGCCCCATAGCAAATTTTAAGAGGAAAAAAAAGGCTTTTGGAGGCAATCTGGCACGAGGATACCTTTCTAGCAAATACTGGAGCAGATCTTCTGAGACATAAGTGTCCGTCATCATCCTGACGGTACTTCCAGAGGAAGATTTTGCAACCACCCACATACCTGACTCAGTGTCTCACAGTCTTGTATCATTGAGTTCTTCCTGATGTCTTCAAGTTTCTCTTACTACAGCATAAACTATCCTCTCTTCTCATAGCGAGGAAGCACCACTAGAAAACAGGCATTTAAACTACATAGCAACATTCTGTAGCAGTTGAAGTCCAGCCAGCTGCTTCATTTGCCTGTTTTGCAAGTTATTATGGAATGTTGGGTCTAGCCCAGATCTCTTAATCCGCATGAAAAAACTGAGCCCCTGAGAGGTCCAGTGCTGACTATGATCCCACCGCTAACAAGGAGCAGCAGCCAAATTTGAACTCAAGTTTTCTGAGTTCCAAATACAGATATATATATATATTTTTTTTCCTTCTCTTTCACTGAGGGTCTCCTTTCACTGGTCACATGTCTTAGGTGACCCTGGATCTTTCAGACATCCCCAAGAACCAATTTGAGAAGTCATAGCCCCAGAGTCAGAAAGCTCCAGGGTCCCGCTCACTCTCTATAGCAAATTACAAAAAAGAAAAAAGAGGAGGGGGAGGACCAGCAGTTGGTGTAATAGCTATGTTGCTGGACTCCCATGTAGTCGACTGTGGTTTGAGTTCCGGACCCGGTGGCTTAAACTCACGCCGGGCGTGTGTGCGTGCGTGCCTAAGATCGTGTGTGCGTGCGTGCCTAAGATACTGAGAGGAGAATGGAGGAGAAGGAATTGTGGCATGGCCTTCCCCCCGTAGGGGTGATTTCTCGCTTTCTGTCTCTGTCTCTCTCTGTCTTTCTGGCACGCGCATGTGCCCTATAGCAAAAACTTCTCAAAGAAAAAGAGAAAAGGGAGTATAGGACCTGGAAAGAGCTAAATCATTAATTTGGGATTCATTTGTTCAACAAATAGTTTTCAAGTGCTTATTTCATGTGTATAATAAAAAGGTTGAAATCTGGGTGTAGTGTTTTCATATTACACATCTTCCCTTAACTTTCTGTTTGCCTTTTTTTTTTTTTTTTTTTTGGGAGGTTTTTGCCTTAGGGTGCATGCACTGGCCAGAGAGAGAAAGAGACAGACAGGGTGAGAGGGAAAGTGAGAAATCACCCCCTGCGGAGGATGGCCATGCTGTAGTCATTTCCCTTGTAGTCTCCTCCCGCGATCTTGGGCATGCGCACATACGTGTTGGGCATGCGTTTCAAGCTGCCAGGTCTGGGACTCAAACAATAGTTGGCCATATTGTAGTCCAATGATGTAACCGCTAAGCCGTCTGCTGGCCCTGCCATGAATTTTTTGAAGACCGCCTTATATTTCAGACTAGGTTCTTCTTTACTGTAAAGTCTATTTTTCATATGTGCATATCTACTGTTTAAAAATGCAAGTGTTTGGGCCAGTGGTGACCTGGTGGTTTAAGTGCTAAATCCCACAGGGCTAACTGTGTTGTTTGAGTCCCAAACCTGGTGGCTTAAAGAGGGTGTGGATTCATGTGCAAAATCTCGCATGGAAAATGAAGGAAAAGCAGTTGTGACATGGCTGTCTCCCTTGGGGTGAGGGTGTTTGCCTCAGTTTCCCTCCCTCTTTTTGTTCTCTTTGGCAACTACATGTACCTTATAGGAAATTAATTAAAAAAAAAAGTTGATTCACAACACCCCATCTTTAATCCTTAAGAAATAGACACTGGAGCATTGTTCAACTAGCATTCTTATTTTTGAATTGGTGTTATCTGGAATCCACCTATGGGGTGGGCAGTGAAAAGAAAAGTGATCTCTTGATAGTTTTACAACTCAATAGCAAGGCTGCAATTCAATTCTAGGACACCTGATTTCTGGGTCTCTGCACTCAAAGCACGAGATTAGATCAAATGACCTCGCTCAGATTACACACGGCATATGCACACAGAATTATCAGAATGTTGTGAGGTTCTAGGCGATTAGAATTTTCTGTCCTTACTAGTTCTAGGGAAAAAGTCAACATTTCTGACTTAGAGAAAAGCAGACTATGCCTATTAAATAGGAGGATGTGGTTATAACACTTCTGAGCAAAACCAAAAATAAGTAAATTTAAGAAAAGATATTACTGAAAGCTGTAGACATTGATCACTTTGAGAGTGAATCACGGAAGGTTATTGACAAGTATAATCAAGATGCCCAGGCCAGAGTCTGAAGTTCTATTGGTTGTCCAGAGGTGACCAGAATTGGTTTAACTCAGCGGTTGACTGTTTTCCCCCACTCATCACCTTTCTTTCTACCTCCAACCTTCAGTTTCTCCTTCCTATCCACTCCCATTCTGGATTTGGTGGAGAGGCTGACAACACTTTCCCCAGAAAGTCTCTACAGGGATCAGTATTCTAGTATCATAAATGAGTTGGCATGTGGTTCTCCTTCAGAGAACTGTCCTTGAAGTATCCCAGCAAAAAGCAGGAAAAGGATTGGAAAAGGAAATAGATCCAAACTGGAGAGAAAGACTTCCTTCCCAGAGAACATTGAATATGTATGGAGAGCCAAGCCTGGGAGTGGTGCCCATTGCTGAGAAATTCTCATGGCCCAGACTGAGATCCACTGGGTTGTGTCCTTCTGTCTCCTAAGTGCATGTAACATTAGCCCTGGGGCTAGGCCTAGGGCAGTCTTGCATTAGGTAATTGGAAGCAGAACCAAACAGGGCACTTCCCTTTCCTCATAGTTACAAGGATTCAGCCAATTCCAGGATTTAGGCTAAGGCCTGTTAGGCCCCAGAGTCAGCTTTTCTAGGAAATGCCATCTGTTAGAAGTACTTATTTCTGGGCAGCTGAATTACTATTAGTTCAATTTGTGTCGGTGCTCTGTGGCATGGTTCATCTTACCTCTCACACCAGGTAGCAGGGAAAAAGGGTAGCAATGTGGTATTTTCTTTATTTTAAATTTACTATAGGGTACATCTGCTTGCTGGCTGGAGAGAGAGAGAGAGAAAGTGAGAAAGCACTTCCCAGGGGGGATAACCATATTACAATCTCTTTTCCTTCATTCTTCTCTTGGTAACCATATTATAATCTCTTTTCCTTCATTCTTCTCTTGGGATTTTGGGCATGCATGTATATGTGCCCAGTGTGTTTCTCAAGTTACTGGGTGTGAGCCTTGAACTGTTATGGTCAGCCTTGTGAGTTCCAGCCGCCTTAACCATCTTGCCACCAGCTGGCCCCGAATGAAGTATTTTCTACCGTCAAATTTACCCTCTGTTTTGTATGTTCTGTCTGTTTCCCCAGCTTATTGTCAGCCCCCTGCC
>NW_006159534.1:4296689-4317846 GCF_000334495.1 Tupaia belangeri chinensis | reverse complement strand
CCCCCCACACACACACACTAGGCCCCCTCCCTCAGTTATCAAGCCCCTACACAATTTAAATGCTTATGTAAATATTCATGTCAGTCTAGTTTCTTTACCAGGAGCACCAAGGCTCAGTACTAGTGTAAACAAAGAAATGCTATTAGGAAACTCGTCCCTTAGGTGTCTTCAGTTGGACTGGTGGCTTTTGTGTTACAGTTGTATCTCCAACAACATGCACATAGGTTTGCCTTTCGGATTCCTTATTTTGAATGCATTGTCAGTCCACACCCACCTCCAGAATAAGTTTCTATCCTTTCTCTGATCAGTGGGACAGATCCTGCCAATGGAGGCTGGTGCTTCTGCCTAGTGTTGTGCGTGATTTGAACAGAACCAATTTCTCAGCATTTCTTTGGCCCAAATGCACAGGGACCATCTTCTTAGGAATTCAGTCCTGGCAAGGGCGTTTGCAAATTCTTTATGGTTTTCAGGAGTTCACAATTACAGGCAGAAAGAGAGGAGAGGTATACCTGCTGACTTAAAATTCAGGAGACAAATTCTTGTTCAGTACCCAAGGAAACTAGTTTTCTGGGGACTAGCAGATGAAACAATGGTTACGTTGCTAAACTCTCACATGGCTGACAGCGGTTCAAGCCCAGACCTAGTGGCTTGAAACTCATGCCGGATGTGTGTGCGTGTGTGTGTCCAAGATTCCGAGAGGAGAATGGAGGAGAAGGGATTGTGGTGTGGCCATCACCCCTTGGGGGTTATTTCTTGCTTTCTGTTTCTGTGTCTCTGGCAAGCACATATGCTACATAGTGAAAATCTCTCTCTTATAAAAGAAAAGAAAAGAAAAGAAAAGAAAAGAAAACTAGTTTTCTAAGGAAAAACTCAGGGAGACTAGAAACCCTTGAGATGTAAATTGTAGAAGCAGGAGCTAGGGATGGAGAGGGGTAGGGATCCATGCATTCAAGCTAAAGTCAAGAGGGACATCCTTATTTCTTTCCCCTCATGTCCCATCCATTAGCAGCTCTGGTAGTCTCACCTTCGAGGCATGTCCTGATGTCACTAACATCTATCTCCACAACAGCACTCAGGCCTCTCACCTGGTCAACCAGAAAACCAAGTCGAACTAGTTTTTATGTATCTTCTCTTGCTGCTTTCTAACTCATTCTCCCCGTAGAAGACAGAGAAATCTTTCACAGTTTCAAATTAGGTCACACCACTTTGCTGCTTCCATTGGCTCCTCCTCGTTCTTGGAATGACATCACACTGTTTGCTCTGGCCCATAAGACTGAGAGTCCTGGTTTCTGCTCCCCTCTTCTCAGTCCACTCTCCCCCAGGTTGCTGCACTCACCACATGGTCTCCACTCCATTGATGGCCAAGTTCTGTGATACCTCAAGGCCTTTGTTATTCCCCTCCCTTGGCCTGGAATGCCCTTTCTGGCTTCATATGCCTGGCCCATGTTGCAGGTATTTGCTTAAATACCCTCTTCTGAGAGGCCCTAAGTGACTTCCTTTTTATCAAATGTACCAATACCTCCCTTCCTGCCTTCCCAGTTGCCATCTCATCACTTTGGTCCTTTCTAGCACTCCTTGTCATTTAAAATCATCTTGTGTATTGATCTGTTTACTTATTTGTTTTCAACCACTGGTGCGATGGGAGGTAACATTACTCTGCAGATCTGCGTGGCCCTGTATGGTGGCCACTAGAGCCACATGTGGCTATTGAGAACCTGACATGTGGCTTGTCTGAACCGAGATGTGCTTTAAGAATAAAACACATCCTGGGCTGGCCCTGTAGCACCGTGGTAAGCCCTGTGCATAGGGAGCTGGAACCCACATGGCTGACTGTGGTTTGAGTCCCAGTCCCAGTGGCTTGAAAAACATGCTGGATGTGTGTGCATACATGCCCCTAACCCTGATGGGAAGGAGAAATGGAGGACAGGGCATTGTGGTGTGACCACGTCCCATTGGGGGTACTTTCTCCCTCTCTCTCATCCTCTCCCTCTCACACATGTGCACACATGTGTGGACCTGCACACACATACACACCCTCTGGTGATAAAAGAGAATAAAATGCATCCCAGCAGAAATCATGATAAAGGGTTGAGATAATGGGTATGCTGATTATCCTGAATAATTATTACGTATTGTACTCTTGTGCTTTAAATTCATATTGTACCCCCAAATATATACATTTATCATATATTAATAGAAAATGCTTTCTAAAAAAGAATGAAATCCACACCAGACTTTGGAAACTTAGTAGGAAAAAAAGAATGAAAATTTATTTCTATGTTTTTATATGGCCATTTGAAATGTCCTACTTGGGACCAGTAGTTGCCATAATGGCTACGACACTGGATTCCCATGTAGTTGACTGCGGTTTGAGTTCCAGACATGGAAGCTTAAAATCATGCTGGGCACCTGTGCATGTGTGCCCAAGATCCTGAGAGGAGAATGGAGGAGAAGGGATTGTGGTATGGCCATCCCCCCGGGGGGTGATTTCTCTCTTTCTGTCTCTCTCTCTCTCTCTCTTTCTGGTAAGTGCACACTCCCTATAGCAAAAACAAACAAACAAACAAACAAAACCTCTCAAAAAAAAAAAAAGAAAGAAAGAAATGTCTGATTGTGCATGGGGCTCACATTTTATTTCTGGGACAGGTCTGATCTGAATCATCATTACTCTCCACAGTGTGCATTTGTTTACTGAATAGTGGTTTATTTATCTCCACTTTCCCTTTGAAACTTACCAAAGATAAGTGGCTTCTAGAATTGTCAACTGTTCATTTCCTTGTTCCATCTGTTTTGAATTAGGGGAAAGACAAAGCAAAACTCAATAACAACAACATGAACAAAAAAAAATCCCCTGAGCCATCCAGTCCCGAGTAGCAAGCCAAGAAAGGCATGCTGGGATTTGAGAGTGAGTGGGAAAGCCAGGCGGGGCCAGGAGCCGGCATGTTGTTGCAACAGCCAGAGCTCTCTTTCCTTAGTCCTAGGCAGTGATCTAAGCAGCATTCCTAGAACCATCGACACTAGCAATAAATTAAGTAAACAGGCAGAAGGTCACCAGAACCCAGTCTCAGCCAGCCCTGAGGTTTAGCTCTCTGGTCTCCTGTGAGCCAAGGGACTGGAGGAGACTGGAGGGGAAGTCTCCTCCTCCACCAGAACCATCCGAAAACCCTACCTTTCTGCTTGTGTGGTGGGAGAGATCGCAGATGTCGGAGAGCTAATGTGTGTGGAAGAAAGGGAAATAATCACGACGCTACAAAAGCCCTGTTATTATTTTTTCCTGATTTTCCTTTTAAGGGCTTCTGGAGACAGACTGGGATTAATACTTCAAACTAGGGAGGAGTAACGTCAGCTAACTCATTAGCTGAAATTATCTAATTAATCTTGGGGCCAAAATTGAACCCAACAGGATTTACTAAAGTGTAGAGAATTCAATAAGCTCTGAAGCCAGAGACCATATCCCCATTCATGGGGTAGGGACGTGGATGGGGAGAGGTGGGGAGGAATGAGATAGGGCTGGGAGATGCCTTGTTCTGGGGGCAAAGGATCCCAGGTCAGGGTGGGGTCACCTGAGACTTTTCTGACTTCACAGATCTGAGCTTTCAATTCTAGCCATAACTTCTTTCACTCTACTCATTCATTCATTCCATAAATATTGAACTCCTACTAGGCCTTTTGCTAGGATTGTAAATTGAATACAATGCTGAAATCTATATTCTATAAACAATTAAAAAGTAAATGAAACAAATGTAAACTGCAAAGTTCTGTGAAACAATTAAAGTGGGTGTCTCTTGAGCACAGGATGTGGGAAAGGGAGACTTCTCGATATAAGGGACATTTAATTCAAGATCTGGAGGGAAGAATTCCTCGCTGCCCCTTTAATACTTCAGAGATTTTATGAGGGCGTTTATTTATTCATCAGACATTTATTGAATAACTCACAAGACTAGATCCTTTGCTGTGCACTACCAAAGAAAAATGACCAAATCAAGGATCTTGCACCTGGAGAAATTCATAATGGCATAGAAGAGACTGACACCAAGGTCAACAAGAAAGCATTTCAGGAGAACGACGCGGTACAGTTGAGCTAGGTAACCTTTAAGGTCAGTCCTGTGTCTTAACATTCTAAACAGTTCCTATTGCATGTCTAGAAGTTTGGGAATGCCCACTCCCTCTAAGGATTTTTATTTTATTATTTTATTGTATTTCTTCCATGAGTGAGAAAGAGAGAGAAAAAAGATAGAGAAACAGCACCCCAAACAGGGTCATGATGCAAAGTCCATCCCTAGCTTTCAGCCAACCCTAGACTGTGGTCAGGCATGTGCCGAGTATACTTAAAGAAGTCTCTAGCCTTAGACAGGGAATCCTGTTAGGTGGGGTTGCCTCACAGAGCATTGCGTTTTACAGCTGCACCACATCTGCTCCCCTCTCCAAAGATCTTAGAATCCACCAGCAGATGGAAGGCATGCATATGTAAACTATTAAGATTGCAGAATCTTGCACCTACAGTATGTTATTCCTATTTTCTTAGCTCAGCAACCGTCTGTCTATTCAGATCATTAATGCCTTTTAAATCAATGAGTCCTAGCATCTCCCCTTTAATCATTTAACCATTTTCAGATCTCTTCATTTTATGAAAAAATATATGCACTTTTTTTTCCAGGGTCTTGTGAAAAGGTCTGGGATTAGGGTTTAGATACCATCTGTCACTTGCTTTTTATTTATTTATTTATTTTTTTGCTATAGGGTGCATGCACTCACCTGATAGAGACAGAGAGATAGGGAAAGTGAGAAATCGCCTCCCGGGGGAATGGCCACCCCACAATCCCTTCTCTTCCATTCCCCTGTTGGGATTTGGGGCACACATATACACATGCCTGGTGTGATTTTCAGGCTACTGGGTCCGGGACTCTGACTGCTCAGTGGGCCATGTGGGACCCAGTCACCTTAACCTGCATGCCACCTGCTGGCTCCTGTTACTTTGAGCAAGTCACCTCCTGAGTCTCATTCTATGTGTGTATTCAGTCTGTGTAAAACTGATGACTATTCTGAGTTGCTGGGAAGGAGAAGGGTATTACACTGAGAAATTAACTCATTTTCTAGAAGCAAAAAAGTGAGGTCACTTTTGCTGTAAATTGTTAGAGGAGCTGACTGAATTGACACACTGCAAATAAAGCCTCAATATCTTTAGGCAGGAGAGAGTGATGTATGATCTGAATGGTCAGGTAGGTGAATCCTCCTCTTCCTTCTTTCATCCCTTCTCCATAGTGGTCTATAATCCCTACTACCTCTTTACCTGATATTTTACGGAAATCTCTTCTACTAAATTCCTCATTGGTTTCCATATTGCTGAACCCACATCCACACACATCTATGAAATATTAGTATCTCTGAAAATGTTGTCTTCCTTTGGCTTTTTGAGACTTCCCTATTCCTTGTTTCTCCTGTATTTCTGGCTGCTCATCTTTTAATCTTCTTCACTCGTTTGGCTGGCATTTAAAATAAAAAAAATTCTTCCAGAATCCCTGTTTTCTTTACTCATCCTACTCCACTTTTGAACATTGATAACCAAGACCATGTCTTTAGCTATCCCATAGACATTCATCAAGCTCTTGGGACCAGCAGTTTAGCATAATGGCTATGTCGCTGGACTCCCATATAGTTGACCGCGGTTTGCGTCCCAGACCCGGTGGCTTAAAACTCACGCCAGGCGTGTGTGCATGCGTGCCCAAGATCCTGAGAGGAGAATGGAGGAGAGGGGATTGCAGCATGGCCATCCCCCTAGGGATGATTTCTCGCTTTCTCTCTCTGTCTGGCTAGTGCACGCGCCCTATAGCCAAAACCTCTCAAAAAAGACATTTATCAAGCTCCCAAATCGTCTATCAGGCCCTTATCTCTCATGTGACCTTTAGGCACATGTCTTAAACGGCCTGTTAGACTTCCATCAGATAAATTAACTCCAAAACCAGTTCTGTTATTCCTTTATTGGAAACTGGCACTACCAAGAAGTTAAGAGCTATCTAGACTTCTGTTCTCTGTCATAGCATTAATTTAATATAGACATATTGGTCCCTAACTATGTTTAGGCATTGGGCCTTATGCTGGGAGGACAGCTCCTGCCCACAAGAAACTCCTACTCTAGGTTAGCAACCAGAGAAATACAGAGTGTGCTGTAATTAGAGGGGTAAATGCAAGAATATAAGCATACCCAAGAGATAGACATTAAAAAAAAAAAAGCATAGCAGAGAGCTAATGGGGAGAGGAAATAGGAGGAAAGCCTTTTTTGAAGAGGTGATCCATGAAATGGATTTTGAAAGAAAAATGGTAATGGAATTCTCTTGATACATGAGAGAGGTAGGCATCTTGGGCATTGGGAATAACTGTAAAAGGCATGAGTATGTGAAACTATGAGAAAGCATCAGCAGTTTGATCACATACAAGGCAAGGTAAGGTTAGGCAGGAGGTGAACCTGGAGTAGTAGTAAGGGGTCCGTATATCAAGAAGAGCAGTAATCACTAGAACTTACAAAGTGCATTATACTTGCAAGATTACTAGAGTTCAATCTACTCTGTATTATTATTCACACCCTACAGCAAGGAACCCAAGAGCTTATGTATCTGATACGGGTTGGCTGAAATCTACCCCCGTTAGTTTTTGTTTCCAAAGCCTAGACTGTTTACCGTCTACCACATTGCTAGAGCATGATGCTCCTGTGTTCTTATCTCATGGAGCATATGCTCTGGCACACGCTACTCAGCTCCCATTACGTTGCATTTGTGTGGGTCAGTTCTGTACTTAAGGGGATTGGCAAAAATCTAGAAGAATGGGCCAGGTTCATAACAAGCCAATCACAACAGGTTCATCCCCCTTGACAGTGGTTTGTTTAAAAACCAAGGCCAGTCCATGCACTGATGAAAGGATACATTTTAAAACATGGTATATCCATCCACCGGACTATTATTAGGCAGTAAAAAGAAATGAAACAGTGATACATACTGCAATGTGGATGAACCTTGGAAGCAATGTGCTCGGTGGCAGGAGCCGATCACTGAGGACCAGGTATTGTATGATTCCACTCGTGTGGGATGTCCAGAATAGATGCATCTATAGCAACAGAAAGTACCTGGTGGCTGCCTAGAGCTGAGGGGGATGGGCAAGCTGGAGATTGATGGCTAAAGGGTGGCAAGTCTCTTTTGGAGGTGATGAAAATATTCTAAAGGTGATTGTCATGATGGATACAGAACTCTGAATATACTAAAAGCCATACTTCAAATGGGTGAATTATATGTCATGTGAATTACATTTCAATAAAACTGTTCAAAAGAGAAAGGCCAAAACCAAAAATTAAAAAATCTATCACAGGGTGAAAAAGACTATACAGTGGGTTGGGAGGGGACAAGCGATGGCCTCTACTCTTATTTGCAAGGTCAGAAACAAGGGTGAGGCAACCTTCGCCATACTTGGTAGTAGGCACTATTGCCTCCTTTAAGAGCACTGTGGCCCACTCTGGTTATTGTATGGCTATACGGTAAATCAAAACATGTTTGCTTCCACCATGGTTCTTTTCCCCTGCCTTCCTGGGCCTTCTAATTTGCTTTCTTACTATTCTCCCACTTTGTAAATCATCTTCAGCACCATGCAAACCTGAGCTTGTCAGTTCCCTACTTAAAATCCTCCCAGGGACCCTCATAAGCTTCCTGACAAAGCTCCCCCCCCCATTTTGTGGTACACAAAGGACTTTGCAGGGCCACCTCTCTGGCTCTGGCTTTTACATGTATCCACATCCACATGGAGCCATTTGCTGTTCATACCTGTTTCTTCTTGAATGCTGGAATCCCTGCCTCAAACAACTTTTCTTTCACCTGCTTTAACTCCACTCCTGCCCTTCAGGATGGCTCAACTAGCACCTTTTTCAAGAAGCTTTAGATTTCTCCAGGCTGGATTAAAGGCCCCTCTTTTGTGCCCAGAATGCTTTCTATACAGTCTGCTATCTAATCTGTGCACTGGGTATTTATTAGTCCCTTCTAGTTAGGTTAGCTTCAGCTCCAGTCTAGATTTTACTTTCTTGACCTTGGGCCAGTCACTTTTCTTTGCCATACCTCAATTTACTCATCTACAAAATAATACCTTCTTTACAAATGTGCTCTAAAGAGCAAAGATATTAAAGTACATTAAAACACTATTTTATTTATTTTTTAGTTTGCTATAGGGCACACGTATTTGCCAGAGAAAGACAGAGAAAGAAGGAAAATGAGAAGTCATCTTTCAGGAGGGATGGCCGTGCTGTAATTCTGTCTCCTCTATTCTCCTCTCAGGATTTTGGGCACACCTATCAAGCTGCCCAGTTCAGGACTCCACATGCACAGTCAACCACGTGGGATCCAGTCACTTTAACCTCCATGTCACCTACTGGCCCTCAAACGTTATTTTATTCAAAGTATATATTAAAAACTTGTATTACAAGTGTATGTTAAATTGCTTTGTACAATACCGTACAATATGGTTACTTTGATTTGTGCAAGCCCGTATGTGAAATTGCTTTGTACAATACCGTACAATATGGTTACTTTGATTTGTGCAAGCCCTAAATCAAAGTAACCGTTATTCTTGCTGTTCCTATTACTCATTAATTCTAGACCATAAGGCCCTTGAGGGCAGTGACTTATTCAATAGCTAGTATACTGTCTGGAATCTGGCAGATGTTCAGTAGCTATTCGGATCTATGATCTCCATGTTTCTCTTCTTTCTGTGTTGGCTCTGTCACCTCAAGTCTTTTGGATTCATAAAGGCTGGGTGAAACTGTAGCTCAATTTATTTATTTTTTTCCTTTTTCTTAATCGAGTAAGATAAGAAGGAAAAAAAAAAGGAGAAGAAGAAGTATTCATATCACTTATAGATTTCTCAGTGCTGGGCCATGGTCCAGCCCCCAAGGAATTTATTTTTTTTTCCTTTTTCTTAATTGAGTAAGAAAAGAAGGGAAAAAAAAAAGGAGAAGAAGAAGTATTCATATCACTTATAGATTTCTCAGTGCTGGGCCATGGTCCAGCCCCCAAGGGACTGACTGAAAGTTATTTCTGTGATAAGAGCGCTTTGGGGCCTTCCCTGTTCTTGCTCCCTTGTTCCTGTAGAAATCCCTTCCTGCTTTTATGGCTTCTTCTGTCCATTCTCGGACTCTTTAAAGATTTTCAAAGAATGTGTTTATGGGAGGGGGAGAAGAGTTTGTATGTATCTTTGGTGAAAAATGCAACTTTCTGAAATTGTCCCAGGAGAAATGAATATAGATGAAGTAGTATGCTTTGCCCAAAGACTTGGAACCTGGAAGTGCTTCATCTGAACAGGAATATCTACCTCACTCAGTAGAGACCACATTCATTTTTTCCATGTTTTTGTTAGAGCCCCATCATCTGATAGGGGCTCTGGTGGATGAAGAGCTAGACTAGGTGAACTATTTTTTGTGAATGTATTTTCCATACACAAAATAGAACAAATTGGCTGGAAAAATGGTTTTTATACTGATTTGTCATTTTATTTATGTAAAAAGTCATTTAAAAATATAGAACAACAAAATCACATTGAATAAACTATCTTAATTAAAAGTTTAGGCAAAAGAAACAAGTATAATCTAAAATATTTTAGTTTTTGTAATGTGTCACAATAAAGATGGTTTAGTCCAAGTCTTTGGTTTACCTTTGCACTGAGTTATCTACTTTTTTTTTATAAATGACTCTCAAGAGTTTTGTAAGAACTCTGGCTATGACTTTAAATATACTTCCTCACTCATGACTTGTTTTTTGCTATAAATGCATGCACTTTCAGATGTTGGGGAGAAAGCACCCCCCAAGGGAAGATGGCCACACCACAATCCCTTCTCCTCCATTCTCCCTTTGGGATTTTGGGCACACACACAAGTTCCTGGTATGTTTTTCAAGCCAGTGAGCTAAAATATTTTAGTTTTTGTAATGTGTCACAATAAAGATGGTTTAGTCCAAGTCTTTGGTTTACCTTTGCACTGAGTTATCTACTTTTTTTTTTAAATGACTCTCAAGAGTTTTGTAAGAACTCTGGCTATGACTTTAAATATACTTCCTCACTCATGACTTGTTTTTTGCTATAAATGCATGCACTTTCAGATGTTGGGGAGAAAGCACCCCCCAAGGGAAGATGGCCACACCACAATCCCTTCTCCTCCATTCTCCCTTTGGGATTTTGGGCACACACACAAGTTCCTGGTATGTTTTTCAAGCCAGTGAGTCTGAGACTCAAATGGCACCATCAGCCATGTAGGATCTAGCCTCTTTAACCTCCATGCTACCAGCCAGTCCTATGGACATCTTTTTGTGTGTGTATGTGTATTTTCCCAAGATGATGATATTTTATGTTTTCTTCTAGAAACTGTATTATAAAACAGAATGTCCAAAGCCAAGTGCAATGTAGTCCCAGCTATACTGGAGACTGAGGCAGGAAGATTGAGACACAGTGAGACCCTGTATAAAAAAACACCACACATATACACACACACTCCATCTCCTACACACATACCAAAAGAGAGAGAGAGAGAGAGAAAGAATATCCAGATAACTAATAATATATGAAAAGATGGACTATAATATGAAAAGATGCTAGACATCATTATTCATCCAGGAACTACAAAGGAAAGCTCTAAGGGGATACCTCTACACTAGAAATAGTTAATACATTAATACAACAAAAACTTATAGTATTGAGTGTTGGAAAAGATACAGGCAAGTGGACCTTTCATATTCTGCTGTCAGATGAGTAAATTTGCATCGTAGACTAGTACAATCAAGAACCTTTCAACTATCTACTAAAGTTGAGCATAAGCTTGCCCTACAATGTAGGAGTTTATTCATAGTAGTTCCAAATTGGAAATAGCCACATATCTATCAATAGTAAAATGGATAAATATATGTGGCAGATACATTTAATGAAAAACTACAGTAATGAAAACTCTCTCTCTCTCTCTCTATATATATATATATATAATTATTGCAAGCAAAAGCATATATGAATCTCACTCACATAATGTTGAGCAAACACTGTCAGATGCAAAGGAGAATATACTGTATTCTTTCACTTATATAAAGTTCAAGAACAGGAAAAATTGATCAATGGTGAAAGAAGTCAGGATACTGGTTACTCCTAGTGGGGATGATTAGAAAGGAACAGAGGCAGGCTCCTGGGGTATGGACAATGTACATATAGATGTAGGCAGCAGTTTGATGTGTATATATTTGTTAAAATTCATCAACGGTTATCGAAATATTTGAACATCTCAATAACAAAAGTTCAAGGGAAATGCTAGTTAATAAAATATTTGAATTGTAATTTTTTTCATCATCATAGAAGTTGACAGTGTATTATTCTGCTTATATTTTTATGTTTGAAGAACTCGACTTACTAAGTATAATGATTAATGACTGACCTGACTCATTCAGATATTATTTTTTAGGAATATTTGAATGCTTGTAAAATGTCAATGGTTTATGGGGCCTAAGATAGTCAGATTTCATATACTGGGTCATTGGAAAAGTCATGACTTATTTATCTATGTTTTTCTATGTAAAAATGTGTCTTGACTTTTCCAATGACCCAGTAATTCCAGAAAACACAAGGAGTAAAATTGGAAAATCTCTAAAATCTCTTTCAGTCCTAAAATATGATGACTTAACTGAAATCATATATGCATGTATGTATGTATGTACTACCAGAGGGTACATATACTTACCAGAGGGAGAGAACCTCCCAAGAGTTTTGGTCGCATTGCAATCCTCTTTCTTCCACTCTTTCTTCCCATCAGGATTATGGGCATATATGTACACATACCTGGTATGTTTTTCAAGGATTTGAACTATGGCTGGCCATGTAGGATCTTAGGATCTGGCTAACCACTGTGTGTTACTGTGAACTGTCTCTCTCTCTCTATATATATATATATATATATACGCGCACACACACACATTATACATACATATATATATATTTGAACATGTAAGAAGCATGCTGTACAATTGTATGGATTTGATCATTCTTAAGACTGCACATAATTTATGTGAGTGCATATCCAAAATCCTGAGAGGAGAATGGAGGAGAAGGGATTGTGGTGTGACCATCCCTTATGGGGGGGTGGGGGATGATTTCTCACTTTCTCTCTCTCTATCTGTCTCTGTCTCTCCAGTGAGCACATGTGTCCTATAGCAATAACAGCAACAACAAAAATTCTCTAAAAATAAAAACCCCAAAACAAAAACAATATTATACTTTCTTGTAAAGGGAATATTAGGTAGAATGTTCTGAGTTTCATTTTCAAGTGTATTGATTAGATTGATACTGACTGCAAATTTTTCTGCAGAAAGTATTCCAAATATTTGAATCTTATATTTTCTAAAGAGCTTTTCCATGTATTGCATGATCTACTTATAACATGTTGAATGAATGACTGAATGAAAGAACACGTTTTTGAACTAATGGTAGATTCATAGTAGTGAAAACTCCAACCAGTTTTCCACCCTTAATATTCTAGTAGGAGAAACTGACATTAAACACCTGAGGAAAGGCAGACGCGTTCTAGGAGAGGAACATATAGTCTGTTCTAGGGGCCTAACCTTGTCTAGGAGGTTGCAAAGAGTTCCCCGAAGAACCTGAAGTTGAAATGGTGATGAGTTCAAGGTTATCGTCAATGGTGGGGAAATGAGATCACTTATACAGAGGATTAGCACATTCCACAGCTGCAAGAACTGAGAGCAGCATGCTGCTTTGGAATAAGAAAAAATTTAGTTGTTTGAACAAAACATTTTGAAGAGACATTTGGCGCTGTCCCTATGGAGGGCCTTCTACTGAACTTTGTCCCAGGATGAGGCGAAACCACTGGAGTAAGTGCATTAATCGCATTTTATTTTAAGAAAAATCAAACTAGAGTGTGTGCCAGTGGCAGGACCTTGGAATAAGAAGTAGAACGGGAACTAGAACCCAGCTGTCCTGGGATCTGGGTCCTTATTATCCTAGAATAAGCGATGTTCTTGCTTCCTCAGCACTTTGCTCACTCCTTTATCACAGCCGGTTACTGTGTTGTTTTGTAACTACCCGCCTTTCTGTCTCTCCTTCTTCAGGGACTGTTCCTTACTTATCATTGTACTCCCTCAGTGCCTGGCACATCATAGGGACTCACTATGTATGTGGTTTAATGTGTCCTCACTCTTCTGACCCCTTTCCGGTCAACAGATTAATGTACAGACAAAGCCCAGCTCATATTTTTCCCAGCTGAGCCAGTTCAAATGGACACAGCAGGCCCTGAGAAGTGGTAATAACAAAAGATCAAGGGCTGAGAGAACAAAGAGCACATTGAGCTTTTTCAGTAGGGGTGACCAGGATTGTACCACCCCCAAGTGCCTGCTCAGAAAATAACAGTAATGCTTTATGGCTTAATCCTGCTTTACGCTTTCCTGAGTGGTGGCCCGTGGTGTTAACAACATCGTGGTGAATGAGCCAAGAGGTGGTGAGTGTCAGTGAGGGTGCTGTTGTCCGAGGGCAAGGGATTCTCTCTATTTGGGTGGTGGAAAGCAGGGCTGGGATTAGATACTGATCCTCTAATGCAGGGCTGGCCAATCTTTCCTGCCAAGAGTCAGATAGAAAGTGTTTTAGGCCGAGTGGCCCATACACCTCTATGGCACCTATTTGATCCTATCATTCAAGGAAAAAAAAAAAGTAGCCATAGAAGATATAAAACCAGATATATTCTGTTACTGCATTCCAGAAAAGCTTTATTTATAGACACTGAAATCTGAATTTTATATATGAAGTATATGTGAAAACATGGCCTGAAAAAATCTTCATTTTGATTTATTTTTTTCCCCAACCATTTAGGAAATGTAAAATCCACTCTTAGCTCAGGCGGGCATCAGGCTAAATTCAGCCCCTAGGCTGTACTGAGGTTTGCTACCTTAGCTCTCATGCCTGGTTCGTCACTTCACTCATCAGAGTGGCTGTTTGGGGTGAGTTATATGGTGGGAGCTGTCCTGATGATCCATCCGACATCAGCAGCCCTCTCCTGTGAGTGCTGTGGGCTGGGCTCTGTGCTCCAGGGCTGCACACTTGCCCTCTCATTCATTTCTTACCATCGGCATGTAAGGGGGAACTGGCATCAGACCCTCATTACTGGTGACCGAATCAATCATGACTGGTGACTTGTCGTTGTCAGAGTCGGGCGTTTGTCCTTGTTCTTATCACCATGTCCTACTGCCTCCTACAGCAGAGCATTGGCGCCATGGAAGTCAGGCTGAGTTTTACAGAAGCACAGACTTTTTTTTTTTTTGCTGCAAAAAGAGATTATTTTTCCATAAGAAAAATCTCAGAGATAAGGAGGATCAAAGAACAGAACTGTCATATCCAACTGTGGGAAGATCAGCTCAAATCTCCCAAGACATAAAAACATTTCCAAATCTGTTATCTAGTTCTTTTTTTGTCTTGTTTTTATGATAGTAAATTGTGTGTTCTTAAGAAAGAGAGAGAGAAAGAGAGAAAGCACTCTAGGCAGAGACTTATCTGGTCACAGTTCCTCCTCTCCCCAGAGCTCCAGCTTCTTAGAATCCTAGGTGTCCACACATGTCCCCAGTGTGTTTTCCAAGCAGACCTGGGATTCAAACTGAGGTTGCCATGTGGCTTCCAGCATTGAAGGGACTAGCTTTATCGCCAAATGGAAGCTGGGCTTGTTATCTAGTTCTCTTGGCCAGGAATTTGAAGAATGCAGATAATCCTCTCACCCTCTAGCCAGACCCTTTCCCCACTCCTTCCATTACCTGTTACACACATACACACACACACACAAACGCTTGCTTATTTATTTATTTATTTTGGAGAGTTTTTTTGCTATAGGGTGTGTGTGCTTGCCAGAAAGAGAGAGACAGAGAGATAGAAAGTGAGAAATCACCCCCAAGGGGGATGGCTATGCTGCAATCCCTTCTCCTCCATTCTCCTCTCGGGATCTTGGGCACGCACGCACATGTGCCCAGTGTGAGTTTAAGCCACCAGGTCTGGGACTTGAACTGTAAGGTCTGGGGGAAGGGAAAAGAAACATGGAAGAAACATTCCCACCAGCAGTAACTGTCCTGTTTTCCACATCTGGCCTGCCATCACCAATGGACTTTCCCGCCCTTCAGCATTTGGTGGATCGGCCAAAGTTGAACAGAAACAGCAAACTTCACTGGCCAGACAAGGGCCCATGGTGACCACCTATTGGACAACGATCCTTTAAGACAAGCAGCAGCACTCACCCTGGGCGTGACTCCCTTGGCCTCTGATCAGACCGAGGGACCTCACCCGAGAGCTTCTGTAGAATAAATTATACTGGTTTTATTAAACTCCAAGGCCTAACTATGGTATTTTCGCCTTTGCCGTCATTCCTAAATCAAACCTAACACAAACCGCGGTTGACTACATGAGAGTCCAGCAACATAGCCATTATGCCAACTGCTGGTCCCATATTTATTATTTATTTTTTAAACTAAAAAAAAAAAAAAAAAAAAAGAAAAATTACTATAGTACTTGTATGCTTGCCGAGGATAGAGAAGGACAGAAAGAAAGTGAGAAAGTCCTCCCCAGGGGTCATGACCACGTGGCAATCTCTTCTCCTCTCAGATTTTGGGCACGCATGCACACTTTACTGGCATGGTTTACAAGCCTCCAGGTCTGGGACTCAAACTGTGGAGTTGGCAAGGTGGAATCCAGTCGGCTTAACCACTATACCATCTGGTCGTCCTCACCTCCACCTCACCCCCCCAAACTTCTAAAGTCTTAGGTGTATGTATTAAACTACTTGAAGTAATTTGTTCAATATTAGTATCCAAAGAACAGATGTCTACCTATTGCCACTTTCAGAGGTTCTGCCACATGAATGCAGATGTAAGCGAGCTCCCTTGTGGAGTCACTACCACCCTCTGGTGCCTGCCTGTTCCTCCCCTCTGCTCCCACATTTTCTCCTCCTAGGGCACTCACCCCCACTGAGCCAACACTAAGGGTAGCACAAGGGTCAGCAAATGCTGTGACAATGCAAGACAGTTGGGTTGGTGAGGGGCTGGGTGCTCCCAGCTGCCCTTCCTGCAGTTCTGGGATGTCTGCTCCAAGTTTTGCTTCTCTGCTACAACCTGCCCCCACCCTCTTGTTCTTCCTTTACTCCCTAAGCCAAAAACTGGGGTGTGACCATCACTTTAGTTGGGTGAGAGAGATGAGAGAAATGTCAAAGGCAGTTAAGAAGATCTGACAATGGGTAGAAAGTTGAAGCCAACGGAGGAGGTGGGTGTCCCTGAGCTGACTGGAATTGCTTTCACTCCTAGCTTTTCTCTTCCTGCCCTTAGACATCTCTGGAAATCTGCCAACTCCTGAGCAGGGCAGTTTCAGTTCTTTAATAGGAATCCCCTTCTTGGCTCTTTTGCCTTCTTCTCTGGATCTTTGGAGCAACTTCTGGGGATAGGAGTGAGGGGTTGGCGTGTACTTACAGAGATATGAGTGGTCTCTAGGTCTCTCTCTGAGCTTAGTTCCCAAGCCTACATGCCCAGGGCACCTCTTCCATGTGACTTTCACCTCACCCTCTACCTTCAGATAAGGGCAATGGCCTTTGCTGAACCACTGGGAGGAGAGCCTGTGCCATGGGGGAGGAGGATCGGAAGGTCTTTGTACACAGTCAGGACATTCAGCTTTCGCTGGACTTCTTGATGAGAATGTGGGTTGGGACAGGGTAATCTACATTTGAAAAACAAGTTTTAAAAATGTATTCTTTCCACCCACAAGTACTAGTAACATTTATTCAATGAAAAAACTTGGACAGTAAAGAAACGTATAGAAAAAAAGAAAGCAAAGGTCCCCATAACTTTACAACCTGGAGAAAATCTCTCCTAGCATTTCGGTGTACTTACTTCTACTCTATCCACTGTCTATCTTGTCACTATCTCTGCCTAGGACACATGGTATCTACCATTCGCTATCTTGCTCTTCTCCCACACCCTTCATTGACATTCTTCTCTGAGTATTTCTCATTAAAGATTCTTCCAAAGCAGTGATTAACATTTAATGAATGGATATTTACCTTCTAAGACTCAGACAATTCTTAAGGGCATGGTTAAAGAGAATATATCTTGCTATTTCTTTTCCTTAGCTCTTTAAACAACAGGAAGACTATATGACTGCCTCTCCCTGAGGCATTAACTATCTTGGAAATGAGTCTGACCACAGATCACATTAAGAAAGGGAGGCAGAATCATTCTCGAATTGCATAAAACTGGAGACTCTGACCTCAAGGCAAAACCCCAGGGTTGAGTGTTGGGTGCAGATACAGGAAGACTGCTCTCTTTTCTTGGCTTTGGTTGGCATCCAGTGGCAAATGACCTAGGCAGAGTCACTGAGGTGTGTGAGGTCACTGAGCAATGCTCTGAGCTCACAGCCAGCAGCCGTCTTCGGCCCTTGTACCATCAAAGACTTGTGACACCTGCATCACACGGATGAAGAAGTGTATTTCCTGTCCATGGGCAAATCACTGCCAAGTAGAGAAAGCAGAGAAATAAGCAACCAGTTGGAATTTGAAGCAGAACGAAGCAAGTTCTAAACTGTATAAATGGCAGTGGGTCATGGGACCCCAGAAGTGAGGGCACTGAATTTTATTATAGAGGAAAATTTCAGAAAACTCCATGAGGAGAGGGGGGGTAATTCATTTCAGCTAAGTTTTCTAGGATAAGTAAGATTTCATAGGTAGAAAGATGGACATTTTTCAGGGCAAGGGAATTGTAAGGGAATGGCATTGAAATAGGAAAACATACAATGAGTCCCAGGAAAAGCAGCTCTTTGGAGGTGGCTTACAGAGAGGGAGCGTGCAGAGAGCAAGGTAGGGCATCTGAGAGACCCTCAGAAGCAACCTATCACCTGTCCACAGACCAACATTCTTGTGGGAGGTTGGGTAGCACAGTCAAAAGAGCACAGATTTCCAAGCCAGGCCTAGCAGAGTTGCCCTCAAACTCTAGCTCTTTGTTACAGACTGATATTTTTAACAAGTTGTTCGACCTCTTTGAACCTCACTTTCATTATATGTAAACTCATGATTATTGGGCCAGTTAGTGGCATGGTGGTTTAGATGGCTGAATTCCACATGGCCAACCGTGCTGTTAAGAGTTCCAGACCTGGTAGCTTAGAAAACATGCCGGGCACATGTACACACATGCCCCAAATCCTGGAAGGAGAATGAGGGGTGCTTTCTCACTTTTTCTCTCTTGTTCTGTCTCTGGCAGGCATGTGCACTATATAGCAAAAATTTAAAAAACAAAGATTCAGGATTATGCACCTATCTCTCAAGTGTGGAGTTTAAATATCATGTTCTAAAAGTACCGAACAAGTGCACATCGTAGACCTTTAATACATGTAGCCTTTTTTTCATTCCTTTAGGTGGACTAAATTAGCAACCATAGCTGCGCATCAACAGGTTTTCACAGTCGTTCATTTCATACATACTGTCTGACCACCTACTGTCCATCAGGCCCTGTGCTAGATGTTCAAAGACACAAGCTCTCAAAGAGAAAGTGATATGATGGGGGCAGGGGAGGTGACATGTAAAGAGATAGACAGCTGAGTAACAGTCCAAGATAACAAGCCATTAGAGCCACCACAAGGCTGCAGACCACAGAACTAATGAGCATTTAGACAATGAGGCTGCACACGACATCTGGTGGACAAATAGAACTGGAGTTCAGAGGAGGGTGAGGTCACTGAGGACTGAAGCAGTCTGGAAAGGCTTCAAGGAAGAGGGGAAACATGAGCCAGCCTTGGAACACGTGAGCATGGGAAGAGGCACAAGAAAATGAACTGTTGTTTGAAGTGGCTAAAAACCAGTCAAGGTGAGTTTAAGGGACAGTCTGGTCTGATTGCGGAGGAGGAGTTCTGGGAGATAAGGCTGAGAGGGAGTGTGGGGCCAGGTTTTGGAAAGCATTGGAAGTCAGACTGAAGATTTCAATTTCCATTGTGAGAATGTTTACTGCCATACTGACGTGCCTCCCACCCTCACCCTACAGTATTTTAGTGGCACGTGTTCTTTAATATTTATTTATGAATTACCGGGTACTATTTTCTTTGTTGGATATATGTGTTATACTGTGCCTTAGCAAGATTGTAAATTCCACAGGACAGGTGACATAGAGATTTCCTAAGGAAGGCTTGGGAACGTCCACAAGAAGCTGGGAGCACACGGTTCTGACAGTTGCAAGTCCCAGCCCCTGTAAGTGTCACCATACCTGAAACCTCCAATGTTGACTTCAATGCTCTTGGGGTTGCCTTAATGGGTTGGGCCTCAAGTCTGAGCGGTATCTTCACATACTATATTCCATGCTATTTTCTATCAACTAGTTCATAATCATCAAATATAGGGGGAAGGAATACCTTTCTACTGAAGGTCCTACATTTTATAGATTCTTGCTGGTTTTACTTGATCAAGTTCTTTGACTTTTCAAAAACAAACCAACCAAAGTCTCGTTATTTTGCAAGGGAACTGTTGTGTGTCCCAGGCCTTTTATCCTCCAGAGACCCCATCCTCTGACATTACCCACTGCCTTCTCTCAGCTGAATCCCAAGGAGAAAATCAACCAGAAACCTCAGGAATTAGGTGACCAAGGGCAGAAAGCAAGAACTGTTCAGAGCAAACATAGCCTGTCTGGGTGTTTACTTTGGTTTAAAGAGTTACTGGGGATAGTGTACCAAACTTTTGTTTTTCAGGGAGCTTACTTTTTTGGTAAATAGCTGTTTTTAGGCAGCAGTTTCCCCATGAGGCCAATCGACAGATCCTTAAAATAGAAATGACTCCCTTTGTGGATCAGCCAGGATGACAGCGGTGACACATGGGCCATTGATCCCAATTACATACCAGGAAAGTGGCCTCTTAGGAGAGTCTACATTCTCCTCAGGGCATAGTTGCTCATCTCACTGCCTCTGGAAGTCACTGTCTTTGGTGACCTCAGCTACCACCAAGTGTCTCACCAGAGTGCCTGCAGCACCAGATGGTGCCCGAGACCATCATAATGGGGCATGCGTGTGAATGGTCTCACCAGCAGGGAGTAGGTTCCTTTGGTTTCCATAAAGCAAGGGCAGCCAGCTGGGGTCAGGTGAAGATGGGGACAAGACAGAGCCCACTCATAATGGTTCCTAAAGGATCAAGGCCAAGTCTCTTCTTCCCATAGGAGCTTGCTTATACTGCTGGGAGTTCTGTAGCTGGTTGGTTGACTGAGTTATGGTTTAGATTTCAAGACCCTGCATATGTTGGATTATTCCTGGCCTATTTTTTTTTCTACTCCTTCTCGCCTTTTACCAGGGGTCTTAAAAAAAGTTCATAGAATATGTATATTATGAAAAAAACTATGCATGGCTTCCAGATGTCTTTTGTATCAAAATAAAGTCACTTGAATTCCATTTTTCTGTGAACTGTTTGAGGTGCCCTAGTACATATTTTTCACTGGGGTAAGGCCAGCTCTTTACAAGATAAGACCTTTTTGGATGTTTGCATTAGTAGACCTCATGCCAATTCTCTCCTCTGGCCTTTGTTCATGCTGTCCTTTTTTTCTGAGAAGTGCTTTTTCTTCCCCTGCATCTATTTACATTCTTCTCACCCTTCAGGGTCCAATGCACATCTACTTCCTCTACTAAACCTACTAGAATGTTTATAAATATTTGGCCCCCACTCTGTCTCCTGGTTTCATGCAGGTCAGCTTTGTTTCCCTATATAGTATTTTATTTATTTATTTTTTATTAATTCACTTTACACCATCACAACACACAAATGAATTTTCCATCCAAAATACACTGTGCATTGGCTCAATCAAGCACATCCACATACATGTTCTCAGCAAATAATTTTCCAATTCTTACGTCCTGCATACCTTGCCCTTTGTCTTGCCATCCCTGATTCCCCATCCCCCACCCTCTGCTATGTCCCATCTTCCTCCTCCATTGTCCCTGGCATCCATGGTTGCCCTCCATGCCTTCCGCTCCCCCCATTCAATTGTTCTGCCAATGAACTTAATTAGTCTAAATATATCCAATAGCTAGCACAGCTGACACATACCTATACATGTACCCAAATCTGACCCTAGGCATAAACCCCAGTGAGTAGAATGAACATACT
>NW_006159534.1:4243509-4295961 GCF_000334495.1 Tupaia belangeri chinensis | reverse complement strand
GTTGCTTGGCGGGGGCCCCGGGGGTGGCGGGGGCCGCAGCCAGGCCGGGTGGGCCGGCGCAGGGCCCCTCCGCCCGCCGCCCTCCCTATATAGTTTTCAAACTTTGGTTTGAAGGAGGAGGGAAGAGGCCATGTTGCATCTTTTCCATGAACAACCCACATTTCCTAAAATATGAAAGGTCTTCAACAAGTACATGAAAAATACATATTATGAAAGAACAATACATGGATTTCAGATATTTTGGGCACCAATATAAATTCATACTTTAATCTCACTTTGTCTACAAACTTTTTGAAGTCCCTTTAAGCTCTCGTTCCTTGTATCACTTATCACTCTGTCGTCATTCACTTCTGAAATGTCCATAGCTAAATTGCTTAAATTCAGTGATCAATAAATGTCTGCTGATTGGATAAGAGAATGATACATTAAAGAGAAGAAAATGATAACTAAAACGCTAAAAGGCTGAGTAGGATCCAGAAGCTTTATTTTAGATCTCTGAAAATGAGCATGTCTAAACACATAAGGACTTTCACATGCATTTCTCTTTCTTTATTCGCTTAACAAGGGAGCCAATAATCTCTCTTATATTTAATTAGGATAATTCACATTAGTACACATTAAGTGAATATCTGCTAAGTGCACCTCACTGTGCTGGATCCTGACCATGGGGTCTGAGGTCGCTGATCCTGAAGAAGAGAATGGAAAAGTCTTTATTAGTCACCAGTCACCTACTTCCTTCTCAGAGATGTGGCCATGATAGCATGAGCTCTAGCTACAGACTGTTCAGGGCAAGAGAAAAAATAATAGAGAAGAAGATCTAAGAGGTCAGAAGTTGGAATGAAGGACTTTGGCTTTGAAGAGCACAAATCAATTGATTCTCAAAGTACATACCCTGGCCTGACATGACTCAAAGGACCAATTGTGCAAATGGCATCACAGTCATGAGAGCCAGAGGTGAGAGGAGCCAGCCCACGGCTCTTTCTGGGGAGCAGCCAAACCTTCAAGAGTCATAGGACAAAGTCAGGAAAGGTCCCTGAGAAGATTGAAAATCATCCAGGTTGTCTGTGATGTTTGAGGGTATAAACTTCAGGGAAAAAAAAAGGCAAGTGAGGAACCATGTATATTGCCATTTTACAGAGAACCATGGTTGGTGATTGGCAACAGCAAAAGAGGCAATCCTATCCATGCTGATTAGTAGCAGCTGGCGAGCCTTATCACACTGTATGGGTTTGTATGTGCACACAGGGGTATGCATCTTTAAACTGAGGACCTTGAGGAATCCTGGGATATAAAGATGGCAGAAGCCCAGAAACTATTTCAAGTTTCCATTATCTCTGATGACTCCTAAAGACACAATATTTTCTTAGCCAGGCAGATGGTGTGGTGGTTAAAGCACTGGATCCCACATGGTCGACTGTGTGATTCAAGTCCCAGACCAGGCAGCTTGTAAAACATGCTGAGCATGTGTGCTTACATGTCTGAAATCCCAAGAAGAGAATAAAGGAGAAGAGATGGTGGTGTGGCCATCTCCCAGGGAAGTGATTTTTCACATTCTCTCTCTCTCTCTCTCTGTCTCTCTATAGTTAGCACAAGCATCCCATGTCAAAAATCTAAGAAAAAAAATATGATTTCTCAGAAAGCTAAGTAAAGAGCTAAGAGTTTTAAAAACATGCCAACTTATACCCAGCATTTGCAGCATACAATACTATGCATGCAATAACGGTGACACAGTAAGAGAATCCCACTCACTGGTGGATCACAGAGAAAATACTAAGATCATTGTCAATCTGGACAATGTATATAATTTGCAAGGAGTTGGATGAAGACATGAAGCCACTCAAGGGTGGCTCTTAAGGGGAGATAGGCAAGAAAAAGTGAAAGAGCTCTTGCTGATTAGCTATTGTTATCTTTTTATAAATATTAACTCATTTACTCTTTTAAATGAAGTATCATCTCCAATTTATAGATTTGAAGTTAGGCTGCCTAGTGTCAAAGCCTGGGGTCTTTCTATTGCAGTAATTCCCAGTTCTCTCTACTCCCTTTGGGTATGGGTTCTTCTAGCCTGGGAGAATCTCATGTAATCAGGACACGAAGGAGGAGATTGGAAACTCCTTGCTCATAAAACCACCTGAATCTTGACCCAATCAAAAACTAACAATCAACCAACACCAGCTCACTACTTTTCTACTTGGAATCTCAATGACGTTTCTATGAGAAATACACTTAACGAGGTGAAAGGTAGATGTCATTGCCTTTTCCATCTTTGCTTTCAGTATATGATAACCTTTCTGGTCACATCCCAGTCTCCTTGGTCTTTGCCCTCAGCACCATTGAAGTGTGTATTTGTCCAACCTTTATACCACATGGCTTTGAGCAGCACATGTTCTGATTTGGACTAAGTCCACTTGTCCACTTAGCAGCAGGGTAGGTGGCCTTCTACTGACCCTTCCAGGAAACACCTGTTTTCTGCACTTCCCTTGGGCCTGTGCAGAAGTCACAGTGCAACGTTGGGTGTAGGGTGGACAGAAGCCTACTTCTTCATAAAAAACACAGAAGCAATCCCACCAACTTCTCCAGAATACCTTCACCCATCTTCAATCCTCCTACTTCCTACCTTTTGCTACTTCAAGCATTAGCTGCATATACTGGTAATACATGTTCAACCCTTGAGAGAAAACAAGCAGCAATGGACTCATACCTCCATTCAAGGTACATGAGATGATTATTCAGAGATAGGTGTAGGTTCCAAGAGTTCCTTGTATTATCCTTTACTCTTCCTGTCCTAAAGCTGATTTTCCTTGAAATTTTGCCTTGGGCATCTTCTCAGTATACTCATTCTCCCTGGACAACTGCATCCTTGGTATGATGACGATCACCACCTATGAGTTGATGCCTCTGAGATCTGTCTTCTCAGACCCCAGAACACCCTGTCACTAGACATCCCCATTTGGAAGTCCCTCAGAACACGATGGACATCCAATAAGTTGTTGCTGAAAGCACACACTGTTTAAGCCCCACAGCTGGCAGAGCAGGCAGAGGTAAGCCTTCAACTTGTTGGATTTTTTTTTTTTTTAGAGGTTTTTACTATAGGGCATGTGCGCTCGCCAGAAAGACAGAAAGACAGACAGACAGAAAGCTAGAAATCACCCCCATGGGTTATGGTCAGGCCACAATCCCTTCTCCTCCATTCTCTTCTTGGGATCTTGGGCATGCATGCACACGCGCCTGGCGTGAGTTTAAGCCGCTGTGTCCGGGACTTGAACTGTGGTCGACTACATGGGAGTCCAGTGACATAGCCATTACGCTAACTGCTGGTCCCAACTTGTCGGATTTTATAGTTCTCCTTTTACTACTGTTGCTTTGTGAGCAGTTTGAAGTGGTGGAAGGATTGCAAGCCTCAGAATTACAACTGTGTTCTGAGCCTGTCCTTGCCAGAATATCTATTTCTATTTGTTTTATTTGTTTATCTGAGATTACAGGTCAAACTTGAGGGTAGGCAGTATGGAGTCCCATCCAGGATTCTAAAGCTGGTTCTGATATAAATTGCCTGTGTAACTTTGGGCAAGTCCCTTTGTTTCTCTGAGTCTCATAATAATTGAATTGGATGATTGATAAGATAAGATTCCTCTAACACTTCTCTTTTAGTATGAAGCATTCTAGCACCTCTGAGTAGGATTTTTTTTTTTTTTGAGAGGTTTTTGCAATAGGGTGCGTGCACTTGCCAGAAAGAGACAGAGAGACAGAAAGTGAAAAATCACCCCCTAGAGGGGTGGCCATGCCACAATCCCTTCGCCTCCATTCTCCTCTGAGGATCTTGAGCACACACTCACACATGCCTCATGTGAGTTTAAGCCACTGGGTCCGGAACTCGAACCACAGTCGACTACATGGAAGTCCAGCGACATAGCCATTGTGCTAACTGCTGGTCCCAGATTTTTTTTGTCTTTTTAGATGACTAATTAATTGTTTTGCTAGGAGGAGATCTATAAATCTTGGCAACTTGGCAAACTTCATTCTGTTTTTCTATTGCTCTCTCCAGACATTTCTGAATGCGGCTGAGAACTAGTTGTTGGTGTCAGCAGTATCTAAAATGCAGACTTCTGTTGTAGTAGAGGTGCACATGGAGGGCGTGGAAATGAATGTAGACCTATCCTCACCCTACACAGATACCTATGCTATCTGGCTTCCTCCTGAAGCACAGAGTGGCAGGGGGAGCTGTGGCAGCTGTGGCAGCTGTGGCCCAATCATACCAGGCCAGAGTTTCTCTGCCCAGGTGATGGAGCATAAAGGGGCTGTAACTGTAGGTTGGTAACTGCTTGACAAACATGCTGGAGGTAAGAATGATGCATCTATGTGAGTTTTTGCCTTTCCAACTGTTCACCTTAGTTGGTGCACAATTCTAAACATTTTAAAACTATTTTGGGAGATACTATTTATTTCTGAGAGTAAATTAATTTAATCTGATTCTTAGTGACATAAGTTCTGAGTTTAAACAAGTCAAATGTGCTAGAAACACCTAATATGGCAGTCCAGGAGCCTCTGGACAATCTCGCCCAGAGCAATTGCACACAATCTTTCAGCTCTTTCTCATATGTACTTCAACGTTTAAAAATAATATGCATGTACTACTGTTGCTTGTTTTGACAACTTGGGTTTTTTTGTTGTTGTTTGTTTTTTGTTTTTGATATAGGGCAAAAACTCTCCTTGTTGGAGAGACAGATAGCAGAAGAAAGAGAGAGAGGGAAGGAAAGTGAAAGCACCCCCTTGGGAGATGGTCATGCCACAATCCCATCTCCATTCTCCTCTCGGGATTTTGGACATGCCCACATGCATGCTCACTTGGTGTGTTTTTTGAGCTACTTGATCCAGGACTTGAACTGTTCAGTCAGCCATCCGGGATTCAGTCGCCTTAACCACCACACCACTCGCTGATCTATTGATCTTATTTTTTACATTACATTTATTGTAGTTGAGGCTCTGGATCTCTAGTAACTCCTTTTCTTCTCACAGGCTCCCAGTACCTCTAGTAAAGAATGAATATAACATCCAGTGTTTAGATTATTATGATTATTGAAAGATTATTCATGCTAAGGAATGTCGTGGACAATGATTTCAACCTTTTGATATTTTAGGTAGCTAAGTTTATATTTTCTTCTCATTAATTTTCTTTGAATAATGACTAAATCCCTTTGCCCCATCCAACATACTCTTTTTATGGATTTCCATGTGGTCAAACCAGGAGTCTGTGGGGCATGGAGATATTTCTACATTCACCTTCAAGTCTCCTCTGTGTGTGCCTTCAGCTTTGTTTTCCTTGTAGAACTTCCTCCAGGAAGGTAGTCTTTACTCCACTCTGGACTGATCTTCCAGGCCTGCTGTAAAGTTGTCCAAATGGGACTTCCCTTCACAATCATTGCAGGAATCTTCTTTATCTTTCTCTTATGTTGCATCTTCTGTTTTCTGCATTGATGTTGCCCCCTTTCTTGGTTTACACCCTCATTTTGTTGGGGCACATTCTCTAGGAGTCTCTGATAAAGGGAATGTGGAAGGTAAAAATGTTGAAGTCCTGCTTGTTTGAAAATATCTCTATTCTAGCTCACATTTACTTGGGACTTTTAGTTAGAAATAGCTGGAAATAATTTTTCAAAAGGATATTATTTTGTCTGTTAGCTTTTGGTGCTGATATTAAGATGTCTACTTCAGGTCAGTTCTGTGGCCTGGTGGTTAAGGCAGCCAGATCACATATGACCATATGGTTTGAGTCTCAAACCCGGCAGCTTGAGAAACAAGCAGGATACATGTACTGTGTGGGCAAAATCCCAGAAGGAGGAAGAGACAGAACAGAAGGGATTGTGGCATGACCATTCTCCATGGGGGGTACTTTCTTCTCTCTCTCGCTAGTAAGTGCATGTGTCCTCTAGTCAAAAAAAGAAAAAGAAAGAAAAGAAAAGAAAGTCTACTAGTTTTATCAACTATGTCTTTGTATGTAATTTATTCTCCTTGGAAGCTTTTGTTTATCCTTAATATGTTAAAATTCCATGACTGTATCAGTCTTTTAATTCATTATGTTGTGCAGTTCAATGAACCCTTTCAGTCTGGAACTTTGTGTCTTTAATTTCTTCTATTATTCCTTGATAATTTCGTCTCTATGATTTCTCTCTCCTTCTCTTTAGAGAACTATCACTGGTGAAAAAAACAAAACTACCTGGAGTGATAGATTGATCTTACTTTAAAAATCTTCTTATCCTTTTTTTTTTAACCTTTAAAAAAAACCTTTTGGAAGGGAGCAGCAGATGTCATAATGGTTATATCACTGGACTCCCATGTAGTCAAGCACAGTTCGAGTCCCAGACCTGGTGGCTTAAAACTCACACTGGGCACATGTGTGTGCATGCCCAAGATCCCAAGGTAAGAATGGAATAGAAGGGATTGCGGTGTGGCTATCCTCCCGAGTGGGTGATTTCTCTCCTTCTGTCTCTCTGACCAGCAAGCACCTGTGCCCTATAGCAATCTCTTTCTCTAAAACCAAACCAAACCAAACCAAACCAAACCAAACAAAACAGAAAAGCAACTTTTGGGAGATTTCTTCAACTTTGATTTTACATCTTCCACCGAGTTTATTCTATCTTTAACTTTCTATTATTCTCATTCTTTTTATTGTCATTTTTGCATCTTATTCTCATTTCATGGATATAATATTTCTTCTATTTTTCTGAAGACACTAATAGATACTAATTATACAAAACTACCCAAACTCTCAGTAAGGGTCGTTTTCTGCCCTCCATTTGGCCTCTGCTTCCTACAGACTGTTTTGTTACTGTTTTCTATTATCCCCATCTTTCATGTAGGAGGGTTTCCTTAAGTATCTGATGTTTTTTGGTTGTCTCTTTTTATTTAACAGTTTGGTTTATCAATGTGGGGGTTACATCTTAGGGTTGTCAGGTGGCAAGTAGGTTTTTTCCACACACAGTTGCTCATATCTGGAAGACATTAAATGTAGCACAAAGGTCAAGCCCTTGGAAAATGGGGCAATAAGTTAGTGTGATAAAAGTGTAACACTTTTCCTTCTTTTATTTAGGTGGCTATTTTTTTTTCATTCTTTCACTTCACAAGTCACGGAAAGAAATAAGTGATTCCCAGCTTGAGGTCATCTCAGATGTCTAAAGCTTGGATCTTTGGATTGAATGTGAGATTGGAACTTCAACTCCCTGAGCCTGAAGACCACCCTTTGGGGATGGGCTTATAGTTACCTGGAAAAGATTGAAAGGAAAGATTATTTGGATATTATGAGTGCCCACAGAACAGAATCAGTGAGATTGTGCCAAGCAAAAGAGTGAAATTATTATATAGATATAAAACTCCAGTGTTCCGTGAGATCTTCATGTTTGACTTTCAAGGGAGTAGTTTCTTGCAATATCACCACGTGATTATTGCTGTTGACAAGGAAGCTGTCTACAATAAGATGTTCATGTGGTAACAGAGAAATTGTAACATTGTCTGAAGGTAAATTGAAATGTCTTCTCCCTGCTCTGATAACAAGGAGTTTTTAGATTTTAGATGAAAGAGGCCAAATCTGTGCTTCTTCAAGCCTAGCCCAGGACTGCCGTATAAATGGATTTAGAAATGCTTTTCCCTCTTTCTTTCATCTATTCATCCGTTTACCCATCCAACCACTTATCCTTATCCCACCTACTTGGCCATGCCGAGTGTTGCTTTAGTCTATGATTTTCCTTTCTCTGAACACCTTCATATTGGCATCGTTCGTTTTTGCATGTGGCAATTCATGACTTAGATCGTCCTAAGGTGTGATCCCAAACACAATTGCCTGCCAAAGGCCAGGCAGATAATGTAAATGGAGTCTGTCCCATGAGTCAGATAATAGAGTGCTGGGGGTTGGATGAACTGGAGAATAGGAGCTCTCAGTAAGGGACAGCTGGCTGCCCTGTGCTCTAGTCAATTGCAGCCTGCCAGGAATGGAGGGCAAGGAGCACAGACCTTCTAGTTTTTCAACAGCAGCCAGATATCCAGATGTTTGTGACTTTTTAAAGTGACGGTTCGATTTTACAAAAATTCTGTGCAGGACAAACACAATAGGTGTTTCACACTGTAGGTTTACAGTCTCTCACGTAAGTGGTCTCCATGAATGATGAGATTCTCGAGCTCATTTTTTTCTGAATTCTACACAGCAGCTCATACAGTAGCCAGTGTATACAATAGGTACCTGATAAATGCTTGCTCAGATTTTCAGAATACCAAATACATATGAACCAAGCAAAATTATTGCCTCAGATGACTCTCTGCCACCCAGATATATCATGAAGAGGGACCAGCAGTTAGCGTAATGGCTATGTAGCTGGACTCACATGTAGTCGACTGTGGTTCAAGTCCTGGACCTGGTGGTAGCTTAAAGTTCACGCCGGGTGCGTGTGCGTGCGTGCCCAAGATCCCAAGAGGAGAATGGAGGAGAAGGGATTGCAGCATGGCTATCTCCCCTAGGGGGGGGATTTCTCATTTTCTGTCTCTCTGTCTCTCTGTCTGGTGAGTGCATGTGCCCTCTAGAAAAGACCTCTCCCCCAAAAAAAAAAGAAAAAGAAAAGGAGAAATTGTGCTCTAAAACTTATTTATGGATCAAAGATTCCTTTGTCCCCAAACTTGAGGCTTGGTGCATTTTGCCTGGCAAGTGTAAATGAGCAATTAATCTGTTCATTACTATCTTTTTTTTTTTTTTTTTTTGAGAGAGGTTTTTGCTATAGGTGCATGTGCTCTCCGGAAAGACAGAGACGGAGAGACAGAAAGTGAGAAATCACCCCCAGGGAGGATGGCCATGCCGCAATTCCTTCTCCTCCATTCTCCTCTTTGGATCTTGGGCATGCAGCACCTGCACCTGGTATGAGTTTAAGCTGTGGGGTCCAGGACTCGAACCACAGTCGACTAAGTGGGAGTCAAGTGATGTAACCATTATGCCATCTGCTGGTCCCGTGTTCATTACCATCTTTAAATAAAACCTTCTTTGAGCCAATCCATGGTATGGTGATTAAGGTAACTGGATCCTATACTGGCTGACTGTACAGTTCAAGTCCCAGATCTTGTGGCTTGAAAAACTCATGAAAGGCATGTGCATGCATGTCCAAAATCCCAAAAGGAGGGAGAGATAAAGGGGAAGGGGATGCTGTGTGACCATTCTTTGTGAGAGATAAATCACTCTCCCTTTCTCTCTCTCCCCAGAGAGTGCATGTAACCTATGGCAAAAAAACTAACTACTACTAATGGTGTGAATTTGCTCTCTCTTTATTGTCATCTCATCTGGGTCCCTTTTTTTTTTTTTTTTTTTTGAGAGTTTTTTAAAATTTTTTTTTTTTTTTTTTTTTTTTTTTTTGCTATAGAGCGCGTGTGCTCGCCAGAGAGAGACAGAGAGACAGAAAGCGAGAAATCACTCCCCAGGGGGGATGGCCACGCTGCAATCCCTTCTCCTCCATTCTCGGGCACGCATGCACAGGCATCCGGCACAGGTTTAAGCCACTGGGTCCGGGACTCGAACTGTGGTTGACAATATGGAAGTCCAACGACATAGCCATTACGCCAACTGCTGGTCCCCATCTCATCTGGGTCTCTGACATCCTACCATACTTACTACTCCCCAGAAATCACTATCTGCAAGATCCCCCGTGACCCCTTTGGGGTTAAATGCAGTGGTCTCAATCATCCCTGGACATCCTCTTCACTGACTTGAGTGAGTCCTTAGTGTTTGATGTTGTGGTCCTTCCCTCCTCTTGGAAACCACCACTTCCCTTGGTCTTCGAAGCTCTGCTCTCTTAGGAATTGTTCCAGTCTTTTTGGAGACTTCTTACCAGGCTCCTTTTCTGCCTAGTTCCTGATTTTCTATAGATGTCATTCTAGGCTCTCTCCCTGTCCCTCCACAAGTTCACCCCGGATGACCTTTTCCTCCCATGACTCTCCCCACCCCACCCCCCAGCCATGTGCACTGATAGACCCAGCTCTTCCATCTCCACTCCAGACTCTCATCAGCTGCATTCTGGCAGTGTCTGTCTCCATTGATCCTTCACACTCAACACATCCAAAGCTGAGCTCATCGTTCTCAGTTCACCTCCTAGGGCTCCTCTTCCTGCATTTCTGTTCTTTGTGAGTGGCATAATCATCTCATGTCCCATTACCCAATAAGCATAAAAAACACCAAGAAAACAAAATCAGAGTACCACAAATTTATTTGGAAAGATTTTTTTGAAGTATTAAAGTTTCATTTTAGAAAAATAAGCACGACCCCCTCCCCCCAGAGACTTGAAGACTTCCTTATATCTATTTGATGGTTAGATCCTATTTTTATTTGGATGAGGAATATAGGAGCACAATTGGGCATAACCTTTTCAGAGTTTAGAACCATTGAGGTTCTTACTACAGACCGGTCATCCTCAGCCATCTCTTTTCCCTACCCAATTGGTTCCTAAGCCTTGTTGACTTTGCCTCATTGACAAGCACTGAACCATCTCTAATGCTGTCTTAGGGCCTTTCCTCTCTGTGACCTGGATAGCTACAGTAACTCTCTCTTCCTTTCCATTCATCTATCACAGAGCCATTTTCTGCTTCCTATATGTCACTCTCCTTTCTAAAGTTTTTCCACTACTGCATGCTAGGAAGTGGCGACTACACAGCTTAGCTGACAAAGTCCTGCATGTCCTGCTCATACTAATTCATCCTCCTCATGTCCTATTTCACAGCCAGCTTTCATTCTATGATTCATACGCCTACTCCATACCCTGTGCAACCCTCACCCCGTCACACCCCAGTTGGAGAGAGAATATGCATAAGAAATTAAAAATGCAGAGAGGGGCCAGCAGATGACATAGTGGTTACATTGCTAGACTCCCACATGGCTAACCCTGGTTGGAGTCCCAGACCTGGTGGCTTCAAACTCACTCCGGGTACATGTGCATACATGCCCAAGATCCCAGGAGGAGAATGGAGAAGAAGGGATTGTGGCATAGCCATCCCCCCAAAGGATGACTTCTTACTTTCCCTCTCACTGTCTCTCTCTCCAGTGAATTCACGCACCCTAAGGCACCTTTTTTTTTAAAAAAAAAGGCAGAGTCGAGAGGCTAAACCTATCATCTCCAGAAAAAAAGTGGATTTCTCCATCTCTTGAAAGTCTCCAAAGACCAGAAGATAGCATGAAGATTAAGGTGGCTCGATTCCACATGGCTGACTGTGCAGTTAGAGCCATCGACCTGGCAGCTGAGAAACACACCAGGTACCCAAAATCCTGAGAGGAGAATGGGGGAGAAAGGATTGCTGAATGGCCATCCTGCCTGGAGGTTATTTTTTTTCTCTCTCTCTCTCTTTAAACCATATAGAAAAAAAAAAGAAAAAACAAAACAGAAACAAACAACAAACCTCCAAAGGAGAAATAATCAAACCTACAGTGGTAGAGTTTAGACAAGAAACTTTTTTCTTTTGCCTCAGAGTTTTCATTTGGTCATAGCTTTTGCCCTTAAAATGCAGGTAGACTGGTTACTGGGACCACATGCAGAAGAGGGCCATTGTCCTCTTTACCTCAATGCTCTGCTAAGTGAGAGCATCTTCACGTCACCAGACACAAGCGAGCCTGCTCAGCTGACAGAACCCGTGTCCTCTGTAAACAGGGCCTGGAGAACGCTCTGTGCGCCTCCGGTCAGGGGCTTAGCCTTGGCGGGGCAAGTGGCATTACTCACTGGAGCCTCATCCTCTCTCCAACATTGTTTGTCCATCTTCACCAGGGCAAGGGGGGCGGTGGGGGAGGAGGGCAGGACACAGGAGAGTGGAGCTGTTTGTTTTCTCCTTTGTGTTAACAATACAACATCTGTTCTCCAGCCTGGCAGCTGGACCAAAGTGAAATGATAAGAGCATTCATTGCCCTCTGGATCAGGGGGTGGAGAGTGGGAAGGGGAAGGAGGAGGGGTGCGATGAGGACTGAAGACTCCCCGAACAATAACAGCAACAACAATAATGAGCGTATCTTCAATACCGTGTGGCAGGCAGTCCCACAAAGCCCACAGAGCTGGGTGACTTGATGTTCCAGCAGACCCACAGATCATAACCAACGCACTAAGCAGCGCTCTGTATGCCTTTTAGAAAGTCATCCAATTAAAAGGATAGTGTTTACTTAGTAAATATCTATTTTGGCTCATGCACTTTGATTTAAAAAAAAAAAGTGTTTATTTGCCTAAGAGTGACACTGAGAGAGATGAAGCTGAGGTAAAAGTTAAAAAAAGCAAGATGCAAGTTAGAGAAAGAGCAATAAAAGGAAAAAGGGCTCACACTCTCCTGGTTTCTTCTCTCTGTCTTATTTCTCCTCACCGCTGATGTCTAATGTTGGCCTGCTCCACTCTCTTTTGTCTATACTCACTCTCCATATTTCCATCCAGTCTTATGGCTATGGGTACCATTGAATACTGACCATTTCCAGTGTATATGCTTTGCTTAGATCTAGCTCCAGAAATCCAGCCTCTTAGACTTCCTGCTCACCATTTCCAATTGGATTCTTAAAGCCATCAAGCCAAGTATCTCCAAAATGAGCTTCTGATGTCCTCCTTCCTCCAGGCCTGATCCACAGTCTTCTCCTTGTCATTGCTGTCATTCAGAGACTCTTCAACGCTAATCACACAACTGTCTTAGAAAATCCTATTGCTTCTACCATCAAAATGTTTCCCAGAGGTCAGCCAGTGGCATGGTGGTTAAGGTAGCTGGATCCCACATGGTTGGCTGTGTGGTTCAAGTTCCAGGCCAGGCTTGAATGATATCCCAGGCATGTGTCTGTGTGTGTCCCCAAAATTCCAAGAGGAGAATGGAAGAGAAGGGATTGTGACATGATCATCCCCCCTACACACACCCTGGGAGATAATTTCTTACTTCCTGTCTCTCTGTGTCTCTGGTGAGCACACATGTCCTCTAACAAGTTACAAAAATCAAAACAAAATCAAATTTCCCAGAACCCAGTCACTTCTCCCTACCTTGAGTACTTCACTCCCTGTTTAAGCTATAACCAGTTCTTAGCTACTTCAGCAGCCTCCTGACTGGTCTGCTTCCCCTTTAGAGTTCTCCTCTCCCTACTCAGTCCGTTTGCAACACAGCAGTCAGCAGCATTCTACAAAACTGTCATTTCAATCAGGTACCCCCTGCTCTAAACACCCAAAGAATCCCTTCTACTCAGAGTAGAAGCCAAAGTTCTTATGATGGCCTACCAGGTTCTTTGCAACTTGGACTCCCATTAGCACTTTGACTTCTCTCATTACTGACTCTGCTACAGCTTTGCTGACTTCTTTCTGTTTCTAGAGCATTCCAAGCACACTCCCAGCTTAGGACTTCTTTCTTCAGATTTTTGCTTATTTTACTTTATCACCCTTACATCTTTACTCCAGCATTCCTTATTCTCTTTTCTTAGTTTACTTTCTTCCATACAATTTATCACACATAACAAATTGTATCTTCTACTTTTTATCTTGGTTATTTTGTCCTCCCAAGGACGGATACTCCATAGGGACTTTTGTGTGTCTGGGACTCTGCTGTGTCCCAGTGCTTGCAGCACTGCTGAGCATACAGAAGGCACTCAATAAATATTTGATGAGTACATGAATCACTTAATAAACAAATAAATGAATGCATGAATTTTGCTATTGTTTATGACCGAACAGTTAGACTGCTAGAGGCTCATCTTACACCCTCTGAGCCAAGGAAGAAGTGTTTGTTGACTGTTTATTCTGGCTGTCATATTTCTCTTCCCCTGCAAAAAGAGTGGACCAGGAAGACAAGGTAAACCCGTTTTTTTTTTTTTTTAAAGAATTATTTTATTTAACTTTACTTATTATTATCATCATTATTATTATTTTTCAGTTTGATCAGAGAGAGACAGAGAGAGGAAGTGAGAAAGCAAGCCACCAGTTCTGAGACTTGAACTGTAGTCGGCCATGTGGGAGTCTAGTGCCTTTAATCACCATGCCACTTGCCAGCCCCAAGGTAAACTCTTCAGTCCTGGAAACACTTATGGCTCTTGGGGGAAAGGATTTGGATCTACTAGTAAAAGGCATGAACAAAGCCTTCTCTTCAGTTTATAGAGCTCCCTCCTGTGCCTTTTTACGGACTGGTTTATATTAAGGACCCCTGGACAAAAGCAGTAGGTGACAGATGAGAGTGACTTGGGGACAACCACCATTCATATCCAAGAAAGGAGAAGGTGAAGGATGGAAACTGCTAGGATAAGGCCTAATCCAGAACCCAGTCATTTCTCCTTACCTTGAGTACTCTGCGGTGGACTACAACTGCTTCAAGAGACCATGACCCTCCTCTGCTCTGTGATCTCCTTGAGGCTACCTGGGTCATTGGAAGGTGATACTCTATTTTATGGCTTTGCCTCTTGACTCATCTGCTTTCTATTTTCTGGGGACCAGGGCTGAAAGAAAGCAAATGAGATGGAGTGGTCTTTCCCTGTGTTAGCCGGAGTGCCTCACATTTGCACAGTTTGTCAAGAACATCCGTGTATATTCCTTGCACAATTTTTGAGGTCCGATGATTTGCAAGGAAACTGTGAAGTATTAGTGAAAATAAGGGCAGCTCTATCATAGCACAATGAATTCGATGACATGTTAATGTAATTAAAGCATCACTAAAAAGTAGTAGGCAGAGTATTCCTTTAGCAAGATTAGAAGCCATATTTAGAGATTATGTTGCTCTGGAATACATGAGGATGAGAAGAGCCTGAGGGGCTGGGTTGGACCCCAGGTGTTCTGGTGCCTATTTCAGTGGTCTGCTTTGCAAATTGTAGGCTATTCCAGGGCGTGCTGTCAATGATCTCAAACCCACAGACTAGGCTAACTAGCTTGAGGACTCCATCTACCTGGTCCAGAAGCACCAAGCAAAGTGGCATCTGAAATATGTTTGTTGTGAAGTCTCCCTCTACGGCTGGAAGTAGGACCCAGACTTCTGGAGAATCCACTGGGGTTCTGTCACTCATGATTATCTCGGTTCAACCAGTGGTAAGCAAATGATACTGGTGAAGCTATTTCACCTCTTTAAGCCTTGGCTTCTTCATTTGTAATACAGAGATAACAATAGTTCCTTACAACAAAAGGTTGCTGTAAGGACAAATGAATTCTTATTTATAAAGCACTGTTTTAGTTTGCAAAGACTGCCAAAGCAAAATAACATAGGCTGGGTGGTTTAAACAACAGAAATTCATTTCTCACAATTCTAGAGGGTAGAAGCCTAAAGTCCAGGTATCAGCAGACTTGGCCTCTTTGGAGGCATCTCTTCTTGGGCTGCGGATAGTTGCCCTCTTATTATGCCCTCTTCAGTGATCTTTCCTCTGTGTGTCTCTGGAGTCTCTTGGTGTGTCCTTATTCTCTTAAGGACACCAGTCAGATTAAATTCGACTTCTTCCATTGCCTCATTTTTAACTTAATTATTATTATTTTTTTTGAGAGAGATTTTTGCTATAGGGTGTGTGCACACACTGGAGAGACAGCCAGGGAGTGAGAAATCACCCCCCCACACAGGAGGGGGATGGTCACATGTAATCCCTTCTCTATTCTCTTCTCGGGATCTTGAGCATGCACGCTCAGGTGTCCGGAGTGAGTTTTAAGCCACCCAGTCCAGGACTAGAACCATAGTTGACTATGTGGGAGTCCAGTGACATAATCATTATACCATCTGCTGGTCCCTTAACTTAGTTATTATTATTATTTCTTTATACTTAAAGATTGCATTTCCAAAGACAGTTACATTCACAGGTAACACATATTAAAGTTTCAACATAAAAATTTGGGGGCAAGGAGACACAATTCAGGCCATAACAAACACTTACTTTAGTTCTTGGCACATAACTGGTTAAATAAATAAATAAAAATACAACCTAACTTTGCCTCCACTGTTTCTGAGGGAGAGTTCATTGCCATGTGTGCACCAGAACACTTCACTCTTTCTTATAAATGTACCTTTATCAAGCTTCCAGATGTTTCCTAGTGTTTTTATGTTATGATGTTTTGGAAGATTCTAAGTTTACTTACAACATAGCTCCAGAGATTTTCCTAGGGTTTAGTGATATCCTCTCTCAGCACTTAACTTTTCAGATTAAGTGTATTATGGCATGGCAGGAAAACTTTGGCCCTGAGCACGGCATGGCAGGAATACTTTGGCCCCGAGTTAGGAGAGCTTGGTTTAAACGTCAGTTCTTCCATTAGCCAACTCCCCAAAGTCACCTCCATTTTCTGGACTTCTGATTCTCTTGGTAAAGATTGGGGCGAATGGACTAAGTGCTGATGTTGAATGTTCCCTGATCATTATATAGTGTATGGTAGTTAAGAGCATGGGGGCCAGCAGATGGTGTAGTGCGGTTACATTGCTGGACTCCTGCCTGGCCAACTGAGGATCGAGTCCCAGATATTGATGGCTTGAAACTCACTCCAGATGGGTGTGTGTGCATGCCCAAAATTCCAATAGGAGAATGGAGGAGAAGGCATTGTGGTGTGGCCATTCCCCTTGGTGGGGGGTGATTTCTCACTTTTTCTCTTTCTGTCTCTCTGCCAAGCACACACATCCAATAGTGAAAATCTCTCTCTCTCTAAAAAAAAGAAAAAGAAAGAAACAAAAAGAAAAACAACAAAAGATCATGAACTTTGGAATGAAGACAGATCTAGGCTTGTAAACCACCCGTTACTTTCCATTAGGTTGTCAGGAAAGTCATGATGTATTTTTTTTTTCTTTTTTATGCAAAAATATGTCATGACTTTCCTGACAACTCAAGTAGTTGGGTGCCCTTGGGCAAGTTACTTAACCTCTCTAAGTTCCAGTTTCCTCATTTGTAAAATGAGAATAATCGTAGTCTTATCTTCCTTTGTAAGGTTGCTGTGAGGCTTGTATAAAATAAAGCTCATAAAATTCTCTTAGTATGGGGCCAGCCAGTGGTGTAGCAGCTGAGGAAGCTAGATCCCACATGGCTGACTGCACAGTCTGGGCCCCAGATCTGGCTGCTTGAAAAATACACGCATGCAAGTGTGCCCAAATTCCCAAGAGGAGAATGGAGAAAGGATTGTGATGTGGTCATCCCCCCTTTGGGGGTACTTTTTTACTTTTTTCTCTCTGTCTCTCTCTATCAAGTACATGTGCCTTGTAGCAAAGAAAAAAACAAAAGGTTCCCTAGTACAGTGCCTGGCATAGTCTACCTGTGCAAACTCTCCCTAGCTTCATTCTCTTCTTGAGCCATCTTTTCTGTGTACGTCTTTCCAGAGAACCAGCCCCCCAAACCACATGCACTCTCCATCCAGGTGTAGCAAGAACTTGGTTTTATTTGAAGGAAGAGCAATGTTCTCTGTTTTGTTTCTGGTTTAAGACGTCAGCATTTTGCTTGACTTTTTTAGGCCAAAGCAATACATTTGTGTCATGTTCTTCTCTGCTGCATCATAAATAGATAAATTCAGCAGCAGAGTGAATAGGCCCATAATGTGAGACCACTCAATTAGGGCCTCCATTATAATCAGGATATGGAAACCACCATCTGCAAGATTTTTTCATTAGGTTTTATTATCATACCATTTACAGCTTTTTATTATAGCACAGTGTCAGATCATTTTTCTTTTTTTTGGAGAGGTTTTTGCTATAGGACGTGTGTGCTCACCAGAAAAACAGAGACAGAGAGACAGAAAGCAAGAAATCACCCCCCAGGGGTGATGGCCATGCCATAATCCCTCTTCCTCCATTCTCCTCTTGGGATCTAGGGCACGCATGCACACGCACCTGGTGTGAGTTTAAGTCACCGGATCTGGGACTCAAACCATGGTCAACTATATGGGAATCCAGTCTCTGTCTCTCTAGTGAGTACACATGCCCTATAGCAAAAAACTCTCTTAAAAAACAACCCTCCCCCCCCCAAAATAAACTTATTTTTCGTCCTATCTGAAGGTTGGTAGGCATCTGATTCCTAAATTCAAGTAGTAGGTCTAGCCTAACAGCTCTTTCCAGTTCCAGGAAGAGGTGGTTGGAAGTGTGACAATATAGTGGAGCCTTCTTAAAGTTGGTGACTCAATTTTAGGTCAAATTAGTTAAATAGTAGTCTTATCCTCCTTTGTAAGGTTGCTGTGAGGCTTGTATAAAATAAAACTCATAACGTTCTCTTAGTACAGGGCCAGCCAGTGGTGTAGCAACTGAGGAAGCTAGATCCCACATGGCTGACTGCACAGTCTGAGCCCCAGATCTGGCTGCTTGAAAAACACGTGTGCAAGTGTGCCCAAATTCCCAAGAGGAGAATGGAGAAAGGATTGTGGGGTGTCCATTCCCCCTTTGGGGGAATCTTCAGCTGGGAGACCATTTTGTTGTCCTGTTTATTCTGCTTCAGTTGTTTTTAAAATCAGAGGCTTAATTCAGCTAAAATGGTTTCTGTAAGTGTTTGTTTGCATTTTGTGAAGTGTGTCAGTTTATTGCAGCTGACACAATGTCAAAAACTCACCCAAATTTGATTTCCAAATGATAGTTTGTCAAGTGTTGGAAGACAGCTGCTGTATTTCTTGGGCATCTGTAATTGCCTTGACTAAATATCTTCATCTCCTTTAATGATTTCTTATGTGACAGGGCTGCCCAATTCTACATGTTTTGTCTACACGTCATTCAGTGTGCTTGTCAGTCTGAAGGTGTGGCACTCAGCAGTGAACTTAGCCAGTCAGATGTGAATTGATCCATACAATAAAGTGGTTAGTCTCTAATCCTGCCTTGAAATTTTATACTTCCATTAAATTCTAACCACATCAGCATTAGTTTGTCAACCACATCACTGTACTAACACCCACTATGTTGCAGTCAACTAAAACTTTGAAAAAATCTGGTATCTCCTCCTCCTGAACCATAGTAGTTGAAAAGAATTTATTTGGAAATAATGACAGATTACAAGAAAGTGGCAAACATACAAGGGACTGTCAAAAAAAGAAAAAGAAAAAAAAAAGAAAATGAGTATTATGAAAAAGTATGCATGGATTGATTTCAGGGTTTTTTTTTTTTGCACCAAAATGAACTAATGCTATAGTTTCATTTTTTCCATGGACTCATGGTATAGAAAGGTTCCATATACTCTTCCCTCAGTTTCTCCCAATCAGTACGTCTCATTTAACTTTGAAATAATATTCAAACCAGAAAATTGACATTGGTACAATGTATGAGTAGAGTTCTAGGCCATTTTGTATGTTTTTAACTTAAATGAGTAAACCTGGGTTTATTAAATAAGCCCCAGTCCAGCTGGGTGGCATGGTGGTCAAGGTCACTGGACCAACAGCATAGTTTGAGTTCCAGACCCAGTGGCTTGGAAAACACACTGGGCGTGTATGTGTGCATGCCAAAAATCCTGACAGAGGAATGGAAGAGAAGGGATTGAGATATGACCATCCCTCCCTGGGGGTGCTTTCTTACTCTTTCTCTCTCTCTCTCTCTGTCTCTGCCTCTCTCTGTCAAGCACATATACACTTTAGCAACTTAAAAGTAAACGAATGAGTAAAAAAAAAAAAAAAGAAAAAAAAAAAGAAACCACACACACAAACTTCTAACTACGTACATTTATTTAGATGCTATTCTCTTTTCTCCCATTTTGGAATCATTTGTAATTTTGTTGTCAGAGTTGAATTTTGGGGAGATTCTTGTTTAACCTGAACTTTCCTGCCTATGTTTCTTCTTCTTTTTCTTAATTGCCAGAGAGTGGTCACTCCACAATCCCTTCTCCTCCATTCTCCTCTTGGGATCTTAGGGCGCATACACACACATGCCCGGCTTAAGACTGCCCTTTTACTTGTTTAGCCCTTTAGAGTTTAGGCTCACCTTTCATTAGTTTTTCCTAAAGTTTTCCTCATCACTACAATTCTAGCGACATGGTCAAAATTAAGTCCAGAGTAGCAGTTCTTTTATTGCCTTGAAGAATTTAGAAAAGTTCTGTTTTTAGGCAAAAGACGAAACTTGCAACACATTTCCAGATAACTGCAAGCAATTTCTCTTTACATGTATAATTTCTCTGCTGTGTTAAGATAGCATCATTCAGTGGGGCCAGCAGTTGGCATAATGGCTATATCGCTGGACTCCCATGTAGTCGACTGTGGTTCGAGTCCCGGACCCAGTGGCTTAAACTCACGCCGGGCATGTGTGTGTATGTGCCCTAAGATCCCAGGAGGAGAATGGAGGAGAAGGGATTGTGGAGTGACCATTCCACCTCGGGGAGGCGGGGGTGATTTCTCAGTTTCTTTCTATCTCTTTCTGGTGAGCGCACATGCCGTATAGCAAGAAAATCTCTCCAAAAAAAATGATAGCATCATTCAGGCCGGCAGGTGGCATGGTGGTTGGGGGCTCTGGACTCCCACATGGCCAACCAACTGTTGTTCAAGTCTCCGATCTGGCAGCTTGCTTTCTCACTTTCCCTCTCACTTGCTCTCTCTCTCTCTCTCTCTCACTCTCCCTGCCTCTCAAATTAAATTAAAATAAAATATAAAATAAAATAAATAAATAAAGTTAAATAATTTTTTTTTTTAAAAAGAGCATCAAACTCAGTCCAGCAATGTTGCTACTACTTGTTTTTCTTGAAACCTTTAAACTTCCTCCAAATGTTCCCCTTTGAGTTTCCACGCTTGAGTTTATGGTTAGTCAAGATATATCATGTTCACCAGGTCCAATGAACCTGCAAAAGTACACCCTTCCATAACCATGTTGCAGTCACCAGGCATTGTCCACCAAATCTCTGGAAAAATCCATAATGTTGTGTTTGTATTCTTCGAGGGAAATTTACAGTTCATTTTGTAATTTAAACTCTGGTATCACTGCTGAACTCTTGCATCTGCCCCTTCTCAGCCATTTTCTGTGGCCATCCTTTGCTATGCTAACAGTCCTCACAGAATCCGATGTTGTCCTTTCATCTGTAGATGTCTCCTCCCCCTGAAAACACTAAGAAAATCCTCTTGTTCAGGTAAATAAATTTTTTTCTGTCTTCTTCATCCTGGTTCTTGCTGGATTTACTCTGCCTTTAGCCAAAATTTCATGTTCTCTGATTGTCAAGTATAGGTCATAACTCTAACTCCTGAGGGTTTTTAAATTTTCTCTTGTTTTTGTTTTTAGCATATTTACTTAGGCATCTCTTCTCTTTCTGCATTCTGTGATGGACTTTCAAAGTAGATAATGATAAGGACTAAAGAGAAGATAAAATGAGCAAGAAGTATGTGAAATGCCACGGTGGAGGTTGATATTTTTAGGTAGTGTGGCCAGAGGAAGCCTCACTGAGAAAAGGGGCTTTGAAGAAAATTGTCAAAGGAAGTGAGAGGTGAGCCCTGGGTTTTCTAGGGAAGAGCATTAGGACAGAACAGTAAATGAAAAGGTCCTGAGGCCCAGTGGCTTGAAAAACATGCCAGGCGTATGTGTGTGTGTATGCCTGAAATCCTGAGCGGAGAATGGAAGAAAAGGAATTGCAGGGTGACCACACCCCCAGGAAGGGGTTTCACTTTCTCTCTGTCACTGCCGTGAGTGCATGAGCCCTATAGCAAAAGTTAAAAAAACAAGCCATGTGTTGAAATCTGGTTGTGATAGGATGGAATGGGTGGAGATTCAATCTGACTATGATGTTGAAACGTGGGGCCTTTGGGAGGCGATTGGGATTGGCTGAGGCCATCAGGGTGGTTTTATAGAAAAGGGAATGAGACAGACACAGGACACAGACATGTCAACAGGCAAGATCTCGCCCTGTGCCACCTCAGGACTCTGCAGAGGGGCCCCTCGTCCTTGGACCTCCAAAACCATGAGCTAATTAAATATTTATTCTTTAGGAATTACCCAGACTCAGGGAGTCAGTTATTAAGCAACAGCAAACAGACTGCACAGTTGCCCATCTCCTTATATTGTGTAGAGAATAAAGAGAATATTTATGTAAAATGCTTAGCACGGTGTTTGAATTTAGAAATCTTTCATAACTATTGGTGCTTAACCACTGAACCACAGGGCCAGCCTGATATAACTTTTTAATATCTTTTATTTAAAACTAGAGACAGGATTAATGTTGTATTTCTTTTTTATTTTCTCTCTCTCTTTTTTTTTTTTTTTGATAAATTGTTGTAAGGCAATAGAGAAACAGAGAAAGAGAGACAGAAAGCAAGAACTCACCACCTGAGGGGGATGGCCACACTGAAGTCTCCTCCTCCATTCTCCTCTTGGAATTTTGGGCACACATGCACACACACCGAGAGTGAGTTTTAAGCTGCCGAGTCCAAAACCGGAACCACAGTCAACTACGTGAGAGTCCAGCACATAACCATCATGCCACCTGCTGGTCCCTTAATGCCATGTTTCTAATTCTCCCAAAATAGATGCATTTTTTTGTTCCCCACACCTCCAAAGCGCCTTACTTTTGTCTTCACAGCATTTTACCTGTTTTGCTTTAGAATAACTTTTTTTTGTTTCTTTTCTTTTTGTTTTGTTTTGTTTTAGATTTTTGCCATATGGCACATGTGCTTGCCAGAGAGAAAGAGACAGAGAAACAGTGAGAAGGAAAGTGAGAAATCACCCTCTCGGGGAGATGGCTATGTTGCAATCCATTCTCCACTCTCCTCTCAGGATTTTGAGCACACATGCACACACGCCCAGTGTGATTTTTCAAGCCACTGAGTCTTGTACTCAAACTGTGGTCGGCCCTGTTGGAGTCCAGTACCTTTACCACCAACCCACCTGCTAACTTCTACGCTAAGTATTTGAATCTGTATTTTTCTCACCTTTAATCCCCACTGTAAAGGACATAAAGGTTTCCTGTTCTTCATAATTCTTAAAAAGAGCCTTGCATGGAATAGGTGCTTAGTAAATATTTAGGGAACCTAAAGGGGCATTTTTAACTACCCCATGATAATTCATTGACTATCTCTTTGAGAAGGAAAATAGGCAAAGAGGGATGCCACTGGGATTTTAAGTCTGGGGCCACCTCAGCAGGCATAACATGGGCCCAGATAAAGGTGGGAAAGGTACTCCAGATCTCAGAAATCTGAGAGGCCACTAACTGGTCTTAGAATTCAAGAAAAATATAAGTTAATTCAATGAGCTCTGCAGTGAAATATGAAATTGAACTGGAAATCTCAGGAATTTCCTTCAAAAGTTATCTGAAACTGCTGTGAGCATCTCAGAACCGTTGTGGTCTCCACAGGCCTTTGGCTCAGGGGTTATTCCAGATATGGCAAGGCTACCTCAGGCTGACCACAACCCCCTGATTTTCTCTAGCCTTGGGCTGAATCAATATTTGAAATTTTGAGAAGATACATAGGGCAGGGAACTTGCATGTAGTGGTGACCACCTTGTTTTCTGTCCAAAATATCAAGTTAAAAAAAAAAAGAGTAAGTAGTTAGCATAGGTGTATGAGGTTGGGGAAGAGATCCATTTATGGGTTTCCTCTAGAATGGTGACCAAATAGAAAGACTAGACATTATTCTATAGGCACTAAAGTAACTTATATGTGTTTTTCCTTCAAATAACTTTCTCTTACTCTAATATTCACCTCAGTCAAAATTACCTTCATTCACTTATTCCATAAATATCTGATGGGTGCCAGTTTGGTGTCATGAACTTTTCTGGGCCTTGGGTTACACTGTTGAACATGACAAGCTTCTCACCCCTCAAAGACAGTCTGGGCCATTGGTCTGTGGTGACCACAACTTCATCAGTGTTCCTGACTGCCCTGAACTTTGTGATTCTCTCTTGAATATAAGACAATCACACTCAATGAACTGTACAGGGACTTCATGGAGGGGCTAGGTGGATACAGAGGAGAATTCAGACATTAATCCCTCAGTGGTGTAACCTTGCCACTTTGGTGTACACCTGACCAAACTGCATGTTCACGTGGCTAATTCCACAGGGGCAGGAGCCACTTCCAACCCACTGTGAATCCTCTTTAGAAACCTCACTACATGTCATTTTTCAAATAATCCCTCTTTTCCCTGCACTAAAATAAATAAATAAATAAATAAATAAATAAACAAATAAATAAATAAATAAAAAACAAGAATGTCCCAAGAAACAAAACAAAAATAAGAAACAAAAAGCCATGCCAAAACAACAAACCAAAAACAAAAAAGCGGAGGGCGTATTTCTTCTTCATTATTTATATATGCCTGTTCATGCTTCCCACTACAGGCCCTGCCATGTCTGGCACCAGAAGCGCTGACTTAATATGAGAAAGGCTTTCCTGGGGACCTGTGGCTTGGGCAGCAGCAGCAGTGGTGGCAGGAAGTACCGGAAATCCCATGAGAGGCGTGTTCCTGAACACGTGCCAGTCGCTTTTGCAGATTCATGAGGTAAGAGAAACATCTGAGGGACGGAGGAGGCTGTTGAAACAGAGCCCCAGTTCTCAACTGTTTTGAGGTTCACCTAGAGCTGGTGAAGTGACTGCAGGCTGTAACTGTCAGATCTCCAGCCACAGCCTGGGCCATGGGGCTTCGGTGTTGAGATATTTCTGCCTACAACAATTTGAAGCTCCCGGGCACCCAGCAATTAAGATCAGTGATCAGGCAATCAAGCAAGGCTCTCTCAGCTAATGGGATAATTGGCCGATCCAAGAGTAAGAGGCAGCTACTGAGGCCTTCTGAGGGCACATGATAGGGCACTGAGGGATGAGAGTCAAAGAGATAAGTGATTCTGAGAGAAAAGGGGGCAGACTGAGTCATAACTAACTTTTGTGGAAGTCTCAGAATAGGGCCATGGGACCATCGTGTTGCATTTCTGGACAATTTAGCTAACTAGTCCCACATGAGTATAACCTCCAGTGTGAAGATACTGACCCAAAACCACCAGGCTTCTAAGTTTCATCACTTATTTATTTTTTTAGTTCTATTTACTAATTTCTTCCATGAGCATATGCATGAGAGAGAGAGAGAAAGATCACCCTTAACAGGGCCTTAATGCCATGATTCAGCCCCACTTCATTCAGTCCTAGGGCACGAGCACATGTATGCCTGCTGTGTTCAAGGAGGTCTCTGGACTCAAACCCAGAACCTTCCCATGTGGGTCTGCCTCACAGTGTTGCTACTGCTGAGCCATCATCCAGTCCCAAATTCCAGCAGTTATTATTAAGAAAAAGAAAGAGAGAGAGAAGGAAGGGAAGCAAGGAGAGAGAGAGAGAGAAGGAAGAAAAACAGAGACAGGATGAAGGACTCTTTCGGTTGCTTCTCTGGCAAATGTTGTTTCCGGGTACAGCAAACTCTGTTCTCAGAGGTGATGGGCTTCACTGCCTGTTTTGCTGAAAGCAACACATTAAAGCCAACAGAGCGAGACTGGACCCAGGCCTAACACGCTGATCCCTGTAAACTCAGCCAGGCACAAGCCCAAGTGCCTCACCCTTTCGTTTTCTGCCACATCCACTCATCTGGCTGTATATCTTGAGGGCGGGAACCCTAGGGTGGTTTGGCCATCCTACACCAGAAGCACCAGGCCAGGCACAGCATCCAGTGAGCCCAGCAGACACCTTCTTCAAGCAAGAGTGGCTTGGATTACAGGAAGAGTAAGAGGCGACTCAACCAGGACTTGGCTTCCAAAAATTCCTTCTACCACTTCCTCTGCCTGAAGGAGAACTTCCTAGGCTGAAACTTGAAGGGCAGAGCTAAATACCATGAGAGTCTGGGTGGATTTTAGTTCGGGAGCTGGGCCTGTGAATCAGGAGACAGACTGGTTTCACCATCGTTGCATTTAGTTGATTATCATCTGCTGACAGGCCCCTGGGTTGCTAGTGAGAGTGATGAGAGGCCTTCTTGACCTCTGATAATCTGGACAGAAGGGATTAAATAACCGAATTAGAAAATGCAGCTGATGACAAGAGGGGAACTCAAGAAGACTGTGGAAAAGTGGAATTAAAGTGCAAATTTATTTTGGTTCAAGAATCAATTTGAGGGACCAGCAGTGGCGTAATGGCTATGTCGCTTGACTCTCATGTAATCGACTGCAGTTCGAGTCCCAGACCTGGTGGTTTGAACTCATGCAGGGTACGTGTGTGTGTGCCCAAGATCCCAAGAGGAAAATGGAGGAGAAGGGATTGCAGCATGGCCATCCCCCCTGGGGAGTGATTTCTCGATTTCTCACTTTCTATCTCTCTGTCTCTCTGGCTTGCACACGTGCCCTATAACAACAACAACAACAAAAGAATCGTTTTGAAATCCATGCATAAATTTTTCATAATAGGCGATTTCCATAAATTTTTTAAAGTCCCCATATATATGCTCAAAATGCTTTCTTTGTTTAAAAAAAGTAAGATCATATATTGTTATTAGTAGAGTCTCCTTTTGGACCACTTCACAGCTTAATAGTTAAGGAAGGTGATCCCACATGGCTGACCATGCTGTTTAAATCCCATCCAGGGGCTTGAAACACACACTGTGTGCATATGTGCCCCAAATCTCGACAGGATGAAGACATGGAGGAGAAGAGATTGCAGTGTGACCATGCCCATTATGGGGGAATGCCTCCTCTCTCTCCTTATCTCTCTCTCTCTCTCTCTGACTTTGTCTCTGACAAGTACACATGTCCTCTGACAAAACCAAAACCAGCCAAACAAAAAAACCACAAGATTCTTGTCACTACACTCCAAAGTCCACAGAGCTGACTTGGGGAGCTAAATCAACTGTCTTGCTCACTCCTTTTCAACCTGCAATTAAGCCGTAATGGTGAGATCCTTTCTTTGGTAGATGTTAGTGCAGATAACATAATTAAAGGTGTATTTTAAAGACCTTTTTCTAAAGCCTGAATGTGACCTGTTTATTTATACCCTGGGGAAGTAACAGCTCTCTTCCCTCACCTTCTTGCCCCTGCCCCAAACAAACCACTCAAGAAACCTTGTTACGGATTAATAGATTGCTTCCAGGCTGGCCAAACAGGTATATTCTAATCAGTATATGTTAATCAGGGTTGCTGTGATAAGTTGCACTTTTGTTTTATTTAAGGTAAAATCCTCTTATAAGTATTAATAATATAACAATTATAAGAAGGCTAAAATAAAATTTAAAAATGTGAAGTCCATGCCCATGGCAGATCTCTCTCTTTTTTGAGAGGGATTTTTGCTTTCAGTGCACTTGCTAAAGAGACAGAGAGAGACAGAGACAGAAAGTGAGAAATCACTCCCCAGGGGGATGGCCAGGCCACAATCCCTTCTCCTCCATTCTCTCGGGATCTTGGGCATGCACACACACACACCTGGCGTGAGTTTGAAGCCACGGAGTCTGGGCCTCGAACCACGGTTGACTATGTGGGAGTCCAGTGACATAACCGTTACACCATCTGCTGGTCCCAAGCTTTTTTGTTTTCTTGCTAAGAACACAACAGAAGACCTATTCTCTTAACCCATTTCAAAGTACACAATTCCCTATGGTTAACTGTAGGTGTTGCAGTGGCCCCCTAGAAGGTACTCATCTTGCATAACAGAAACTTTAAGTCCATCCAGGTAATCATATTTCCTGCAATAATCCTGCTAGCATGGTTTAATTCCACCTCATTCTTTATTAGCTTTTTTTTTTTGGAGAGGTTTTTGCTATAGGGCACGTGCGCTCGCCAGACAGACAGAGACAGAGAGGCAGAAAGCAAGAAATCACCCCCCCAGGGGGGATAGCCACACCGCAGTCCCTTCTCCTCCATTCTCCTCTAGGGATCTTGGGCACGCACGCACACTTGCCCAGCGTGAGTTTTAAGGCACCGGGTCCGGGATGCGAACTGCAGTCGACTACGTGGGAGTCCAGCGACATAGCCATTATGCTAACTGCTGGTCCCCATTGTTTATTTTTTCAAAGAACTTTTTCTGTGTGAGAGAGAGACAGAGAGAGGCTTTCTCAATAGGATCTTCACACCATAATCCACCCCCAGCTTCAGCCAGTCCCAAATCATGGGCACGTGTGTGTCCCATGCATTTGGGAAGATCTCTGGACACAAACCCAGAACCTTCCCATGTGGATCAGCCTTGCAGAGTGCTCTGTTACTGCTGTGCCACCGTACAGCTGCCCACCCTTCCCAGTCATACACCATCTGAAAGAACAGCTCCAAGTGTGGCACTGGGCTCTGACAGAAACAGAATGCCTGGCCATGGACACCCCATGACCATGAGAACTGCTCATCTTGAACTGGGTCCTATTACATTCACCAAGTGGGAAAGTCGGTGGGGCAGCAGTAATTCATCATACAACAGAGGTCAGTGGTGCGTCTAGGACTGAGCATAAGCAGAAAGCGAGGGCACAGCAAATATACTGCAGAGAGCCCACACCCCAGGGGCCCCCCCCCCCACTGCTGTGCCCTTGGCTTATATTCATGAATATGGGAGAGTCTTCCCAGTCAGCTAAAGGACGGTCAAAGAGCCCAAGCTGGCTATAAGGGTAGATTGGTTTGGTATCTGTGTGCAGGTTGAGTGTCGACAGCTGCGCTAGAGTTTTATTCAGGTCTGACCTTGAAAAAGACAGGGGCAAGAGAAAATCCTCCCATGTGCAGACCTTTGAGCAGGGCACTGGGTCATCTACTTTGTGTGGCAAGAAAAATGGTCCGAGGTTAGAATGAAAGTGGATTTATACACTGGAGTTCAATTCTTCTGGTCTGCTTGTTTGAGCCAGAGGGCACTTGTGCTTGCCTGAGAGACAGAGAGGCAGAGAGAGATGGGGAGGGAAAAAGCGCCCGTCAAGGGGAATGGTCATGCTACAATCTCTTCTCTTCTATTTCTCAATGCTTTTAGAATTTGAAGCATGCATACATACATGCCTAGCATGTTTTTCAAGCTGCTGATCCCAGGATTCAAACAGGGAGATCATTCATGTGGGATTTAGCTCCTTTAACCTCTGGGCCATGGGACTGGTCCTCTTTTATTTATTTATTTTTTGAATTTATGGTAGATTTATTTTTAAGTTTATTTCTGACATGAGAGTGGAGGTCAGAGAGGGAGAAAGAGAAAGATAAACACCCCTAATAGGGTGGCATGTTGCAATTCCCCCTGGTCTTTCAGCCAGCCAGGATCATGGTCCCTCATGCCAAGCAGGTATATGTCAACTAGGGGACTCCATCTGGAATCTTCCATATGGATCTAACACTGCTTGAACAGTGTACTATTGCTGCACCACTGGGCCAGCCCTGGAGTGTAATTCTAAAAGGAATGATCCCTGATGTCTCACCAAACTTTACAAGTCAGAGGTTTGGGATTTTGTTTTCCAAAGAGTAAGCTTTTCCCCTGCAGTAGCTTTTCTTCTTTGCCTCAGGATGGATCCTCTCTGGAGTCCTTGTTATACTCTGAGGGGCCCTCAGACATTGGGGGGTGCCCATTCTAGCCTTCTAGGGAGCTGATAGTATGAGATGGCAGAGTACATAGCTCACATAGGAACATGCCAAACACGTAGCTCCTGAAACTTTATCCCAGCTCTGGGTTAGGTCCCCTCCTGGCACAGACTTCTGAGAAGCCGGAACAAGACCATGTGATTTTCTGTACCAGGATTAGCTAAGAAAAATACAAATCTAATGTAAACAAACATATCTTGGGACATGTGCAAAGTATGTTTAAGTTTGCATTTACAAAAGTTTGTGAAAGCATTGGAAGGAGAAAGAGGAGGAGATGTCTCAGTCACTTGATTGGTTATAGCATTTAAATATTTTCTTTTTTCCCTCTTCTTAAAGTTTATTTTATCCATGATAGACAGCACATGTGTGAGAAAGAGAGAGAGAAAAACACCCTTAATAGTGACTCGTTGCAGTCCCCTTTCCTTGGCCCTCCAGCTCGTTGGGACCATGCACACTTATGTTTTCAAGCTACGTGGAGGCTCTGAATCCAAGATCTGCCCTGTGGCTTCTAGCACAACAGCACAGTTTGCTACAGAACGTGCCATCAGGCTGGGCCAATTTAAATATTTTAGATTGCGGGGCCAGCAGATGGCATAGTGGTTATGTCACTGGATCCTCACATGCCCAACTGTGGTTCAAGCCCTGGACCCGGTAGCTTGAAACTCACACCAGGCACATGTATGTGCATTCCCAAGATCTCAGGAGGAGAATGGAGGAGAAGGGATTGTGATGTAGCCATCCCCCACTGGGGGGACGATTTTTCACTTTCCCTTTCACTGTCTCTCTCTCCTCCCCGCCCCCCACCCCCATGAACACATGTGCCATAAGGCAAAAACAAACAAACAAACGAGACAAAAACCTCCCAAAATAAATAAATATTTTAGTTTGCAATTCACCCCACAATCAGATTAGAGGAGAATACAAAATTACACTGAGATCTCAGAAGCTTATTTAACAAAGAAGTACCTTTTTTTCTTTTTAAAAATTATTTTATTTAATTTCATTTATTTATTTTAATTTGACCAGAGAGGAACTGTGTGAGAGAGAGAAAGTGAGAAAGCGAGCCACCAGGCCCAGGACTTGAACCGAGGTCAGTCATGTGGGAGTCCAGCACCCTTGACCATCACGCTATCTGCCAGTCCCACAGAGAAGTGTCTTTAAAATTTTTTTTTCTCTCTTTTTCTTAAATCATAGAAAGATGAGCCTAAAAAAGTTTTGGCCCTTCTCCTCTTTTAGTTCTGTAGCTAACCCAAAATACCAGGCCACCAGGAAAATATAATCAAGAAAGGATTGAGGGACTCAGGATAATAATACCTTGTTGACACACATTTTTTCATTTTTCTCTTAAAATGTTTTATGAAGATATAGTTGACAAATATATGTTTAAAATATGACCAGATTCTTACAATTTTTTTAAGATATTTTTGCTATAAGGCACATGTGCTAGCTGGAGAAACAGAGAACAGAGAGAGAGAGAGACAGAAAGCAAGAAATCACCCCCCCAGGGGGATGGCTACATTGCAATCCCTTCTCCTCCATTCTCCTCTTGGGATTTTGGACATGCATGCACATGTGGCTGGTGTGAGTTTCGAGCCGTCAGGTCCGTGACTCAAACTACAGCCAGCCACATGGGAGGTCAGCACCTTAAGCACTATGCCACCTGCTGGCCCCTAACTTCTTACAATCTTAAACTGGCACATAAACATCCAAGAATAATGAAGACAATCATAGAATACTATCAAAAATAATAAAGTAAAACTGTTCTCTGTGGTTTTCAACCTTTATTTTATTTTACTTTACTTATTTTAATTTACTACAGGGCAGGTGCACTCACTAGATACAGAGAGAGAGAGGGAAAGTGAGAAAGCACCCCCAAGGGGGGATGGCCATGCTACAATACCTTCTCTACCATTCCACTTTCTCAGGATTTGGGGTGTTCATACAAACACGTCCCAGGTGTTTTTCAAGCCACTGGGCAAGGCTCAAACCACACATTTGGTCATGTGGGATCTGGCAGCCTCAACCATCACACTACCTGTTACTTTATTATTATTATTATTAATTTTTTTAGTTTGCTATAGGGTGCATGTGCTTGCTGAGGGGGAGGGAGAGAGAGAGAAAGTGACATATCACCACCACCACGCCCAGCCGCAGGGTAGATAGCCACACCACAATCTCTTCTCCATTTCCTCTTGGGATTTTGGCCATGCGTACAAACATGCCCAGCTCGTTTTTCGAGCTGCCAGGTCCAGGATTCAAACTGTGCAATTGACCATGTGGGATCCAGCTGCCTTAACTACCACCATTGGCTGGCCCCAAACTTTACTTTATGTAAACACCTTTTGAGAGATTTAAAAGACACAAACACGTGGGTGTTATTCCCTGAGATTCAGGTTTAACTTTTCTGGGGAGAAAGGAAAGTTATCCATCTTTTTAAAAAGCTCCCAGAACATTTCCTGTGTGGCCTGGATGGGGAACCACTAAACCAGGCTTGACCTTGTACTAGCTGATTCTTCTCCCCACGGAAGAGCATGGGGTGGGAGGGGCAGTACTAAAAGAACCACCAAAAAGAGTTCTACAGAAATCAGATGAACTAAAGTCTATTTTTTCTTTTTTCTTTTTTTTTTTTTTATTTTTTGCCATAGGGGGCACGTGCTTGCTGGAGAGAGAGGGAAAGTGAGAAATCACCCCCCCAGGAGGGATGGTCACACTGCAATCCCTTCTCCTTTGGGAGTTTGGGCACACATGGCACACACGCCCAGTGTTAATTTTTGAACCACCAGGTCTGGGACTCAAGCCACAGTTGGCCATATGAGACTGCAGCTCCTTAACCACTATGCCAGTGGCTAGTCCCCTAAAATCTGTTTTTAATGATAACATATGCATAAGTCTCTATATTTAACAAAGATCCTGTGAGTCTTTCATGCATTACTACATGAAATCTACTTGTCAGGTATTAATCATAGATTGTTACTAGCTAGATGAAAATTCCTTGCTGGCTGTGCCAACCAGACAAAAGACTGCTGTTCTGTTGACACATTCACAGAGGGTTTTTAGACGCACTAGGCTGTTGATGAGCTGCAACAGTGACAGGTTGGCGTAGAGATGAGCATTGATCCAGAAGTAATGCCACTTGGAGCTTGGTTCTGTTTCTGACACCAATGAGTTGTTTATCAGAGGTTTGTTTGTTTGCCAGAGGGCATAAGTTCTTGCCAGAGAGAGACAGAGAGACAGAGAGAGAAGAAGAGGAGAAAGCATTCCCTATGTGGACTAGTCAGGCTGTAATCCCTTTCCTTTCACTTCTCCCTCTTTTCCAGAATTTGGACACACATGCACTCATGCTGGCCTGTTTATGAAGTTGTCAGGTCTGGAACTCAAACTGTGTAGTCAGCCTTGTCATACTCAGCTGCCTTAACCACCATGTCCCAGAAATTGAGACAATAATTACTATTTTAATAACCTGAAAGGTAATTGAGAAACTAAATTAGGTAAAAAAAAAACCAAAAAACAGAACAAAACAAAAAATCTTTCTAAGAGCTAAGCATGCATATGTAGTACTATTATTATATCACACTTTCATTCCACATATGACTTGACAGTGACTCTTGTTTTATAAAAGGAGAATTTAGGAAATTACTCTTATTATTACCACATTCCTTTCTAATGCCCTTATTTTTTATTTTGGTTAGCATCCTTATCTCAGTAGCAAAAAGCTAGTAGAAACATCAAATAGGTGACCCCAGGAAAATGGCCTTCAAAGACAAATATTTATTTATTTATTTATTTATTTTGCCATAGGGTGCATGCACTCACCAGAAAGAGACAGTGAGAGGGAAAATTAGAAGTCACTCCTCAGGGCAGATGGCAACCCCACAATCCATTCTCCTCCTGGGATTTTGGGCACACACACAGGAACTGCTGGGTCTGAGACTTGAACTACAGTTGACCATGTGGGAGACCAGTGCTATAGTCACTATGCCATCTCCTAGGCTCAACAATACTTTAAAAAGTCTTTCTCTCCCAGGTTTTCCAGTAGTACTGAGGGCCCTCTCTCCACTGTCATTCTATAAAGAAGCTCCACTTGAAGGCCCAAGGAAAAGCCCAGCAACAGAACTATCCTTAAGGGCTATGAGCATAGAATGAGAAAATGAGTATGTACACACTTTGTAAACTACCAGGTGCTAGACGCGTGTGGTTGATGATGGCGATGGTGGTGGTGATGGCAATGATGTGGTAACAACAGTGACACAGATTAGTTTGCTAACCCTGAAAAAACAAGTAGAAACATGAACTACTGGCCTCCCCTGGAGTAATAGATGTGCTAAAGGAGACAGGGCAGCCTCTGAGAAAAGGATGTCCACTCAAATCTTCATTATGCATAGCTCCTGTTTGGCCAAGTCTCTCTTCTCACATAATCTGGGTGGGCTCCACTGTCTAGACCATAGGCTGGGACATCAGCATTTGTCAAAGGGCAGAGTACAGAAAGGAAGGTACAGCATGGTACTCACAGAAGGCCTGGTTGAGGGGTTATAATGTTAATTCTCGGCTTCTATGCCATCCTTCTCAAATCTAGAAATGCCCAGCAATTCCCACATTAGCCTACATTGGGTTATCTTCCCTTGCATGCCTCTTTTAGATAGTCCACTCAAATCTTCATTATGCATAGCTCCTGTTTGGCCAAGTCTCTCTTCTCACATAATCTGGGTGGGCTCCACTGTCTAGACCATAGGCTGGGACATCAGCATTTGTCAAAGGGCAGAGTACAGAAAGGAAGGTACAGCATGGTACTCACAGAAGGCCTGGGTACTCATCCTCAGCAAGTTTCATGAATAATTTGTCCTTAGATCAATTATTGGTCCTTCTCTATTGACAAAGCTCTCTTGAGACAGTCATACCTAAGAGGATATCTGTGGGCTAGACCTAGAAAGCAGGATTCTTGCTCTGAGTCATTAACTGTACGTTTGACTGCGGGTAGGTCAGCCTCATGAGTCTCGTTTGGTAAATGGGAATAACGGCATCTACACTATCCTTTAGATAATATATACTAGAGGTCTATATATATATATAGTCTAAAACTTGGCTTACAGTGTATTCTAAGTTTTTTTTTTTTTAACTTTATGTGCTTTAAATGGGGCATGTACTCATATATAGTCCTCACCACTCACTCTCTATTACTTTCTCAAAGCACCAGTCTAACTCAAAGGTTTACTGAGGGGATGCGATGAGATCAATGGAATGCCTCGGGACCCATTTACTCCTTTAGCAAATACTGCACTACTTACTGAATGCCAGAACTGAGCTAAGGCCTGGAGCCCTGGAGCAGCATAAGATGCCATGGCAGTGCTGGAGGAGATCCCATTCTCATGGGGAAAGCAGACTTAGTAGAGCCTTATGAAAGTCTATGCATGGCCAGCCCCAAGCACTGTGGTTAAAGGAGCTGGGTCCCATTGAGTCTTGGCCCCAGAGACTTGAAAAACATGTTGGTGCATGTGCATGTGCACCCCAAATCTTGATGGGATGGAGAAATGGAAGCAAAAAGATTGCAATATGATCACACTCCTTTGAGGGGTGGTTTTTCTTTCTCTCGCTGGAGAGCGCACACACCTTATAGCAATTAAAACAAAGCAAAACAAACAAAATACCAAGAGTAACATAGAGAAATAAGAGGGAAAAAATTCACGTAGTACCCCAGATGCTCAGAGCAGGCACCTGCAATTCCATTTTACATGGAAAATAAATAAGACTTCATGGGGGAACAGGAGTGGGAAAAACTGACCAAAGAAAGGGAGGGGGGTAGGAATTGGGTTAAAACTAAACAAATGTAAGAGATTTATTACCTTCCAAAGGTCAACTCTCACAGCTTTCCTCTCGGAGGCTAAATTGGCTTCTCGAAATGACTGTCTTCTCCCTTATTCCCAGCCTTCACTTTTTCCATGTTGGACCTTTCTGCACCATTCAGTGTTTGACCCACATCTTGTAGATTCCTCATTCTGGAAGTCAAAAATGTCGTCTAACAGTTGGAGCTGTGTCCTAGCCTTGCCACCTGCTTGTTACTAGTTGATACATCTCTGATCAAATCAACTGAGTACAGGACAAATCTCAGTTCTTCGGCAATCCACAAAGTTGTCCTCTCCCAAGCCCCGATTTCATGAAGGAATAGAAAACAAAAATAACAGAGCCGGCCCTATTGCCTAGTGGTTAAGGGGCCAACCCTGTGGTTTGAGTCCTAGACCCAGCAGCTTGAAAAACACATCAGGCACATGTGCAGTGTGCCCCAAATCCCAACAGGATGGAGAAATGGAGAAAGGATTGTGGCATGACCACGCCCCATTCGGCCATGCCCCTTTCTGTCTGATGAGTACACTTGCCCTCTGGCAAAATTGAAAAACAACAACTTACTGCTTCAGATTTGCTTAAGCCAAATTGAAAGTGAAAGAACTGATTAAACTGAGCCAAATAACAACAACAAAAAAAACCCAAACAACTTTATGAGTGCAAAATAATAATAAAAAAAATGTTTCTCACTTACTACCTTAGTTTCAGACAGCCTGTGGGTTACCCTGGTGTTGAACAGGGAAAAGCACCTGTCTGCAAAGCTCAGGGAATAGTTAGGAGGACAGACGGAAGGCCCCAGATACAGCTGATCTCTGTTTTTAAGAGGCTGCACTTGTTCCTTTTTGCTCTTACCCAGCCATGGCTGAAGCTGCATCTTCTTTCAGTAAATGCTGATGGCACTCCTCCTAACAGGGTCTTCTCAGAAGTGTATCCCTAGATTCCTAGAAAGAACCCCCCTCCCCCCCTTTACAAATTCCATTTGACTTAAGACATCCTGGGCTCTCCTCAAAGTAGCGGAACCAAAAAGACACTTCTTTACCTGGACAGGAGGAGCCCTTGGTGTCTTGAAAATATATTGAGAATGTCAGAGTCCATGAAGTATCATGGGTTGGAACTCAGGAACATAAGGTCCTACACTGACTATGGTGTTAACTGGCCATGAAACAAAGGCGAGCTGCTTAACCAGGTGGGGCACAGTTATCACCACCCATATCATGAGGGAGCTAGGTCTGGGTGAGCTCTAGGATCCTTCTCAGCACTGGTGTTTTGCAATCCTACGGTAACCTGTGCCTTCCCAATGCTACACCCAACTGGGGGTCCGGTATGGCCATATTTAGCCGTGGGAACCACTTTTTCACAGGCTCTTGCATCCTCCACCATCCCTGAGAGATTGCTCCCTCCAGAAGCCCTTGCATATGATCACGTGGTCTTATCCGGTGTCTGTCGTGTGCTTCCTTCTGTCTTAACCCCCCTTATTGATGTTTATTGCCTGAGAACCCTCAACAGCTCTGAGGCCAGCACCTCCATGACAGTGTTGATGTCTGCCAGTGCTGCTGCCTCCCGTGTCCCCACATCTACAGACAGGTGAGCTGTTACGGTCTCAGAAAAGCTCAGGACACCCCAAATGCCACAACATTGGCACAGGAGCAGACAGAATATTGTTCCTCCCACTGTCAGTCACCCTTCGGCACCCTGGCATCCGGTGGTTTGTGTACATCTCGTCCAGCTTCTAGAGACTGGCTGTTGCCGCTTCCGTTTGCAGACTCTACGGCCATGGGGTGTGTCTGCTGATGTCTGAGGTACCCAGCCCCACTCCATGCCTGGGTATATACTCCCACCACCAAAGTCCCCTTCCATAATGACTCTTGCTCCACCTTTCTGTCACACATGCCCAGGCAGGTCTGAAACCCTGAAATGGTTAATGCACTGGTTAGCCTAAACTAGGGGACCCTGACATGCTATTTAAAGAAAAACAGAGAGAAATCACAGGCGTCTGGAAGCTATTCATCCTGAAGACTATGCACGGAAGCAGGGAAACTAAACACAGCGCCCTTGAATAAGTGCCCTCCACACATAGACTTGGGCGATTGTTTCCTTCATAATGACAATTACCGCTGGGAGTTTGAGAGTGGGGTGCTCGTGGCTACTCAGCACAATTGCCACAGCGAGGTATCGGGCATCAGGAGGAAATGAGAACAAAGCTGTATTGTCAGGAAGCCTGAAGGTTGACCCAAACACAGCAGAGCTGCAGAAAATTATTTTGGAAAATATTTCCTGCATGGCTGCCTGCAGTTGTTCAACCTGATTCTTATTTAGACTGAAGTGGAGGATGAAAACGACAGGTACTTCATCCAGTCAGGAAGCTTTACGTTGCTATTTCGTTAAGGAGAGAAAGAAAGAGAAAAATGAGGGTAATGCGATTACGCAGAAACCCACGCTCCTGCTCTCTCTCTCTCTGTGCCCTTCCCGACGCATCTCCCCAGGGCACGATGTTCTTCTAGCTTCCTGGGCAGTCCTCGTCAGGAGAAAAGATTGATTTGAGTTAAGCACACACTGCCTTTTCAAGGAGCGCCTATTTGCTCACCTGCCTATTTGATTAACTGGAGGCCCAAGGAGGAGAGGCAATCTCAGAAGTAAAGAAGGGACCCAAAATAGTGAACCTAGATTTTTTTTTTAATTTATTTTTAAAATTTACATTTAATCACTATGTATCTTTACAGTGTATAACATTGCTTTTCCAGCGTGAATATCGTGCATATCAGCCAAGACAAAGACATTACCATATGCATTGTCATCAGCAAATAACTTAATTTTGGGGTCAATTAAATGTTCTCCCCATTCCCCTCCCTTCCTCCCTCTATTCCCTTCCCCCAGATTACCCCCATCCTTACTATCCCTAGTATCCACAGTTGCCTCCCTACTACTATACCTTCCAAGCTTTCAGCTTCTGCCAGAGAGCACAGATATTTGGCATATACTGAGTGGAGATAGCCAGTGACTGTCTTTCATACTCTGGCTTGCTTTGCTTAGCATTAAATCTTCCATTTTCATCCATGAACCTAGACTCTTTAGTAATGAATTATGTTGGAAAAATTGTTAATGTGGAATTTAAAACAGGTTCTGTCATTAATAAGATCGTTAACTTTCTCCTTCTCTTGGTAATTACATGGAATATCCCAAAGTAGATTTAAATGCTCTTTAGAGGACACGGTGGATACTGCGGATGTGTGTTAAAGCCACAGTTTGAGCAAGATTACATTTCTGTAAAATCATGATCTGTCAAGACTTCCTGGTTGAATTTTTCATGTCACTAGTAGATCAATTCCTTTTCTTATTTTTATTTTATGAGATGGAGGAGAGGCAGTGGAGGAGTCCTGCAAAGGGGAAAAGGGAAGAGGAAACTCTGAAATGAGGAAAGGAAGGACCTCCTACTTTGAGTTAGTCAGCTCATATGGGCAGCAGTGGCTTCTGGCATTCTGTCACATACTCATTTCTCATCTATGATTCTGTCTGTGTAGTCACCCACATTCGCAGAGCCCCCACTATGTGCTAAGCACTGTGACTGCTAGGGATGTGGATAGGGGAACAGAATAGATACACTTCCTGTATCCTTGGACCTGGCAGCCTGGTGAGGGAGACAGACTCTACGGCACAAATAAATTATGTAATTGTAATAGTGGGAAGTGTTAGGAAGGACAAACACAGGGTGTTTCTGAAAGCAAAGAGCAGGGGAGGTGAAGGGTCAGGGAAGTTTCCATGAGGAAAGCTGATCCCTGAAGGATTAGCCAGATGAAGGGGAGGGGAGCATGGGGAAATGATTTAAGCAGAAAATAATTCTAGGAGTGAAGGGAGAGGCAAATGAAAAAGTGAATCTCCAAGAAATAAAACCATTAGTAAAGAGCACATGAAGAAACCTCAAAGAAGAAAAAGCAAAACAAAATAAAAGCAACTGCAGTGAGCCAAAAATCCTGAAAGCTGCTCACTGTGGCAAGAGCATGGTGCAGGGTCCCCTCCCTCCACCTGTTTTCCTCTTTCTCACATTGATAGCAAAAGACAATTTGTGGAAGCATGAAGGTTGTTCTTCTCTACCACATCCCCAAGATGGTACCTATGTCACACGGATACTGCAAATTCTTTCTTTTTAAAGAGATTTTTGCTATAGTGTGCTTGTGCTCATCAGCGAGACAGAGACAGAGAGACAGAAAGAGAGAAACCTCCTCCCAGGGGGATGGCCGCCCCATAATCCCTTCTCCTCCATTCTCCTTTCAAGATTCTGGGCATGCACGCACATGCGCCGGGCATGAATTTTAAGCCACTGGGTCCAGGACTCGAACCACAGTCAACTACACGGGAGTCTGGCAACATAGCCATTACACCATCTACTGGTCCCAAATTCTGTTTAAAATTAATGATGCTATGAAACTGTAGGTGGCAAAGTTGAAGGGAATAAAACTAAAATTCCTGAGCATCTCTGATAGGGTAGGCAGTGTCCAGGCACTTAGTAGGCATTATTCTCTTTTTTTTTTTTTTTTGGAGAGATTTTCGCTATAGGGCGTGTGCACTCGCCAGACAGACAGAGACATAGAGGCAGAAAGCGAGAAATCACCCCCCGCGGGGGTGGTCACGCTGCAATCCCTTCTCCTCCATTCTCCTCTTGGGATCTTGGGCACGTACGCACACGTGCCCAGCGTGAGTTTTAAGCCACCGGGTCCGGGATGCGAACCGCAGTCGACTACGTGGGAGTCTAGCGACATAGCCATTACGCTAACTGCTGGTTCCCAGGCACTTAGTAGACATTATTTTGTTGGACATTCAAATAACTCTGCATAGTGGATAGTACATATTCTATACTTTAAAAGAGCCTGAGAAGGTGCAGTGGGATGAACCAGTTCTAGTAGGTCGGCCTCTCATGTCATGGAAAGTTGCTTTGCACCCTTTGAAGAACCAGCAGAGCTCATCCGGTCCCACCTGCTAGTTTCTAGAGGAGGACCTGGAGGGTCACAAAGGTTAAGAGATTCATGCATGGCCTTAGCCTTGGTGGCAAATGCAGGACAGATTTCCCACTGCTAATCCATACATCTCCCCTGTCTCTTATGGCTTTAGAAACATTGTAAAAACACACAACTTCCTTGTAAATTTTCAGAGTGCTAAAAATTCATCATCATCACTTTTCTCAAATGACACCCTTTTTTTCCCCTGAAAACTTCAGTGTTGAAATATGTAGTAGGAACTTCCGATGGGAAAACTAAAACAACAAAACCCTACTAAATGTTCCATTTTATAATGAAACAATTATATTTTAACATTTTTAAAATTTGGATTTTTGTACTTAGAATTTTCTTTCTTTCTTTTTTTTTTTTTTTTTTTTTTTATTCTTTCTTTTTAAAGAGATTTTTGCTATAGTGTGCTTGTGCTCATCAGCGAGACAGAGACAGAGAGACAGAAAGAGAGAAACCACCTCCCAGGGGGATGGCCGCCCCATAATCCCTTCTCCTCCATTCTCCTTTCAAGATTCTGGGCATGCACGCACATGCGCCGGGCATGAATTTTAAGCCACTGGGTCCAGGACTCGAACCACAGTCAACTACACGGGAGTCTGGCAACATAGCCATTACACCATCTACTGGTCCCAAATTCTGTTTAAAATTAATGATGCTATGAAACTGTAGGTGGCAAAGTTGAAGGGAATAAAACTAAAATTCCTGAGCATCTCTGATAGGGTAGGCAGTGTCCAGGCACTTAGTAGGCATTATTCTCTTTTTTTTTTTTTTTGGAGAGATTTTCGCTAGGAGAGATTTTCGCTATAGGGCGTGTGCACTCGCCAGACAGACAGAGACATAGAGGCAGAAAGCGAGAAATCACCCCCCGCGGGGGTGGTCACGCTGCAATCCCTTCTCCTCCATTCTCCTCTTGGGATCTTGGGCACGTACGCACACGTGCCCAGCGTGAGTTTTAAGCCACCGGGTCCGGGATGCGAACCGCAGTCGACTACGTGGGAGTCTAGCGACATAGCCATTACGCTAACTGCTGGTTCCCAGGCACTTAGTAGACATTATTTTGTTGGACATTCAAATAACTCTGCATAGTGGATAGTACATATTCTATACTTTAAAAGAGCCTGAGAAGGTGCAGTGGGATGAACCAGTTCTAGTAGGTCGGCCTCTCATGTCATGGAAAGTTGCTTTGCACCCTTTGAAGAACCAGCAGAGCTCATCCGGTCCCACCTGCTAGTTTCTAGAGGAGGACCTGGAGGGTCACAAAGGTTAAGAGATTCATGCATGGCCTTAGCCTTGGTGGCAAATGCAGGACAGATTTCCCACTGCTAATCCATACATCTCCCCTGTCTCTTATGGCTTTAGAAACATTGTAAAAACACACAACTTCCTTGTAAATTTTCAGAGTGCTAAAAATTCATCATCATCACTTTTCTCAAATTACACCCTTTTTTCCCCTGAAAACTTCAGTGTTGAAATATGTAGTAGGAACTTCCGATGGGAAAACTAAAACAACAAAACCCTACTAAATGTTCCATTTTATAATGAAACAATTATATTTTAACATTTTTAAAATTTGGATTTTTGTACTTAGAATTTTCTTTCTTTCTTTTTTTTTTTTGAGAGAGGTTTTCCCTATAGGGTGTGTGCGCTCGCTAGACAGACAGAGAGAGACAGAGATAGAAAGCGAGAAATCACTCCCCAGGGGGGATGGTCTCCTCCATTCTCCTCTCGGGATCCTGGGCACACACACACACACACACACGCACCCAGCGTGAGCTCTAAGTCACCGGGTCGGGACGCGAACTGCAGTCGACCACATGGGAATCCAGCGACATAGCCATTACGCTAACTGCTGGTTCCCCTTAGAATTTTCTTAAAGCAGGAGATGCTTAAAGCTGGCAGACAATTCAGTTGTATCATTTACATCATATTCCATAATCAATTAACAAAATGGGAACTCCTATGTAAAGTATATTTATTGGTTAGCTTCTCTAATAGACTCTCATAAGCAGAATAACATCTTGCTCTATACATTGAATCAGTGAAACAATACTGTGGAATAGGAAGATAGAAAATGGATACCATCGAGATCAACAAATGGTATAATGGTTCTATCTCTGAACTCCCATGTAGTCAACCACGTTTCAAGTCCTGGACCTGCCAGCTTAAAACTCATGCTGGGTGCCTGTGCACGCGTGCCCAAAATCCTAAGAGGAGAATGGAGGAGAAGAGATTGCAGTGTGGCCATCTCCCTGGGGAGTGATTTCTCACGTTCTGTCTCTTTGTCTGTCTCTGTCTCCCGGGCGAACACCTGTGCCCTATAGCAAAAATCTCTCTAAAAACAAAAACAAAAAATAGTAGCCATCACTCTATCGGAGATGAATTCTACAATTGCTTCTCATTAGTTTTGAGTTTAAACACACTACCTTCACTCTTCTGGTCTCAGATTCTGCATCTGGGAATGAAGGGGTTATAGCTGATGGCCTGCATGCTCTTTCTGGCATTAAAGTTCTGTAAGACAATGGATCTTGGAGGTATAGGCACATCTGGCCCACCATTTCCTTCTCAGTAAATAATTCCCAGCTCTTCTTGTCACTTAGCAGTCCCTTACTTTGTTTTCCAATCCTCCCCTACTGGATTTTAGGATTACTAAAGGAAACTTCTAACTTTTTCAATTCCTGAGCCTGAGCGCCCCCTAGGTACACACAGCTAAACTATTGTAGCCCTGGAAGAAATCAGGGCTTGGGAAGCTAGTTTCTAACTAAGGTCAGCACCATGTCCCAAACTTCCCTGTTTGTACTTTGAGGCAAGAACGGTGGAGCTTTCCTAGCTTGGCAGAGGGAGCTTGGAAGGACAAGAGAGAGGAGATGACAAGCTCTACTATCCAGTGGGGACTCAGAGCCTCTGTGGAGGTTTCCCCCATGAACATGTATATTCAGAATGGCAGACAGTGAGCTAGAAACCTGGCTGACCTTGCCCCCAGGAATAAGTCAGTGGCCACACGGTGAGTGTGTGGGGCTTGCTAAAGGATGGTCAGTGGATAAAATTTACTGTTCAACTAAATGAATTCACAGAGAACAATTTGACTATTAAATATTAATTATTTGGGTTACCTACTCTTTGCTCTTAGAGACCTTATCTTTATATCTATATAATATTTTACTTAATATCTTTGAAAAATTAATTTTTATAAAGCAGAAATTGCAGGGGTTTTTCAACAGAGAACTCTTCGTTCTTTTGGTTGTTAAATGTTTCTTCCCTTTACACCACATACTCACCCTCTACCACCCACTCTCTACAACCTGTCGCTCTCCCTTAAAGTCTCTGCTATCCGTACGTATCCCCTGTACTAGCTTACCTTGGGGTCTTTCCATTTCTACCAGAGAGTGCAGACATTTGGTACATATTGAGTGGGGATAGACAGTTGGGCCCCTTTGTTCAACGTTGTCTTCTACATTCATCCACTTTGACTCAAATGATAGAGTCTCATTGTTTCTGGAATAATATTCCATGATATATATGTGCCATGATTTTTTTAATAGTCATCAACTTTTGGACACTTAGGTGAATTCCATCATTCTTTTAGAATAGTTTTTTCAGTAACAGCTTTACTGAGATAGAATTAACATGCTATTGCATTTTTTATTTATTTGTTAATTTATTGTTATAGGGCATGCATACTTACGAGAGAGAGAGAGAGAAAGAGAGAGAGCAATCACCCCCCAGAGGGGATGGCCATACAATAATCCCATCTCTGTTTTTCTTTCAGGATTTTGAGCATACATTCACATATGCCCGCCATGTTTTCCTTTCTTTCCTTTTTTAGGTTTTTGCTGTGGGATACATGTGTTCACTGGAGAGAGAGAGAGAGAGAGAGAGAGAGAGAGAGAAGAAAAGTGAAAAATCACTCTCTAGGGCATGACCACACCACAATTCCTTCTGCTTCATTCTTCTTGGATTTGGGGCATGCACACACACACACACACACGTGCCCAGTGTGATTTTCAAGTTGCAGGTCTGGGATTCAAATCATGGTCAGCTGTATGGGAGTCTAGTGCCTCAACTATACTATACCACCTGCTGGCCCCAGTTGGCATGTTTTTCAAGCCTCCAGGTCCATAATTCAAATCACTCAGTGGGGGAATCAGTCACCTAAGCCTTCACACCACTGGTTGGCCCTGTGTATACCCTTTTTAAATGCTTTTTAAAAATACTTTTGCTATTTTGTCTGTAACCCTTTTACTTTATAATCTATGTAACCTTTGTTTTAAATTTTTATTGTATGTCTACACCATAGCAAGGCACTTTGATAGAGTATATGAGTGTGTCCATATTTTGTGTGCATTGTGTATATCTATGTCTCTGTATATATGTATATGTCATGCATATGAGTATCTGTGTTTTTGTGTGTACAGTGTGGGGTGTCTGTGTGGTGTATGTGTTGCATGAGAAGGTAACATATGGTATGTATGCGTGTGTTTGTGTGTATATGGTATACATGTGTAGTGTGTATGTTTGTGTCTCTGTGTGTACATGTGTGATGTCTGTATGTGGTATGTGTGTTGTGTGTTTACAGTGTATATATTTGTGTCTCTCTGTGTAAATGGCTTTCTTAGTCTATTTTTGGGCTATCAGACAGAAATCCCTGAGACTGGGTGATTTATTATTTTTTTATTTTTTTTAAAGAATTATTTTATTTAACTTTATTTATTATTATTATCATTATTATTTTCCAGTTTTGATCAGAGAGAGAAAGAGAGAGAGAGGAAGTGAGAAAGCAAGCCACCAGGTCCGAGACTTGAACCGTGGTTGGCCATGTGAGAGTCCAACGCCTTTAACCACCATGCCACTTGCCGGCCCCAACTGGGTGATTTATAAGAATAGATGTTTATTTGGCTCATAGTCTGGCAACTGGGAAATCCAAGAACATGGCCAGCCCCTGGTGTTACATTACAACATGGCGGAGAGAAGCTAAAAGATCAGGGTGCATGGGAAGAGAGGGCAACCTGTGGGCATCTTACTTCCATAACAACTCATTCTGGTGGAACTAAACCCTTCTCACAAGACAGCACCAATCCATTCGTGAGTGAAGTATCTCCGTGATCCAAGCACTGCCCAACATCCCTCCTCTGAAAGTCTCGCCACCTCCCAGTGCCATCCCACTGGGGACCAAGCTTCCAGAACGTGGACTCTGAGGCACAAGCCATGACCCAGACCCTGGCAGTGCTGTGTGTGTCTGTGTGTCTGTATGTATGGTGTGCACATCTGTGTGTATATTTGAGGTCTTGAACAGTAGTGCGCATTTATCTGGTGTCTGTAAGTGATATGTATGTGCAATGTGCATGTTTGTGTCCCTATGATGTGTACATGGGTGTGTTGTGTGTGTGTTTACCCCATGTGAATTATGTGACTGCAGTCCCTCAGGTCTAGATTCTGGCTCCTCTCTGAGACCTTAGTATCTATGGTAGAAAACCATGGCTTCCCAGGCACTCCTGGGGTTTGTGCTTAGTGTCGCAGAGAAGCGAGAGAGCCTGTGTCCCTGTCAGCCTGTGGGGACACACCACCACTGTGCAGAGGTCCAGGCCTGGATGTCAGCAGCATCTGCACATGCAAGAAGCTGTTATCACAGGCACCAGAGTGCATGAACCCATGGGTATGTAGTTATTTTTCTCCACCTAAGATGGTATTTTCGTTCTCTATTTTTAAAGAAAAGGAAAAAGAAAACACTTCATGAATGAATCAGTCGGTCGTCCTCATTAAGCTCATCCACACCCACATTGCCTGGTCCTCTTCCAGAAGCAGGAAGAGGCATCCAAATCTACAATGTGGCCTGTCCCTATCTTGGGTCCCAGTCTCCTCTTGATGTGTCACACAGCTCTGCCTCACCCCCTCACGTGAGCAGCTTCCCACTGAGTCGCTCCTGCCTCCTGCCTCGGGCCATATTCGAAGCTGAAGACACTTTGTTTAGGCCACAGCACTCTGGGTTTAATGCTCTGTTTCAGCTCACCATGAATGAGCTCCTCTCACATGCACTGGCAGGAGCGGCCACACACCGGGTCAGGCAGTCCTGATACAGGGAGGAGTAGATAACATGACACTTAAGAGCCTGGGCTTAGAATGTGACAGAACCCATTCACATCCCATCTTCACCCCTTCCTCTGTGACCCAGAACAGGCAAGGTAACTTCCTTAAGGCTCTACTTCCTCATTTGTAAAATAAGTACTTACCTCCCTGGATTGCTGGACAGCTAACATGGCAAGAAGTGTCGGGTCCCTGGGACATGATGCTCAATAAACATTAGCTGTTGTGTGGCTTGGTTCACTCAGACTTCATTCCAGCCTCCTTCTAGGTGGAAAAGTTGGACAAAATGAGCACCTGATGCACTAGACTTCTTTGCAGCTGGGGTTCCAGATGCAAATGGTCTTCCACCCAGTAGATGCACTCGGATAAGGATGTGCAAGGGATAAACTGCTCTTTTTTTTTTATCCTTTTTTTGTTTTGTTTTTGGAGAGGTTTTTGCTATAGGGTGGGTGCGCTCGCCAGAAAGACAGAGAGAGACAGAGAGAGAGAGAGAAAGTGAGAAATCACCCCCTAGGTGGATGGTCATGCCACAATCCCTTCTCCTCCATTCTCCTCTCAGGATCTTGGGCATGCACGCACATGCACCTGGTGTGAGTTGAGCCACCAGGTCCAGGACTTGAACTGCTGTTGACTACATGGGAGTTCAGTGACATAGCCATTGCGCTAACTGCTGGTCCCCCCCCCCCTTTTTTTTAAGAGAAATTTTTTTTATAGAGTGCACACATTCACCAGAGACAGAGAGAGACAGACAGAAAGCCAGAAATCACACCCACACCACAATCTCTTCTCTTCCATTCTCCTCTCAGGATCTTGGGCACCGACACACACACACACAAACACACACACACACGCACAGATATACACACTAATGTGCCCAGCGTGAGTTTCAAGCCTCCAGGTCCAGAAACCGCAGTTGATCACGTGGGTGTCTAGTGACATAACCGTTATGCCTCATCCTTTAACCCATTTTTGCTGGTGAGCAGAGATGCGAAGATGCGAGGTTTTGCTGCAACAGTGCTTTTGAGCTCATTCTTGTTTCTTGGTATCAAGAGCCAGCACTTGCAGCAAAGGCAGCAGTACTTTCTAGATTCCCGTACAGCTCCAGAGGTGCCCTAGAGGTGGTAGCTCTCCATTTCTGTGTTCTTTTGGGAGCTGCAGCCTAGCCTGCTCCATTTTGCAAGCACCTTATTCCTTGATTAAATCCCTTGCTGCTTAATATAAGTAAAGCAATTTCTTTCAGTTTCCTGCACCAAATGCTAATGAATGTCATTCTTTTTTTATTTTTTAAAGATTTATTTTATTTAACTTTATTTTCTTATTTATATTTATTTTAATTTGGCTAGAGAGAGACAGAGTGGGAGAGAGAGAGGAAAAGCAAGAAAGCTAAACTCTGGGACTCAAATCATGGTTGGCCATGTGGGAGTCCAGCACCCTTAACTGCCATGCCACCTATTGGCCCTGAATGTCACTCTTACTATAGAAGAACAAATTAAAATAATAGCAACTACCACACATTGGTTATACCATGAGCCCAAATTTTTATAGATGTGATCTAATTCCAGTCTCCCACTAAAAGTACCCAGTTTTTATGGGGCTTAATCAGGGTGTGAACCTAGGCCTTTCTGCAACTAAGGCTAGGCACCTAATTGCTACACTCTACAGTCTTCATTCTCTGAAGGAGCTTGCAGTTCAGTGAGGATGTATTCAGGTCAATAAATGGCTATAGCATAGTGTAAGAAATGCTGAAAAGAACTGTGAATCCAGAGATATGAGAGTCCAGAAAAGAAAATCCCTAAGGGCTTGAGAGTCCAAAATGGAGTCTTACTTCTACCTTGGCAAGAGTCCTGATGTTTAGGATCATTGAAGATGTTGACTGGCCCAACACCCAGTGAAAAACCAGAATCCATGTGCATCTGAGGTAGTAAGTAATATATAATCCTTCAGATGACCAGAAACCACCACCACAGAGGCACAAGAAATATGAGAAATCAAGAAAATATTTCTCCCGCAAGGGGAAAGAACAACCCTTCATCATCCACAGACAGTACAACGGAACTCCTGGAAATGTCAGATAAAGATTTTAGGATATTCATAGTAACAAAGCTAACAGAGATGCAAGAGAAGAGCGACAACAAACTCCAGAATATGCAGAAGAAAAGAGACGATAAGTTACAGGAAGTCAGGAAGTTCCTCCACGATCTGAAAGAGAAATACAGACCATAAAAAAGAATCAAATGGAACTGTTAGAGATGAAAGCTGTAATACAGGAAGTCAAAACCTCCCTTGAAAGTATTAAAAGCAGATTAGCTCATGCAGAAGATCGAATCTCAGACGTAGAAGATAGAACCTCTGACCTAGAAAAATTCACCTAAAAGACTGAGAAAGTAACCTCCAAAATTAAAATAATATATGTATAATACTAGATACCATTAGATGCCCAAAAATCCAGATAATTGGTATCCCAGAAGGGAAAGAAGCTTATCAGGACATTGATAATCTATTCCATGAAATCCCAGAAGAAAACTTTCCAAGTCTAGAGAGGCATTCAAATATCCAGACCCAAGAAATACAAAGGACCCCAAATAGAATCAACCCAGGAAGATCGTCTCCAAGGCATATCAATGCCAGATTGACCAAAACCACAGACAGAGATAAGATACTAAAATTGGCAAGAAAAAAAAAATCAAGTTACTTTCAAAGGATATCCCATCTGGCTAACATTGGACCTCTCATGGGAAACAATGCCAACAATGAAAGAATGGGAAAATATATTTAAAGTGTTCAGTGAAAAACAATTTTAACCAAAAATACTGTATCTGGCAAGATTATTCATGAGGGAAGAAAAGATAAAAACATTCTCAGAAAACCTGAAAGAATTTACCAACACCTGACCAGCTCTTCAAGAAGTTCTGGAGAGAGTACTATACCAGGAAAACTAAAGACAAACAAATAAGAAAACAAAAAATGACCAAGAGAAAGGCCAATTTAATGATAGGGACAAGTTCTGGCATATCAATAATAAGGTTAGACCACAGTAACACTGCAAATTCAACAAAAGAGGTTCTGTAAGACTGAACTGATGAAAGAGAATTCTATGACTTTTTTTCTAAAACATAATTGATTTTCTTCTATGCTTTGTCTTCCAGATTTAAGGATTTTTGTTTTCTTTTGAGTTGCTGGGTTCAGTAATTTGTTAAAGAATTTTTAAAATTGAAACAAACTTTTCTCCCTTCCTGACCTCTTTAAAATTGGAAAATATTTGTGAGCGTTTTTAGTTTGTGTCAGGAACATTATTTGCGTAAGTTCAATAATATAATAGTATCTGATGCCTTGCATCAGAAATCAAATTCTCATGGAGCTTTGTGCAAATAACAGACCGAATTGAGATTAATCTTTTTTTTTTTTTCAATTAAGTTAGTTATACCTCTCTTTAGTAAAAGGGGGAATGGAGAGAGAAAAAAATTGTTTCAGAAGAAAATTACAGTGCACTTGTCACTAGATTCTAGCTTTGTCCATACTTTAAGATCTTTTGTGAAAAAACAAAATATGAAAAAAAAAAGAGTTTAGTATGGAAGAGATGGGGAAAAGGCGAGGAAAAAAATGATGAAAGTGCTTAATTGACAAAAAATGAGAAGCTATTTACTGATGATAATATATATAGTAATATCTTTGTCTTGGCTGACATGCATGGTTTTTGTGTTGGAAAAAGAAATGCATAATGTAAAGACATGTGATAAAATATAAATTAAAATCAATAAAATTTAATAAAAGATGTTGAGAGCTTCTGCCTCAAAGCTCCAGTGGCCCATTTCTTAGATATCTTGATTTAGAAATGCCAAATCTGAATGCGTAAATAAGACTGAATGAAGCAGCCCAGACTGCAGCTGAGCTTGCTACCTGGAGGGCCAGTTCCTTTGTCTCTTTTGCCCCTGCACAGCCCAGGCTCACTTAGGCACCTGGCCTGGTACTGCTCCTCACCCTCTGCAGCTTCTGGAAAACTCGAATTTGCTTGTACCTAGTACTTCCTTTTAATGTCTATGAAATCGTCTATCTTTTTAAGAATGGAAATGTTTTTTCATGCTCTAACTTAAAAGCTTATGTGCAAACACCAGGCTTAGGACTTCACTGGTTTTTTGACAGGTCTTCTGACGCTGAAACAAGCAAGACCTTCCTTCTCTGGATGAAGGTGCATCCCACAACCAGCGACAGCCAGTCCTTCCTTATGAGGGAACTGGGCACCCTGGGCTATAGGGAATAGATGTTCTTTCATTGTGTGCTTTACAACTTTTTGTATTTTTCTTTTGAAAAACAAATCTTTCTGTCTCCAAGATATTTAGGCAGGCAGAAGAGTAGGTTGAAGCCAGAGCCCACTGCTAGTAGCCAGCTGAGTCAATCCATGACTCTGAACTGCTGTATTTTCCAACTTCATTTGGAACTAAACTTTCCCCTGAGCTGAATGGAGCAAAGGGCATAGACATCTCTTTTTCCTCTTCTGCCTACCTGATGCATGATTGAAGAGCTGGCCCTGTTCTCCCGGTCACACATAGAGCAAAAAGCACAAGCCAGACCTGCAAGTATTAGCCTTGTAAGGACAGTAGAGGGCAGGCCAGGTGTGAGGACCCTGGGTTTTAGCTCTTGGCTGCCTCATTTCTGGGATTCACTACCACCCTCTAATTTCTGGGTTATCAGTCTTGTAAAAATTTATAAATTGAACTGTTAAGAGCCTTATCCTTGGGACCAGTAGATGGTGTAATGGTAATGTAGCTGGACTCCCACACAGCTGACCACAGTGTGAATCTTGAACCTGGCAGTTTGAAACTCACACCAGTTGCATGTGCATGAGGAGAATGGAGGAGAAGGATTTGCAGCCTGGCCATCTTCCTGGGGGTGATAATATCTTTGTCTTGGCTGACATGCATGGTTTTTGTGTTGGAAAAAGAAATGCATAATGTAAAGACATGTGATAAAATATAAATTAAAATCAATAAAATTTAATAAAAGATGTTGAGAGCTTCTGCCTCAAAGCTCCAGTGGCCCATTTCTTAGATATCTTGATTTAGAAATGCCAAATCTGAATGCGTAAATAAGACTGAATGAAGCAGCCCAGACTGCAACTGAGCTTGCTACCTGGAGGGCCAGTTCCTTTGTCTCTTTTGCCCCTGCACAGCCCAGGCTCACTTAGGCACCTGGCCTGGTACTGCTCCTCACCCTCTGCAGCTTCTGGAAAACTCGAATTTGCTTGTACCTAGTACTTCCTTTTAATGTCTATGAAATCGTCTATCTTTCTAAGAATGGAAATGTTTTTTCATGCTCTAACTTAAAAGCTTATGTGCAAACACCAGGCTTAGGACTTCACTGGTTTTTTGACAGGTCTTCTGACGCTGAAACAAGCAAGACCTTCCTTCTCTGGATGAAGGTGCATCCCACAACCAGCGACAGCCAGTCCTTCCTTATGAGGGAACTGGGCACCCTGGGCTATAGGGAATAGATGTTCTTTCATTGTGTGCTTTACAACTTTTTGTATTTTTCTTTTGAAAAACAAATCTTTCTGTCTCCAAGATATTTAGGCAGGCAGAAGAGTAGGTTGAAGCCAGAGCCCACTGCTAGTAGCCAGCTGAGTCAATCCATGACTCTGAACTGCTGTATTTTCCAACTTCATTTGGAACTAAACTTTCCCCTGAGCTGAATGGAGCAAAGGGCATAGACATCTCTTTTTCCTCTTCTGCCTACCTGATGCATGATTGAAGAGCTGGCCCTGTTCTCCCGGTCACACATAGAGCAAAAAGCACAAGCCAGACCTGCAAGTATTAGCCTTGTAAGGACAGTAGAGGGCAGGCCAGGTGTGAGGACCCTGGGTTTTAGCTCTTGGCTGCCTCATTTCTGGGATTCACTACCACCCTCTAATTTCTGGGTTATCAGTCTTGTAAAAATTTATAAATTGAACTGTTAAGAGCCTTATCCTTGGGACCAGTAGATGGTGTAATGGTAATGTAGCTGGACTCCCACACAGCTGACCACAGTGTGAATCTTGAACCTGGCAGTTTGAAACTCACACCAGTTGCATGTGCATGAGGAGAATGGAGGAGAAGGATTTGCAGCCTGGCCATCTTCCTGGGGGTGATTTTTTGCTTGCTTGCTTTCTCTCTGTCTCTCTGGCAAATACATGCACCCTATAGCAAAAAAAAAAAAAAAAAAAAAAAAAAAAATCTTTTTAAAAAAA
>NW_006159534.1:4239049-4243387 GCF_000334495.1 Tupaia belangeri chinensis | reverse complement strand
CATGATTTCTTGCTTTCTCTCTCTGTCTCTCTCTATCTTTCTGGCTAGCACACGAGCCCTACAGCAAAAACCTCTCAAAAAGAGGGAGAGAGAGAGAGAGAGAGAGAGAGAGAGACTTATCCTTGAGCACTGCTTCATTTATTTTATTATATATAATTTTAGTTTCCTATAAGATGCATATGCTCACCAGAGGAGGGTAGACAGAGAAAGAAAGTGAGAAAGCAACACCCGCCCCCCCCAGAAGGATGAGAATGTTACATTCCCTTCTCAAGTTTTCTCTTGGGATTTTGGGCATGCAGGCACATATACCCAATGTGTTTTGCAAGCCATGGGATCCAGGACCTGAAATGAGCAGTCGGCCATGGGGGAATCTAGCTATCTTAACCATCATGCCACCAGTTGGCCCAAGCACATGTTTCAATTCTTAGTCCCTGGGTAACTGGCTCTTTTCCCTCCACATTTAGCCCAATGTCTGGTGGCCACACCCCCAGTAGAGTTCTGGGCAAGTGTTCAGAAAATTGCTCTTGGCGATGACAGTCGGCAGGTTGATGTGATGGTACCTGGTTCCTTCTTTATCTGTGATGACTCTTTCCTGGGGGGCTTATCTGAATTACTCACTCTTCTCTCATTCTCCCACTTACGTAGCAATTCTTTAATTCAATTTTTTATTTTGAGATAATGCAGATTCACATACAATTATGAGAAATAATACAATGAAATTCTGTGAGCCATTTACTTGGTTCTCTGGGTAGTAACATCTTGCAAAACTAGCACAATGTCACAGCCAGGATACTGAGGGAGACACAGTCAGGATACAGAACATTTGAATTGCCACAAGAATCCCTCATGCTGCCCCTTTATACCTCCCCATCACTCTGACTTCCGGTACCCATTACCACTTTTTTTTTCATTTTTTTAAATCTATAACTCCATCATTTCAAAAATATTCTATCAGTGGAGAGGCTAGGTGGTGATGCGGTTAAACAACATTCTGCAAGGCAGACCCACATGGGAAAGTTCTAGACTTACATTCAGAGACTTCCCTGAGTACACCAGGTACCTGTATGTCTGTGATCTGGGGCTGGTTGAGGCTGGGGGTAGATAATGGTGTCAAGACCCTATGGGGTTCTCTCTCTCTCTCTCTCCCTTCTTCGCTCATGGAATAAATATTTTTTTAACAGAATATTGTATTGGTACAGTCCAGCAGCATGTGATTTTTTGTAATTGGCTTTTTCTGCTCTGTATAATTTCCTAATTCTCTGGTGATTCATTGACGTTGTTTTGTTTATTGCTGAGTAGTGTTCCTTGGTATAGATGTACCACGGCTTGTTCACTATTCACTTAGTCAAGGACGTCTGGGTGGCTTCCAGGTTTTGACTATTATGAATAACCCATTCTTTGATAGGTTTCTGTGGACAGAAGTCTTCAATTCTCTGCAACAAGTGCTCAGGAGTACAATTGCTGGGTTGAATGGTGGTCTCGTGTTTAGTTTTATAAAAAATTGCCAGGTGTTTTCTAGAGTGTTTATACCATCTTGCATTTTCACTGGCAATGTAGGAGTGATTCAGCTGTTCCTCATCTCCACAGAAAGCAAGCTTTTCATTAACACCCTACCTGATCACTGGGGAGGACACCGGGACATGTGGGAAAGAGGAGGAGGCTCAACTTGAGGATTGTTTCCTCTAAGAGTCTGTTCAGCCCTGAGAAAATTAGCTTCTCTCCAACTTGTTTCCTGCATTTCTCTGGACATGACCAGACACACCTGAAGGAAGCCTCAGCAGTGGTAAGCCGAGCTCCTGGGCTCCATCTACAGTTCTGTCTGTGTTGAGATGTTCAGGGATTTTATTTAGCCCCTCCAAAAGAATCGCCCGTTTTTGTTTTCTGGCTTTTGGTCGGAGGGCATGGGTACTCACCAGAGAGACAGGGAGACAGAGAGAGAGGAAGAGGAGAGGAAAAAGCACCTTTTGTGAGGAAAGGTCACACCACAATCCCTTCTCCTCAATTTCTCTCCCTTTTCAGGATATTGGGCCCACATGCACCTGGCCTATTTTTTAAGCTGCCTGGTTTGGAACTTGAACCTTGTCGTCAGCCATATGAGATCCAGCTTCCTTGGCCACCAAGCCACTGGCTGGCTCAAGAACTATTCCTTTCTGTATCGCCTCCTAAAAGGAGGCTTTAGAGGTTATGTGAACCTGACCCACCCATGCAACACGAAGAAGACCCTTTACAGTGTTGAGACGATCCAATCTCCTCTCTTGGTGTCTACTTTTGTTCTGGGTACAGTAGATAAGACAGGCAAGGCTCCTTCTCTGCTGACTCTTCCATTACACGAAGGAAACATAGACCATCAAGAAGCAAAGTGATTTCAGAGGGTGCTAAACACTACCGAGGTCAAACACAGGGTAACGGGATAGAGAATGGGAGAGTGGACAACTCTCTAAGGAGTTGAGCTGTCAGGTATCAGAATTCTGTTCTTCTTTTCAAAGTTCCTTGTATCCATTTCTTTTCTTTTCTTTTCTTTTTTCTTTTCTTTTCTTTTTCTTTCTTTCTTTCTTTCTTTCTTTCTTTCTTTCTTTCTTTCTTTCTTTCTTTCTTTCTTTCCTTCTTTCCTTCTTTCTTTCTTTCTTTTTTTTTTTTTGGAGATATTTTTTGCTATAGGGTGTATGTGCTTGCCAGAAAGACAGAGAGAGACAGAGAGACAGAAAGCAAGAAATCACCCCCCAGGGGGATGGCCATGTCACAATTCCTTCTCCTCCATTCTCCTCTCAGGATCTTGGGCACACATGCATATGTGCCTGGCATGAGTTTAAGCCACCAGGTCCAGGACTCAAACCACAGTCGACTACATGGAAGTCCAGTGACATAGCCATTACTCCAACTGCTGGTTCCCTGTATGTCCATTTCTTTCACTATTTTTTATATGCTATGTTTTCTGATCCCAAGATAATGATGGTTGACCTTTGTTATCTACAATTTCTTTTATTTACTAGAGATCCCTTTATAATTTGATCCTTTGAATTAAAACCATTACTCTGAATATGGAATTTACACAGAAGACACAGTGAAAATACTTTCATTTTTAATTTGGATATCGTGTTCCTATAAATGTAACCAAAGACTGCAACAACCCTTTGGCAGTCCCTGGTAGGTTCTTCGTTGTTCCATGAGTTAATATTTCCAGGTCCTTTTCAAGTGAACACTGAAGTTGAACCTCCCTCATTCTGCACTAGTCCAAATGACTTTTTGTTGTTGTTTGTTTGTTTGCTATAAGGTGCATGTTCTAGACAGAGAAGACAGTGAGAGAGAAAGAGAGAGAGAAGAAAAGTAAGAAAGCACCCCCATAGGGGATTGGCTATTCTGTAATCCCTTCTCCATTCTCTTCTCAGGATTTTGGGCATGTATACACATGTACTTGTGCACAGCATGTTTTTGAAGTTCCCAGGATCGGGACCCAACTGCGCTGTTGGCCATGTGGGATTCAGCCTCCTGCCTTAACCTCCATGTTGCCTGCTGACCCTGGTCCAAATGACTTCTAAAATTGTGTGGTTTATGGGATACACACCAAATTTTGCTTTGTTAGCTTCAGTCTGCTGAGTGCTTCTGCCACTCAAGTCTATCATATAACACGTTAGGCAGCCTTCCCAGCTTCAGGTCATCTGCGAGTGTGAGAACATGCACTCCCAAGATAAACTATATTTGAGTGTTGAAGAAGACAGGGCTGAGCCATACCTCTCCTTCAGACTAACATAGCCCCCTTCCATCTCTTGGGCATAGTTGCTTAGTGAGTTAGGAAGCTACCTTGTGTTGCTTCATCATGCACATGAGAGTGTTATGAGAGCTTTGGCAAAGTGTTTTGTTCAGATAGAGCTGTGCTATTTTACCAGTGTGATAAATCCATCCAAAAAAGCAAATGAAGTTCCTTCTTTATTTTTTTTTATCAATGGTGTAGTGTGTGCACACTTGCATGAGAAAGAGTGAAAGAATGAGAGAGGCAGAGAGAAAGGAGCACCTTCACAGGGTCGGTCATACCATGACCCCTTTCTCCTGTCCTCCATCCCCTAAGACTTAGGGCACTTTGCATGGTGTGTGCCAGGCTGACTGACCCAGGGATTCCAATCGCATTCACCATGTGAGATCCAGCTGCTCAGGAGCAGCCCTTCATTGCTGCATCATGAGCTGGCCCTGATGGGGCTTTTTGCTACAAGGTGTGTGTGCTTGCCAGAGAGAGAGAGAGAGATAGAAAGTGAGAAATCACCCCCCAAAGAGAGAGAGAGAAAGAGAGAGAGAGAGAGAGAGAGAGAGAGAGAGAGAGAGAGAGAAGACCCCCCAGGGGAGAGG
>NW_006159534.1:4208611-4238959 GCF_000334495.1 Tupaia belangeri chinensis | reverse complement strand
GGAGAGATTTTTGCTATAGGGCACGTGTGCTCACCAGACAGATAAGAGACAGAGAGATAGAAAGCGAGAAATCACCAACCAGGGGGATGGCCACACAGCAATCCCTTCTCCTCCATTCTCCTCTTGGGATCTTGGGCATGCACGCACATGTACCCGGCATGTTTTAAGCCACTGCGTCCGGGACTTGAATCGTGGCCGACTACATGGGAGTAGTTAGCGTAATGGCTACATGGTCAGCAGTTAGCATAATGGCTATGTTGCTGGACTCCCATGTAGTCGACCGCGATTCGAGTCCCGGACCCGGTGGCTTAAACTCACACTGGACGCGTGTGCATGTGTGCCCAAGATCCTGAGAGGAGAATGGAGGAGAAGAGATTGCGGCATGGCCATCCCCCCTGGGGGGTGATTTCTCGCTTTCTATCTCTCTGTCTCTTTGTCTGGCGAGCACACACGCCCTATAGCAAAAATCTCTCAAAAAATAGTTTTAAAATCTCTTATACACATGTATAAAAATAACAAAGGAAGGTCAACTGGTGGTGTGGTGGTTGGGGTGACTGGATCCCAGATGGCCGACTGTGGGGTTTGAGTTGTGGACCTGGAAGCTTGAAAAACACGCTGGGTGATTTCTCGCTTTCTGTCTCTCTGGCTCTCTCTGTCTTTCTAGCGAGCTCTATAGCAAAACAAACCTCTCCAAAACAAAAAAAAAAAGAGAGAATAAGTATTCATGGAAAAATGCATATTATGAAAAAACAATAAAACTATGCATGGATTTCAAAAATGTGGGGTACCAAAATAAACTCATACTTTAATTTCATTTTCCCACAAATGTTTCGAAGTCCCCTCACACGTTTGAACTGAGTCATCATTCGGTTTGTTCATTTATTATCATGCCCTGCCTAGTAAGAGCACCGTTTCCTCGTTTTTTCAGGCAGGAGAGAACTTACTTGCTTCTCTGCTTCCAGAGCATTAGTCTTCAGCTTGATTTCCTGCTCTGTCGCTTGTATGCATCTCATTATGTCGGCTTTCTAGTCTATATTTGCAAAATGTCCTCTATATCATAAATATTTCCAGAGTTTCATCATTCCAGTTTTCTATTCTTGTTATTTTCTTTCTTGAGTGGCTTTTGCTATGGGGCACGTGTTCTCGCCAGAAAGACAGAGAGACAGAGACAGAAAGCGAGAAATCACCCTCCGAGGGGGGATGGCCACACCACAATCCCTTCTCCTCCATTCTCCTCTCGGGATCTTGGAAACGCATGCACATGTGCCCAGCGTGAGTTTAAGACACTGGTCCGGGACTAGAACTGGGGTTGACTACATGAGAGTCCAGCAACATAGCCATTATGCCAACTGCTGGTCCCCATTTCTCCATTCTTTAATCCTCCTAATGTATCTAATTTTTGCTTATAGATGTCAGTAGGAAGTAGGAAGATGTTTCTATTATACATTGTCGTTTTTCCACCCTTCATTTGATTGTGCTTCTCTCGGGCAGCAGAGTCTCTATCACATGATACACACTCTAGCTGGGAGAATATATTCTACCCTCGAGCCACTTCCTAAAAGCCAGATTCTTCTTTTTAAAAGTATGCTCTCTTTTAATATGAATGATAGCATTTACTTTTATTATCTATGCCTAGCCCCTATCTGAGATCCTATTTTGTTATCAAAACTTTCTTGTTTTTCCCTGAGCTCAACTGGAGATATTCACCATTATCATTATTTTTTCTCTTTCTTTCTTTCTTTCTTTTCTTCCTTTCTTCCTTTCTTCCTTTCCTTTCCTTTCCTTTCCTTTCCTTTCCTTTCCTTTCCTTTCCTTTCCTTTCCTTTCCTTTCCTTTCCTTTCCTTTCCTTTCCTTTCCTTTCCTCTTTTCTTTTCTTTTCTTTTCTTTTCTTTTCTTTTCTTTTCTTTTCTTTTCTTTTAATGCAAGAGAGAAACAAAGGGGAGGGGGGAGGGAGAGAACCTCCACTTCTCAGTGAGATCTGGTTATGCCACAATCCTTTCTTTTCCAACTCTCCATCCTGTCAGGATCCTGGGCACTTGAACACAGATTCGACAGGCCCAGGACCCAAACCTCGTTGCACCATGTGGGACCCAACTTCCTCTGAGTAGCAACTAACCCCTGTACGACAGAGCCAGCCTTGTCCTTGGCTTTAAGACCTAAGAATCTTTATCATAACTAGTTTTCAGTTTTATCTGGATCTTTTTCTCTCTCGTCACCAAATGTTAATAAAAGCCCTCTTGATCAGTTAATGAACTTCCTGCCAAACTCTCTTCCTGTTCTATCTCCTGTCCAGAGTTCTTTGCTCTGTTATCATAAGCCATGGTTCAGGAAAATCAAACCTGTTTTTCAACTTGCTTGCAAAGCTCACACTTCCCTTCTAAGTGTCTCCTTTTCTTTTCCAAGGTCATTACTTTCAACTGGAATAGGATACAAAAGTGATTCTAAATTATTAGATCCTCAGTGGATGGCTTTTGGCATGTGGTTTGTGATTTCACAGCCATCTGAGATGCACCCCCAAATTTCTTTGTGTTGTGTGATCCCTCTCCATCATCATCATCCCTCTCCTCAGGATCAGTGGTGGCAGGGGATGGTCAGTAGGCCTGAGGACTCTGGGCAGGTTCTATTATGATTCAGGCACTAGTGCCAAAAAACCCAACAGACCCAGCCTCAGTGACACAGGTGGTAGGATACTCATCTGTAGTGCTGGAAGCCACATGGTCTACTGCTGATTCAGATCCTGGGTTGACCTGAAGCAAGTTGGGCATTGTGCCCGAGATCTTGATTAGCGGGAGGGCTGGGGAAGGGAATCACAGCATGATGATAAGACCCTGTTGAGAGTGTTTCTTTGTTTCTCTCAATAAAATAATTTTTAAAAAAAATTAAAAAAAAAATCCCAACAAACCTTCCTCAGGGTCTTCTTGCAGGTCCTTAAATGTCAGTGTACTTCTGTTTTGGGGGGGGTCTTTGCACTAGAAATGCTCCAGAAATCCCCAAGGCTTTATCTGTGTATCTATGCCCCATGTTTCCATAAGGTCTTCTTTGATTTTTTTTTTCTAAATTTTTATTTTGCTATAAGGTATGTGAACTTGAGAGAGACAGAGAGAGGGAGGAAAAGTGAGAAAGTACCACCCTCTGCTCAGAAAAGATGGCCACTCTACTATCCTTTCTCCTCCATTTTCTTCATGGAATTTTGGCCAATCATGCACATGCGCTCAATGTCTTTTTCATGCCATCTAGTCGGGCACTGGAACTGCACAGTTGGCCATGTGGGATCCAGCCTCCTTAACCACCACACCACCAGCTGGCCCACTATCCTTTTTAAAATTAGTTACTTTGCTTGGCTCCCACAATATCACACCCCCTATCTTCCTTACCCTGCTCTATTTTTTCTCATTTCTTATGATTATTATTCATTGTCTGCTACTATCCCCCCACTGGAATGTCAGTTCCATGTGGCAGACCTATATAATCTGAGCCTTAGAACAAGACTTGATACTGATTGATGTTCAGTGATGTTTGTTGAGTGCCTCTCCGTTAGGGTCTAATGTAGATTTCAATGAGAACCCATTGCTTATCTTTTCTCCCCATCTTCATTTCTTTCCTTTACCTTTTTTCCTCCCTAAAATGAAAAAGAATTTTTTTTTTCTAAATATAAAAGTAATACTTGTTCAAAGTATTAAAAGTTTGGAAAAAAAAGAAAAGCATATATATTAAAAAGATGACATAGTGGCACAGTGGTAAAGGGCTCTTGCAAGGTAATTTCACATGGCAAGGTTCCCAGTTCAAGTACAGAGATCTCCCTGAGTGTGCTGGGCGTGTACTTGCCTAGCATCTGGGGCTGGCTGAAGGCTGGGGTGGATTGTGGTGCTGGGATCCTGTGGGGTGCTATCTCTCTTTTTCTCTGTCTCTCACATTCGCGAAAGAACTAGTACAAGGTAAAATGAAATGTAATCCTACCACCTAGAGGTAACTGCTGATAAATACTGTAAACATAGAACATTTTCTTCCTGGTTTTTACAGCTAGATATAGTTGGTGCATGTTTACATATTATTTCAACATATACAGAGTTTGGAATCCTGCTTGTGATTATAGGAAAAATCTTTTTTTCTCAGTTCCTTGGCATCCTTAATCTCCTCAGAATAAAATCACCCTGTTAATGGATGGAAAAGTGTCGAGCTGCGTAGTGAAGTCCTTGGTTCTTTGGGTCCAGATCACTAAAATTAGGTTCTGTCCCTAGGCGCAAAATGAAATCGCAACTGTGAATGAAGTAGGTAGAAAAGAAGATTTAATAGGAAAGAAAGGAAAGGAAAGAAAGGAAGTACACCCAGAAGTCTGTTGGGCGGACAGATTGCCAGGTGGCAACTGCGCTTGGTACTAGTTAACCGTTATTTTTACTACTAGAGGTCATGAATATTCATTAGTGGGAGGCCCTTACACTGCCTATGTCCTTCCTTTAAATTTGAATGCACACGTTCTTTCCTGCACCTACGCACCGTTCCTCACAGGTAAAGGAGGAGGAACTTGATAACGTAATTGCGCATGCCCAATACAACCAGGTTGCCCCAATTAGACTGCCCAATTAGTCCATGGGCGTTGACCAAAATGCTTACTTGGGGATTTTGGTAAAAGAAAAATGTACAAATCATCCCTGTGTACTTCCCTCAGGCCCCAAGGAAGGAAGATGGCAAATTGCCTCGCCCTCCTGGCGCCGGGAGCTAGATGAGCCTTTCCCTTTTCACTTAAGGCTGCCGCTCATGACTAACTGCCTACCACAACCCCATCTTCTGTCTTTGATAAGAAAGTTACTAACAATCTTATCCTAATCTAACCTTAACCCTAACTCTTCCCCTGGGTCTTAGAAGGATGTGAGATGGTATTAAAGTGAAATGGTATTAAAGTTTAGTAACTATCTTGTTTTATTTGATTTCATCCAGTGAGAAATTTCCTCAAGATCTAACTTTTAAACGACATTATTATATTTCATCATTTAGATGATCATTTTGTGCTCTCCCTCATTTTCTCCAGTAATCATATAATTTTATTTGAAGCAGTTAAAGGATTGTACTGCCACTTCTTCCTTGCAGCTAGATGTTGCCACGTCACTGAGTCCTGGCTAATGACATGAAAGCAGAAGTATTGTAAGAGTGTTTACCTCGTATGCAGAGATTTTACAGATATGGCCTCCAATGTAGAAGGATGAAGAATGACTACAAGAATGAGAATGGAGGTGTAGGATAGCAGGTGTCGATTAACAGAAACGAAATGCGGATAGATAGAAGGAACAATCTCTGGTGTTACAAAATACAGTGGAGAGAATATAGGTGGCACAGCATTGCTGTGTGTCTCAAAGTAATTAAAAGGAGGATTCTGAATGTCCCCAGCACAAGTAATGACAAATGATTGAGATGATAGGTATGTTAATTGAATGAATCATTGCACATTGTATTCTTGCATTGTAAAATCATATTGTACTCCCACAATTATGTAGTTATTATATGTTAATAAAATGAATTTTTAAAAAGGTAGGGAATGGGCCAACAGAAGGCATAGCAGTTATGTTGTTGAAGTCCCACATGGTAGACTGCAGTTTGAGTCCCAGACTTGGTGGTTTGAAAATCACACTGGACTTGATTGCATGCTTGTCCAAGATCCCAGGAGAAGGGATTGCCATATGACCATACCCCATGGGTGGTGATTTCTCACTTTCCCTCTCACTGCCTCTGGTAAGTGCACATGGGTAAGGCAAAAATCTCAAAAGAAAAAAAAAAAGAATAAAAATAAAAAGAGGGAATGGGAAGGGAATATACTTTATTTAAATAAAACTTTATTTGAACCCCACCACACAAAGTGTTTTGCAGGGAAGACAGTCGTGAATATGATGGTTGGTGCTTCAGTAGCCATCTTAGACTTAATGTTGACCTTGAAGATAGAGGTCACTTTCTTGGATGTTAAAGCAGAGGGTCTGCCCTGGGTTATCTACTATAGATCGCTTTTATGCTGCCCAAGAAATAACTGTCCTGTTTAAGTAACTTTTACTTTATACTTTAGTGAAATTCAAATCAAAGTATCAAGAAGATTTATTTATTTGAAAATTGATAGACTGTTTCTAAAATCTTTGGGGAAAATTAAAGATTCAATAATAGACAAGATACTCCTGAGAAGTACTAAAAGATAGATGGACTTGCCCTATGAAATATTAATACATATGATTAATTCAGGTATATAACTTAAACGGTGTGATTTTTATGGAAAACGACAAATTGATCAAAGAAATAAAATAGAAACCTAAGAAACATTAGCACGAACATTTAAAATTCTGATTTATGAGAGATATTTAAAAAAGCCACAAACATATGAAATTCTGATTTATGAAAGATGTTCACCACAGTAGTATAATCAGTTATTCAGCAAATGAATTGAGACAATTGACTATTTATATAAAAAAATAATGAAACAGGCTCTCGACAGACGCAGAAATCAATCATACACAGGACTTATTTGAGTATACATAAAAATTTAAATGTCAAAGGCAGAATCACAAAGTTTTGTTTAAAAGAAAGAAGAATCTGGACCAGCACATGGCATAATGGTTACATTGCTGGACTCCCACGTAGTCAACTGTGGTTTGAGTCCCAGACCTGGTGGCTTAAAACTCATGCTGAGTGTGTGTGCATGCATGCCCAGGATCCCAAGAGGAGAAGGGATTATGGCATGGCCATCCTCCCTGGGGGGTGATTTCTCACTTTCTGTCTCTCTGGCAAGTGCACACACCCTATAGCAAAAATCTCTTTAAAAACAAAACAAAACAAAAAACAAAGAAAAAGAAAGAAGAAACATTATGAACTCAGAAGGAAAGATGTCTTGAAAAATAATACAAAATCTGCTGGCCAGAAAAGAAGAAATTCTAAAATTAATTACTCTAAAATCTAAAAACCCTTCATTAACAAACAAACAAACAAAAAAACAGCATAAAGAAAAAGAAAAGACAATCTACAACCTAGGGGAAGATATTTTCAATGTAACTGACAAAGCATTAGAATCTAGAATGTATAAAAGAAATCAATATAAAAACATGCAATCCAATAGGAAATGGGCAATAGATATGAACAGGCACTTCCTTAAAAGAAATGTAGATGTTGAGTAAGCATTTGATGACCTATTATTAGCAAATAAGGGAATGCAAAGTAAGAATACAATGAAATACCATTGTACATTTACTACGTTGGCAAAAGTTAGATAAGTGTTAATGCCAAGTATTGCTAGGAATGTGGAAGAGTGAAAAAGTTTAAACACTGCTGATGGGAGTGAAAATTGATAAAACTGCTTTGAGAAGTAGTTGTCCATGGAAAGACTCAGCAATTCCACTCTTCAGCATATGTCCTAGAAACACTCCCATCCTTATGCACCAGAGGGCATGTTATAAGAACATACAAAGCACTGTTATTTGTAACAGCCGAATTGTCTTCTGGCAGCAAAATTAATAAATAAATTTTGGTGTTTTCACACATTGGAATGAGATACAGCCTGGAAAACAAGAACTTCAACTTCATACAACAATGTGAATTAACTTTAGACACTTGATGTTTAAGAAAAAGCAAATGACGGGAACCAGCAGTTAGCGTAATGGCTATGTCGCTGGACTCCCACGTAGTCGACCGCGGTTCGTGTCCCGGACCCGGTGGCTTAAAACTCACGCCGGGCGCGTGTGCGTGCGTGCCCAAGATCCCGAGGGGAGAATGGAGGAGAAGGGATGGCAGCGTGACCATCCCCCCTGGGGGGTGATTTCTCGCTTTCTGTCTCTATGTCTCTGTCTGTCTGGCGAGTGCACGTGCCCTACAGTGAAAAATCTCTCTAAAAAAAAAAAAAAGAAAAAGCAAATGACAGATGTTGACACATAGTATTCTCTTTTTATATGATCAAGTCAAGCAAAATTAAATAATGGGGCATGTGTGTGTTCATGTGTATAAAGCAGAATAATAAATGTAAAAATCAAGATAGCAGTCATTTCAGAGTTAGAAAAAAGCTTAAAAATGTGATTAAAAGGGACCAGCAGTTAGCATAATGGCTATGTCACTGGACTCCCATGTAGTCAACTGTGGTTCGTGTCCTGGATTCGGTGGCTTGAAAGCTCACGCCGGGTGCGTGTACGTGCGTGCTCAAGATCCTGAGAGGAGAATGGAGGAGAAGGGATTGCGGCATGGCCATCCCCCCTGGGGGATGATTTCTTGCTTTCTGTCTCTCTGTCTCTGTCTGTCTGGCGAGAGCACGCACCCTATAGCAAAAACCTCTCAAAAAAAAAAAAAGTGATAAAAAGGCCTTACAGTAACAGTATTATTAATGATTTTCTAATTTGGAAAGTTCTACCACACACTTAAGGAAGAAATGATAATTTCCCATAAATATTTTCAGAAACTCATTTTATTTATTTTCTTCTTTAACCTACTAGAGAGTGGTTGTGCTCACTGGAGAGCGAGAGAGAAAGAGAGGGAGAGAGAGAAAGTGAGGAGGAGGGGGAGGAGGAGAAGAAGAAGAAGAAGAAGGAAGAAGAAGAAGAAATAAAATTAAACAAGTTTTTAATAAGAGGAATGAAAGCAAATATCCCCACAAACACTTGTGCTTAAATATTAATAGCAATTTTATTTATAATAGCTTAAAGCATGAAACAACTCACATTTCTAACTGTGAATGGACAAACTACTTCTTTCTATAGTTCAGATACGTGTTTTCCTCCACAATTCATATGCTAGAATTTAACTTCCAAGGGTGGAATTTGAACTGCAGTCAGCCATGTGGGATCTGGCACCCTGAAGTGCTAAAGTTATGAGGCTGGCCCTTAAATTTATTTTAAAAGAAAACTTTATACTATTACCATACATGGACAACAAGTACCTTTTACATTCATGTTAAAAGAATTAACTATTAAAAGTTATTCTCTTTACCAATCTAAAATCATGTGCTCCTTAGCCACGGTCTAATTATCACCCTCTTGGCCACATTGGCCATATAGCCCTGATAGGCGGTCATCTATGAGTGACTTGACTGACAGAGAGGAGCTCATCATAACATGTGACCGCTCATTATTGGATGGGGAGCTGGGAGTGTGTGATGGGATGTTCAGTTCCTGGGCCCAGATCGCTAAGATTAGAGACCTGTCCTGCAAATAAAGCCACAGCCTGGAGAAAAGTGTGAAAGAGAGAAACTGAATGGTACAGGATACTCTGGAGTGATCTGAGTGGGCAGCTGCTTGACAACACCTACCCTGGAAATGGGGTTAGGTGTTACTTTTATTGTGGGGTCTTGCCATCTTGCCATGAATATTTAGCAGAGAAGATCTGTCACTGTGGCTGGCTCTATTGTTTGTTTTCAGGGGCTTTTTTTGCACTTCCATACTTCTTGCCTGGTAAGGGGAACTCAAGTATTCCTTCCATAGGGGGAAGTTGTACCATGCTCAGCATGGCCTTTGAAGGTGTGAGCATGCGCATATGGACAATTTTGCCCATATCCATATCCGTCTAGCACCACGAGTGAAAGGTGACATATTGGTCAGGCCTGGGAGGATACCTGTGTGCATCTGCATTGCTGTGGGAGGGGGAGAAAGCTACATTCTCCAGGTCCTCTAAATGACAGTTTAGGCAATAAAAGATAGATAAGCTCTCCTCCCTTTGGGATCCAGCCACAACCCCTGACAGCATGAGTGATATGCCAGATGTCTCCTTTCTTAGTTCCTGGGACTCCTTGCTCATATTTCTGACTACCTATAATAAGCTCCTTCCATGGACTGCCAAGTATTAATGGTCAGAAATAGGCACTAACTATCAGCAGATGATAAGCAAGTAAAGTAAACAAAATTCAACTTGAACCAGGTGCAGACATGATATGAAGACCACATGGGAGGTTACCAAATCCAACTCTAGAATTTTCTCTGCAGATCTTGAAAAAGTGATTTCCTATGTATGTTTATTCTGCCTTGTTTTGTAATTCTCTTTAATTGGCCATGCGCTCATTTTCAAATGGGTTGGAATGACTGGACCCATAATGTAGTCAGTTCACTACACTTGAATTTGCAAATTTCTGCAAACCTGTAATCTTGCTAGAGTATGGAAGCTGGCACTTCATTAATTATTGTTTAACAAGAAAAAACAAATTGATAATGTTATAGTATTTTCATGCATTTTTTTGTTTTCCATTGCAAAAGCAATGTATATGCCCAATGCAGAAACCCTGAGGGAAAGTTCAGCTGTAACTATAAAAAGAACATAATTTCTTTTGTTTGAATCTGAAAATAAAAATGCTGAGTATGATTAACTCATAAAACCTTAATTTTATTCTAATCATATTAGAATATGGCAAAGAAAGAAAACAAAAGATAAAATGTTTCTATCTCAGTTGTCATGTAGGTAAACTTTATTTATTTACTTATCTTGAGAGCTTTTTGCTATAGGGAATATGTGCTCACCTGAGAGACACAGACAGACAGAAAGAGAGAAATCACCCCTCCAGGGAGATGGCCACTCTCCAATCCCTTCTCCTTCATTCTTCCTGTTGAGATTTTGGGCGTGCATGCACATACACCCAATGTGAGTTTCAAGCTGCCAGGGCTGAGATTCGAGCCATGATCTGCCAAGTGGGAGTCCAGTGCCTTAATCACCACACCACCTGCTGGCCCCCATGTAGGTAAACTTTGACTTTCAATGTGCAGATCTACTTGTACACATGTGATTCTTCCCAGGTATATTTTACCTCTTTCAAAGAATCTAAACTTCTTAAGGGCAGGAAACACTCTCCTTTTATTTCATAGAAAAAACTAGAGGTATTCTGTGATATACCATCTGTTTGTAAAAATCAGTCTCTTTTTCTTTCTTCAATGTCTTTCTCAAGATAATCCTCTGGTGTGGTTGCTCTTTTGCAATCTCTACTGATTACAGTGCTGGGCTAGAAAAGTCCAGGTTATTTTATGCTATTAATTCTTCCACATATCTTCTCTAATCCTCTCTGCCAGGCAGAACTATTTATGAGCCAGGCCATCTTTCTAAGAGCTTCTGTTGGCTTACTTGAGATCCACCTTAGTTCCATAGTTTCCTGATTAATCTTCAGATATGACATTCCAGTCAAAGTCCTGTCCAATAATGAGTATTTCCAATTTCTGATTCAACGCAGCAAGCATTATTGAACTTATACAAATAACCCTTCTACCACAAAATAAGAATACTCCCAAATATTTTCGAATTCCAGAGGGGTCAGGAAGGAAGAAAAGTTTATGTTTCCATTTAAAGAAATGAACAAGAAAAATAGTTTAACAAATTACTGAACTTATCAACAACTCAGAAGAAAGTAAAATGCTTAAATTGGGAAAACAAAGCATAGTAAAAAAAAATTAGTAATGTTTTACTCAAAAGTCATAAAATTCTATTTCACTAGTTCAGTCTTATGTTCAAACTCTCTTCTGTTAAACATGCAGTATTACTGTGGTCCAATCTTTCAGTTTAAGTCCTGGAAGGTAACATTCAATGTTATTATTGATATTTCTTGTCCCTAGCATTAAATTGGCCATTTTCTTCATTGTCTTTTGTTCTTTCCCCTTAGGGGAGAAATATTTTCTTGGTTTTTCATGTTTCTTGTGCCTCTGTGGTGGTTTCTGGCCATTCTGTGACAAAATCTCTCCTCCACTTGTCTGAATATTTTGAGAGTCTAGAAGATGGAGTTTAGAGCATAGCTTCCCTAAACAGGCCAGGACACACCTCAGCTTTAAAATCTGTATCTTCTCTTTTTAAAAATGACACTTTTCTCAGGAAAGAGAAACATGCAGATTAACAACAACAACAACAAAAAGGCATTTATTTGTTTTTAGAGACAAAGTCTTGCTATGTTGCCCAGACTGATCTCAAACTTGCATGACCCTCTTGCCTCAGTCTCCTGAAGGGCTGGGATTTATAGGCCATTTTTTGCCACCACATCTGGCTGACAAAATAAGAATTTCATTTATTTATTTATTTTAAAATTTTTTTAGAGAGATGTTTTGCTATAGGGTGCATGTGCTTGCCAGAGAGACAGAGAAAGATAGAGACAGAAAGTGAGAAATTACCCTCCAGGAGGGATGGCCATACTGCAATCCCTTCTCCTTCATCCTCCTCTCAGGATTTTGGGCACCCATGCACATCATGTCTGACATGAGTTTCCAGTCACCAGGTCCAGGACTTGAACCATAGTCAACTACAGGGGAGTCTAGTGAAGTAACCATTATGTCATCTGCTGCACCCCAAAATAAGAATTTTAAATGGGGATGTAGAATTAAGAAAGAGAAATCTGATTTTCAATCACCACAGCAGTAAGGCAATGACTGGTATTAAATACAAAACTTGACCAAGAATTTATGGCAGTCATAAACAAGGGAAAAGTAAGTGAAGAAGAATAAAAGAAAAGAATAAAAACAGAGAGAAAGAAGGGTTGATATGGATCAAGAAGATATTAAGTAGTACAAGATTTTCATTATCAACTCCACATTGAATAAATTGGAATTTATAAGGCTAGTTCTCATGACAATTTGTGATAAATGAAAAACAAAAAACAAAAAACATGCAGAAGCGTAAATATAGTGAATGCTGTTCTTTGGGATAGTAAAGTAATCAGCTTTAAACTAACAGATTTTTGGCAGTCCAAACAATCTGATGATAAAAATTAGAATATTTAGGGGCCAGCAGATGGCATAGTGGTTAAGGTGCTGGAATCCCACATGGCTAACCACAATTTGAGGTGGAGGCTTGCTTTCTCACTTTTCTTCTTTGTCTCTCTCTTTCTGCCTCTCTCTGAATGCATGTACCCTAGAGAAAATTTAAAATAATAATAATAATCATGACAGTAAATAAAATTAAATAAATAATGATTAGGAATAAACAAGCAAAAAATTAGAATACTTAGAGGTGTGGCTAGATAACATGTCTCTTAAATTCTCTTAACTAAATACTTAATAAAAACAACAACTCAGTTTTTTTTTAAATAGAAGTTGATGTTTGACGTTAGATTTTCAGGAAGATATTTTATCCTAATTACACACAGATATGCATGCTTTGGAATACCTGAATGAGAGGTAGGTCAATATTTATATAGTAGTTTGGAAGCCTTTTATTATTTCATGCAGAAGGAAGCAATGCCTCTTGCAAATACAGATTACTCCCTAGAATCTGTGCCTAATGGGGTCTCTAAAATTTTCAGGGCAAGAATGGAATGACTATTTCAAGTTAGGCCATCATAGTCAGGGCAAAACCTCTGTAAGGCTGGTGCAGGGTGTCTGCTCCAACTTACCCATAGGCCTCTGGAATGAGTTAGCCACAGTGCACACTCAGGAAACGGTATGATTCTCATACCATAAGAAGTTATTGGATATCAACCAATTACATCTTGAGTCATCCAAGCACAATTATTTTTGTTTTGCTGTAGTTAGCGTTTCATTCTTTTTCCTGGCTAGTGTAATAAAACAATGCTATATGCATAAGTATTTGGGCTGTTCACTTAAAACTGTAACCTGATATTTGTAGAAATTGTTCCAGTCTTACTAATTTTGGCAGTGAAGTTAGAATATAGATTTTGCAGTTCTAACTAGGAATTTGCATCAGATTCTACAGGTTACTTCTGTCAATGGAAAATAACCAACTCTAAAAAGTTAATAGTTAATGCAGTTTTTCTTTCTTTCTTTCTTGCTTTTTTTTTTTTGAGAGTTTTTTTTTGCTACGGGTTGTGTGCACTCGCCAGAAAGAGACAGAGAGACAGAAAGCGAGAAATCACCCCCCAGGGGGGATGGCCACACCACAATCCCTTCTCCTCTATTCTCCTTGGGATCTGGGGCACGCATGCACATGCGCTCAGCATGAGTTTAAGCCACCGGGTCAGGGAGTCGAACTGCGGTTGACTACATGGGAGTTCAGCAACGTAGCCATTACACTAACTGCTGGTCCCAATGCAGTTTATTTCTAAGCAGAATATGAGTGACCTAGGTCCAGAGAGGAGGTAAAACATGCCTTTCTCTTGGGGTGATCAGGTACAGGGGTTCCTTCTATTTGATTTTGAGAGCAAGAGACAAAGTTTGGAATTTAGTTAAAACTTTTTCCATTGGTCTGGCCCAAAAAGGTGGGACATGTGGAAGTGGGGGCTTATAGGTTATAGGTGGGTTTATAGTTTTTAGGGTGGTGATTGGAAAAGAAAGGTTGCTGAGATCAGAAAGGAATGTACTTTAACAGTGATAAGGAGACTTAACATGTATCACAAAGATGCTTCAATACTATGCCAGCGGCAGGATGTAGGGAGAATCCTGTTACTAATGGGTTAAAATGGTCTGTCAGCATTTGCGGGCATGACTCCCCCAGAGCCTTTGGAAAGGACTTTAGAAACATAGGAAAAAGCAGTCAGACTTCTGTCCACCCTTCACAACCAGTGAATGGGAGAGATTCACTCATCCTATTATCTAGACCAATAAAATATTTTGAAGGGATTTTTTGATTGCTTAATCTCTTGGTTGTGTTTATTTGGAGGAGCCTTTCTAACACCTGGTCTTAGGGGACCTTTTACAATCTAAGTCACATCAGGTCAATTTGTAGTTAAAAAAAAAGTCTTCCCATCACTCGTGGGTAAAATCTTAAGTCTTCGGAGTGGTCCCTTAGGTCTGTGTGACCTGGCTCTGCCTTTGTCTTTAGCCACCCTCTGTGCTCTTTTGTCACCTTTCCCACCTGGGAGTTTTCATGCTTGCTGTTCCGCTTACCTGGAAGCTTGGCGTCTGGCTCTTTCTTTCCTGTTCTCTAGCTCTCAAGTTCAATGTCCTTTCCTAACCCCCTTCCCATCTAAATTATTGAAGATTCTCTAGTTACCCTCTGGCATCCTGCACTTTTCCTTTGTAGCACTTACTACCCTTGCTAATTGTGAATTTATTTGAGTAGCTATAGGTTACCAGTGAGGGACAAGTTCCAGGAAGTCAGAGGCTCAGTGCTGACTGCCCAAGTGACAGGAATGAAGTGAGTAATGGCAGGATGACCAAGGTTTATAGCCTCAGGGCATTAGTTCCCATGACTGTGGTTGCTTAGAAAATTTTCATTTTTTGTTTTAACAGAAACAAAGAAGATTCTTGGTCATTACTTACAAATGAAATTTGTAGCAAACATTCTTTCCATTCCAGCACTTCCTCTACCAGGTATGTAGTCTGGTTACAGGGAAGTATCTTCTTCCATGGACAGTGGGAGGAAGGGGTGCTGTTCTCCGAGGGGTTGAGCTATCTTGAAAGGTCAGAGTCTAACTAGCAGAGACCTTTACCATCCAGGTGTCACTCAAACCTGGAGAAATTAGCAGCAGCCCTATACCCTCTTCCTGTTAGGAGATGCCATAGGTGGGTAACCGAATTCTGCCTAGGGCCTCTAGGCCTGGGGACCATCCTCAGAAGTAGGATTCTCGGGACCAGCAGTTAGTGTAATAGCTATGTCACTGGATTCCCATGTAGTTGACTGTGGTTCGAGTCCCAGACCCGGTGGCTTAAACTTGCGCCAAGCACATGTGTGTGCGTGCCCAAGATCCCAAGTGGAGAATGGAGGAGAGGGGATTGTGGTGTGGCCATCCCCCCTGGGGGTGATTTCTCACCTTCTGTCTCTCTGTCTCTCTCTGTCTTTCTGATGAGCACACGTGCCCTATGTCAAAAAACTCTCCAAAAAAAAAAAAGGTAGGAACCTCTGAGTGGAAGGAGGAACCAAATGGCATTGATGCCTGATAATGTGGAAAGCAATCAATTTTTATACCAAAGGGGAAAAAGTAACTTTTTAAAGCTAAGGTGTTCTTATTTCTTTGTCTACGAAGACTTAATTATACAAAATGTAAATGCTATTTCATTGCAGATATAAGTTGGCCTAGAAGAAAGAGAATCAAAAACACTTTGTCCTTGTGGGGAGAAGTGTGCTATGGAAGAGCTTTCCTGGTCTGGAGCCAGGGTGGGTGTTGTGGAGAAATCATGAGGCTGAAGAGTGGGGAGACTTGGGTTTGAGTTCTTGATTCAGGCCTGCTCAGCTCTGTCACCACTTCTTCCCAGGGTCCTCAGTTTTCTCACTGTGGAATGAAGGGTATGTGTGAAATAGCAACAAAGATCTCTGCTATTTTAATGTAATATGATTCTAAAAGAGAAGAGAGAAGGAATGGAGTGAGAGAGACAAAATAGAAAGACAAAAAGATGGAAGAAAGGAAGGCAGAAAGGAAAGAAGAAATGCAGGTCAGCTAACTTTTACTAAAAACCGACTAGAGTAGTTAAATTCTAAGTGACAGGAAAGCTAACTTAGCAGTGACTTACACAAGTTTGAGATTTATTTTTATTTCATGCAAAAGTCTAGAGAATGGTCATCCATGGCTACAGTGGCACATCAGGGACTCAGGTCTTCTCTCTTGTTACTCTGCCCAGCATGACTTCCATCGTCAAGATCCAATCATGATCCAAGATGGGGGTGGCCATCTGGTACACCTCACTGGTGAGAGCTTGTTCTTATGACCATACCTACCTACAAGGGGATCTATCATAAATAGCTTTTTATATTAGATAGTTGTGGGGTTCCTATTGGTGAGAAATTAGAGGAGAGATATTAGGATATTAACATAACAAACCCTGCTGCAGTGGTCTCCCCAAGGATTAATTGGGAGGTGTTCAAAAATCACAGAGCAGAATTTCAGTACTGAAAATGGAATCAAGATCATTAAGAATTTTCAATTATATGGTTTGGCCAAAACACAAGACAAAAAATGAAATCAACTTACCCAACCTCTCGAGCAAAGGCAGAGGTTTTGGACTGGTATAAAAACAAACAGCATGGTGAAGAAAGGAAGAGAAAATAGATTCTAGGACCTTCTGTAGACTTGGAAACAAAGTGAAATGGAAGACTGTGCCAGGAAACAAGGAAGTCTGGCCACTCGGCAGAGGTTCCAGAATTTAAAAATTTGAAAAGGACTGAGAAAATTGAGGTAGCCAACTAAGCTATATGCCTACAATTTGCTTTCTTGTTTTCAGCTTATCTCTTGAAATGCCTCACCTTTCACTCCTGTGTGTGAGATTGCAGATGATTCACAAGAGAGAGATGGAAGAGGTGAGAAAACCAAAGCTTTTAGTTTCAAGGTTGTAGCGGAAAGAGGGTGTTCCTCCTTTTCTTCCTCATCTTCCAGAAGCTGTGAAAAAACGCAGAGGATCTGGTGCCTAGGGAAAGCCAGGAGATGACAAGTGAGACTTGAAGCAGGGAAGAGAAGGTCTGAGGCTTGCACAGTTGCTTATCTGGTACACACTCTGGACCCTACTCATACGTCACATTAGGAGTGAGGATACGCTAAGGTCAATGTCTCAGGCAGAAGAGAGAAACTAAAGCCATTTGAGAGTTCTTTCTTCACCCACTCCACAGTCTCTGCTTGCTTATATTATCGCCCTTCTCTTGGAGTCCTTTATCACTTCATAGAATAAAGAGCAGAGAAATTTAAAAAGGAGAGGAGGACAAAAGAAGGGAAATAAATGAGTTAAGATCATGTGAGCTGTTGTATCAGCTTAACAAAATACAATTTGTTCCTATCTCACCTAACAGGCTAACGAGTGGAGGAAAGGGGAGAGCCAGGGAGCCATAGGCTCTGCCATCTTCAACGTGTGGTGGCCATCGGTGCCCTGAGCATTGATATCCAACAGGCAGATGGAAAAGAGCATGGGGATTGCTACTGGGAAGCTTTTCTCACAAGCCTAGAAGTGACTCTTGTCACTTTTGTTCATATTCATTGGTCAGAACTCAGGCATATGGCCAAATTTAATAGAAAAAAAAAAAAAAACCTTGAAAAAGTGGATTATCTATTTGTCTATGAAGAAGAGGGACTGAGTTTTTGACTGACCCTGGTCTTGACCATCATGGACCTCTGAGGGCAGACAGACCACTCTGGAGCAGTCTATACCCATGTAGTAGTGAGGATACAAAGTTAATTTTGCCTAAAGAAGGATTTTAGACTATGGACTAGATGAAAAGATGGAAGGTTAGAATAGTTAGTCTTCCTGGGATAACGCTTTGGCTCATTGCATTGTGACCAGCTATCTCAAAGAGTTCATTGCTATGCTAGAGGCCCAGAATCTTAGGGTTGCTAAGAACTACAAGGATGATCAGTCACATTGAAAAGCTTCTTGCAATCCTCTCCTGCTCAGAGACTGCTACCTACGTAGTTTCTATACTGGGGAGTTATAAATTTTTTTTCCAGAGGATTTTGCCAAGAGCACATGCACTTGCCAGGAGAGAGAGAGAGAGACAGAGACGGTGAAAGGGAGGGTGAGAAATCACCACCACCCCCCGCCCCAGGTCGGGTGGCCACACCCTAATCCCTTCTCCTTCATTCTCTTCTTGCAATTTTAGGCATGCACACACATGTACCCAGCATGATTTTCAAGTCACTGTGTCCAGGACTCGAACCACAATTGGCCATGTGGGAGTTAGCAACGTAACTGCTACACCATCTGCTGGCTCCAATATATTGGGGGAACTTCTCATCTTAAAAGGTAGCCTAAGTCATTAATTTATTAATGAAATACTTTCTAATGTATCCCCTCTGCCAGGCACTGGGAATACAAGGTAACAAACATTTAGCCACAGTCCATAAGAATATGACAGTTTTGAACAATTTCTCTGCCATTTTTGTTAGTTCAATCGAGCCACATACTTGGTTTCTGTGGATGGTGCTTGCCATTACTCTAAGCTCCACATAGCCTAGGCATTTGGTAAATTGCAAGCATAATACCATAGTCCTCTGTCAGACCCAGTCAGCCTGACCCTCATCATCCTAGAAACGTCAATCCTAACACCCATGGGGCATTTGGAAACTGCCCACACTGCATTTTCCAAACCCTCTTCTCCCTCAAGGACATTTTGGAGCCAATCGTTGGTCTAGTTGCAAAGTTGCTTCTCCTTTGCCACTCCATTTTAGGTTTCTACACTTTTTATTTCAAAACCACTGCAAGGACTGAATCTGAGAAATGACCTCCCATTGCAAAGCCACTTCCCACTTCATGTGGCCAGTCAAAATACCATTTGTGCCTAGAAACCAGGGTGCTTTCAAGTCTGTTTTGGAAGATATTCTAGAAGGTCAGTTTAAAACCCTCAGGATCGTCTTCTTTAGTACCACCCCTGCTTCCTCACCTTAGAATTCTAGGTCAACCTGTAGGTAACCTTCACAGTGTTTGCTTCCAATCGCACTGCTAGAAATTCTTTTCTGAATGATGTATCAAACTGTGCAGGAAAGTCCGCATTTGTGGACTGGCAAGCAAAAGTTATTCTTAAAATGCTGCTATTTCAATGTTTAGGCAAAGCCCCATTTTTTAAAGTTTATTTATTTTATTTATGATAGTCTGTGTGCATGCATGTCAGAGAGAGAAAGAAGTACCTTCAACAGGACTTGGTCACGTTGTGACTGAGGCTGTAAGTTGAGGCCAGAAAGGCCTACCAGGTCTGGGACCTTGTAGAGTGGCCGTGAACGCCGGAAAAACAATATGCATGGCCCTTTAACACAGTGCAGAGACAGAAAGGAGGCAAGTCCTGTTGTCATTATCATTAAGGAAATTGCTTGAGAAAGACTTTGTTCTTGCCATGAGTACTTCAACAAGCACCCCTATTTTTCATGCTGTCTTGTTTGTCCCCAAACTGACCATTTGGTGAGTAAAAAGCTGATAATACTCACTGAGCCCTGATGCTCAGAAAGAAGCAAGTCTCTGGAAGTGAAACCAGCTTCTGGAGCTCACCACTCAGTCATGAGGAAGGAGTCATCCACTGTTGACGTGGGGGATTTTTTTTTTTTTTTGAGAGGTTTTTGCTATAGGGTACGTGAACTTGCCAGAAAGACAGAGAGAGACAGAGACATAAAGCCAGAAATCACCCCCCCCCCCCCTGGGGGGGTGGCCATGCTGCAATCTCTTCTCATCCATTCTCCTCTCGAGATCTTGGGCACTCATGCACACACACCTGGAGTGAGCTTAAATCATGGGTCCGGGACCCAAACCACGGTTGGCTACATGGGAGTCCAGGGACATAGCCATTACGCCAACTGCTGGTCCAGACGTGGGGGATTTTCAAAACCTGCCTTTCTCCCACTAAACCATAGAGATGCAATTATTGCCTGACTGTGACTATTAAACAAGAAAACAAAGAAATAATAGAACTCAGCCAGTAAGGGGAAGGGTAAGTCAGGGTGAGCAGTCGGCCTAGCGGTTACCTGGCTGGACTCCCACATGGCCTACTGGGGTTGGAGTTCTAGACTCTGTGGCTTGAAACTCACACCGGGCATATGTACGTGAATGCCCAAGATCCTGGGAGGAAAACGAAGAAGAGATTGTGGGGTGGCCATCCTCCCTTGGGGGTGATTTCTCATTTTCCCTCTCACTGTCTCTGTTTCTCTTTCTTTCTAGAGAGTACACATACCCTAAGGCAAAAAACTTCTTATTTTTGTTTGTTTAGAGAGTTTTGCTATAGGGCTTGTGTACTCACCAAAGGGGGAGAGGTTTCAGTGTGGATGATGATAAAGTCTTGAGTTGCCTGGTCTTACAGAATATAGACTACCACTCTATTTGAGCTACAAAGCCAAATTACCCCAGGCAGATGGACTCTCGGGTTGAAAAAACTTCTAGAACTTTGTTCTCAGAGCTGGGGCACTTCCTCGTATTTTTGCTAAGCCCCTCTGATGAGTCTTCATGGTTATCTACTGACTGGTGAAGTGGAAGTGGGAACAGAAGAGAAAATAGGAGAGAGCAGGGGTGAATCAGGGAGGGTAGGCCAACTCCAAGGATCCATGAGGTCACCAGTCGGTTATCTTATGCTATGAACTTGAATGGGGAAATGGGCTGAGTGACTGTGTTCGTCTGCTGCAGCCCTCGGGGCCCTTCTGAAGGCAGAAGTTTGGCGTAGAGAGTGGATGCCATTAGTCAGCGCCCTGGGCTGACCTGAGTCAGCATCTCCTTACTTTGCCCTTGGCATGCCTCATGTTCAGGGTTCCTGGAAGGGTTCTAAAGGAGGTCCCCAGTGCCTGACTGTCATGAGGGTGGAACAGCAGAGTGTTCAGTATTTTGTCCAAGCCCCACTGGACATGAGCATGTGTATGCATGAGTCTGGTGGGCGGCATGGATGTGCCTAGCTGATCCAGGATATGCACAAGGACAGGCCTCCTCCCTGTCCCACCCCACCAGCCCTCTGTGTTCTATTTTAAAAGCCTCAGGGTAGCCTGATCTGAGGGCTGTCCATCCCATCCCCTCCTTGTTTACTGGAACATTGGGTCACTGCAGTGCAGCTGGAATGCAATCTCTGGCGATTCAGCAAGGCCGAGGCGGGCCCTGCAAGGCATCCTGTCCTCGCACTGTTTTCCCTTCCCTCCCACTGAGTTTTCTTGGAAGTTCTGAGCCAGGCTCAGTGTGTATCTCCAGAAATGCATTCCACATTCCCAGCTGCTTGCAACTCAGCAAGGATCACTGCCTCCCTTTTTGAAATCCAGGTGCCCTGAAGGTTAGAGATGAAAAAGGTGGCGCCTGGGAAGGGAGGAAGCAAAGCACTACAGGATGCTGGGAATGGGGTGACCAAGACTCTTATGGCTGTGACTGCCTGCTGTCACATATAGCTCAAGCACGTGAGCCCACCCAGGAACAGAGGCAAATAATCTGTGTGTAGATGCCTTTGTGAAAAGGCTGACGAGCAACTTACCTCTCAGCCAGGAGAGGCTGGCAATGGCTGCACCCTCCTCTCCCCCAGCACAGGCCTTGCCCATCTCCACCACCCTGAGCTCAGGTGCTACTCCCAATTTCCCTCCAACCTTCTTGCCCTTTTCCCCTTCAGTCTTTTCTCTTTTCATCATGATTATGTCACTCCTTCCTGGACTAGAGGAAATAATGAGGCAGGGTGTGTGTGTGTGTGTGTGTGTGTGTGTGTGTGTGTGTGTGTGTGGTGGGGGAGGGACAGGGAGCAGAGTGAATTAACCGGAGACATCAACTGCTTAGGTGATATTTTTCTCATTAAGAGAGAATAGAGTGCCTGTGCCTTTTCTTAGATTCATCCTTGCTGTTGAGTGATGCAATGATAATTTAGGGACCATCCTTGGTTCCCAAAGCATGGTCCTTGGATCTGCAGCATCAGTGTCCTCAAATCTATTAGACATGCACATTCTCCGGCCCCACCCCAGACCTACTGAAATCAAAGAGAGGGTGTGTGTGTGTGTGTGTGTGTGTGTGTGTGTGTGTGTGGTGGGGGAGGGACAGGGAGCAGAGTGAATTAACCGGAGACATCAACTGCTTAGGTGATATTTTTCTCATTAAGAGAGAATAGAGTGCCTGTGCCTTTTCTTAGATTCATCCTTGCTGTTGAGTGATGCAATGATAATTTAGGGACCATCCTTGGTTCCCAAAGCATGGTCCTTGGATCTGCAGCATCAGTGTCCTCAAATCTATTAGACAAGCACATTCACCGGCCCCACCCCACACCTACTGAAATAAAAAAATTCTGGGGGTAGAGCCGGAGATCTGATGCACATTCTCCGGCCCCACCCCAGACCTACTGAAATCAAAAAATTCTGGGGGTAGAGCCGGAGATCTGAGTTTAGTAAGTCCCCCAGGTGATTCTGGTATGGATCAGAGCTTCCGAAGCCCTGGGGTAGGGAAGTCTCTGTGGGGCTGGTGGGGAAGGAAGGTATTTCTTTCTGCCCTCCAGACGTGAGGACAGAATCTGAGCCACACCGGTGAGGTCTGGCTCACAGCAGTGACTTTCAAGCTGGGGCAAGGGTGAGAGTGAATGTGAGGACTGGAAGGTGATGGGTCCTGCTCTGACGTGCCTGGTGAGTGCCTTCAAGGGCCATGTTCTGGTCAGGGACCTGGAGCTTCCTGGTCTTTGTATTGTTCCCAGCACCCCTAGGAGCTCGAGGACACCTGATACCCGTTATGTAACAGTGTAGATTCTATGTCTCCACTTTCATCTGCTCTTAGGCAACAAATCTGAATACTAGTTTTAGATGGAGGTTGTGAAATCAATTTTTTTCATTTCTTTTTTTTTTGGACTAACAAGCAAATAGCTAAACATACATGTCCTTCACCTTGGTAATTCTTTCCTTTTTATCTTCAGAAAGACTTTACAAAACAACCCCAAAGATTGGGATCTTCAAGTCAAGGCTTGTGATGTTCAGTTCAGTAGCTACTAGCTATGTGTGTGGCTGAGCAACTGGAAAGCAGGCAGGCAGACTAGCTGGGCTGTCAGTGTGACGCACACACCAGATTGTAAAGGCCTAGTCTGAAAAAAGGTGTACTTTATTTCATTAAAATATTTTTATATTGATTTCATGTTGTTGGTAATAGGTTGAATATGTTAGGTTAAATAAAATTTACTTTTGGCCAGCCAGATAGCGTGGTTGTTAAGGTGGCTGGATCCCATGTGGCCAACTTGAATGTTCAAGTCCCTGACCCAGCAGCTTGAGAAACATGCTGGGTGCATGTGAGTGCATGCCCAAAATCTAAGAGGAGAATAGAGGATAAGGGATTGTGGTGTGATCATACCCCTGAGAGATGATTTCTCATTTTCTCTCTCTCTTCCTAAAGTGAGAGCACATGTCCTATAGCAAACTTTAAAATATACATATATATATATATATAAAAAATTCACCCATTTCTTTTTACTTTAAAAAATTTTAAATTACAGGGACCAGTCATTGGCATAATGGCTATGTCGCTGGACTCTCTCCCATGTAGTCAACCACAGTTCGAGTCCCCGACCTGGTGGCTTAAACTCATGCCAGGCATGTGTGAATGTGTGCCCACGATCCCGAGAGGAGAATGGAGGAGAAGGGATTGTGGCATGGCTAATCCCCCAGGGGGTGATTTCTCGCTTTTTGTCTCTCCGTCTTTCTCTGTCTTTCTGGTGAGCACACACACCCTATAGCAAAAACCTCTGCCCCCAAAAAAGATTTAAATTACACATGTGACTTACATATTTGTACATTTTTTTTTTTCAGACTAAGCCTTTGCAATCTGGTGTGAGCCTAAGGCATAAAACCTCTAAAATAAAGAAAAAAAAAGGTAAAAAACAATCATGCCAGGTGCATATGGGTGCGTGCCCCAAATCCTAGGAGGACAATGGAAGAGTGCTGGCTTGATTAATTTAGTATGGTGATCAAACCGCGTTTTAGGGGGAACTAGGGGTTATGCTAGAAGCAAATACAGGCGAGCAGGTCTAAGTGACAACATTTATGTTCAGGTGAGGCTATGTAGTTTAGAGCGTGCCACTAATCCCCTGGCTTTTGGAGTTAGACATACTAGAGTATGCCACTTACTGGGCAAGTCACTTAACCTCTCTGGACTGCAGTTTTCTCATCTTTAAAATGATGTTGGGACCAGAAGGTGGTGTAGTGGTTATGGGTGCTGGATTCCCATATGGCTGATCGTGGTTCAAGTTACGGACCTGGTAGCTTACTTTCTCTCTCTCTCCCTCTCTGGTCAAATTAAAATAAATAAAGTAAAATAAATAAAATAAAGTTAAATAAAATAATTCTTCGGTTGTCTCAGCTCTTGACTTGAAGGACTTTCGTGAGCATTAGCTAAGACAATATATGTAAAAGGCTTAACTATTCCTGGCTGTTAATGAAGTACTCAAAACTAACTCTCCTTAAGAAGAAAGAAATTCTATTATTAGGTAATGTTAGGTACTGATTGTGAAACCTTCATTTCTGAGACTTTTAGGTACTGATCTTGGAATCTTCATTTCTGACATTTAAATAGATTCTCTTATGTCTTGGCTCCTATGTCATATGCCTCTAAGTGTTGGATATATTTTTTTTTAAAAGCGTTTTGCCATAGGGTTCATGTGCTTGCTGGAGAGAAAGAGTGAGAAGGAAAGCGAGAAATCACCCCTTAAGTGGGACGGCCATGCCACAGCCTCTTCTCTTCCATTCTCCTCCTAGGATTTTGGGCATGCACCCATATGCACCTGGCATGATTGCTTTTTACTTTTCTTTTCTTTTCTTTTAGAGGTTTTTGCCTTAGGGCTCACACCAGATTGCAAAGGCTTAGTCTGAAAAAAAAAAAAAAAAGTACTTTAATTTGGAGAAGTCACGCCCCCCAGGGGGATGGCCACACCACAATCCCTTCTCTTCAGTTCTCCTCCTGGGATTTTGGGCATGTAAACACAGGCACCCAGCTTGAGTTTGTTTTGTTTTGTTTTAAAAATGTACTTTATTTATTTATTTTAATTTGACCAGAGAGGAACAGAGTGACAGGGGCAGGGGGTGGAGGAGTGAGAAAGTAAGTCGCTGGGTCCGGGGCTCAAACCACAATCAGTCATATGGGAGTCCAGTGCCTTTAACCACCATGTCACCTACTGCCCCCATCCCCCTTCCACCAGCTTGAGTTTTAAGCTGCTGGGTCTGGGACCCACCAGCTTGAGTTTTAAGCTCTGGTTCTGGGACTCAAACCATGGTCATTCATATGACAATCCAGTGCCTTAACCACTACATAACCTGCTGGCCCCAGATACTTACCTTTTTTTTTTTTTGAGAGAGAATTTTGCCATAGGAGGCATACACTCATCATCGAGACAGAGAGACAGAAAGCAAGAAATCACCACCACCATCACCCCCAGCAGTGGTGGCCACACCACAATCTCTTGTCTTCTATCCTCCTCTTGAGATCTAGGGCATGCTGCACACGTGCCCAGCATGAGTTTTAAGCCATTTGAACTGTGGTCGGCTACATGGGAGTCCAGTGACACAATCATTATGCCATCTCCTGGTCCTAATACTTACCTTTTTAATGTATCATCAGCTGGAAATCCGCAGCTGAATGGGGGGCCTCCCCATCACTCACTGCCGTGGCACTTAAGGTTTTCACATGAAGACCTGGATTCCTCAGTGGACTGTTTCTAGACAGACACCTGCTGGTTTTTTTATACTTATAAAATGTGTCAGTTTACATGGCTAGACAGTGGCCAAAACCAGTGTACTTTCTGAATGAGGAAACAGGAATTTCTTCATTTACCAATATTCCAGAGGAGCAAAGACAGGGTTGGGTGGGAAGCTGGGAGAAAATGTGAGAATCCTGGCTTTGATCACTAACTACGCCCTAAAAAAGAGCTTAGTCCTTGGGACCAGCAGTTGGCGTAATGGCTATGTCACTGGACTCTCATGTAGTTGACCATGGTTCGAGTCCCGGACCTGGTGGCGTCTTAAACTCATGCTGGGTGTGTGTGTGTGCATGCCCAAGATCCCAAGAGGAGAATGGAGTAGAAGGGATTGTGGCATGGCCATCCCCCCGGGGGGTGATTTCTCACTTTCTGTCTCTTGGTCTCTCTCGTGAGCACATGCACCGTATAGCAAAAACAAAAACAAACAAACAAACAAACAAGGGCTTATTCCTACTGTCCATAAGATAGCACAGAACGTCTAGCAATTCTTCAAGGAGAAGGCAGTTTTCTCCCTAGGTTTACAAGAGGGTGGGGTGAAAGAAAAGGAGGATAAGTGATGTGAGGGATGGGAGGGAAAAACCAAACAGTAAAAAGTGGTGGCTGGCTCTGTTTTGAAAGAAGCTGAGTGTCACATCATGGTAGCGGGACTCCAGGTGCAGAGTCTCTGAGCTCCCACAATGCTGCTCCCGTGATAAGGCCTGTGACAGTTTATCACTAATAAGAAAGATCCTGCGTTTTCTTCCAGAACAACCACAGGTATGAAGTAGAGATTTTGCAAGGTGTTTCCATCCAAGGTTGGGTGTCCCAAAGATTTGTTTTGGGCAGGATTCAACCTTAGGAAAAAAGAAGCAAAATGTAGAGCTGATATACCTAGCTGAGGAAGGGATTGAAGAACGTTTGGTCTCTAAATCATACTACTTAATTTATCATGATTGCTGCCGTTGTTGTCACTGTCATCGTCATCATCAAAACAAGTACCTTTTATTCCGAGCTTCCTTCATGCCAGAAGCTTTGCTAAGTGCATTTCATGTTGATCTCACGTAATTCTCTTGACAGCTTTTATTAGGACATTTTTATACATGAGGAAACCAAGCATAGAGACATTACGTAACTTGTTCAAAGTTAACGCCCCTGGCACTGGGCTTGCCGGAAATTTTATGCTCAATAAACAGAGATGCAAATTGAGAGTGCCTTATTACAGATCATGAAGGGAATCCCTATATCAGACAATCTTAACCTTAGATCAACTCTGAGGCCTGTTTTTATAAGAAATATTTTTTAACCCTACATTTATTATTTGGAAATGAAAATAACATATTACATAACCCACCTAAATACACTGTTTGAAATCATTATTTTGTCATAAAGAGACATAAAATGTATATATTTATAATAAAGTAATATATCTGTCAATAAGCAATGAGATCATCAGATGCTTGCACCTGTGTACAGAATGACTAGGGAAACCTCACCTGCAAGTGCTAATCACTCACATCCCAGAAGTGAAGCTGACTTTAGTGATATGACTGACAAGGCAGACAACTGGTAAAGTCAAGAAAAAAATTTACCTCGATATGTATGTTGATTACATACTGAGAAAATAAAATATTTATTTATTGTTTTAATTTTTTAGAGAGAGATTTTTTGCTATAGGATGTGTGTGCTCACTGGAGAGACAGAGATACAGAGAGATATAAAGTGAGAAATCGCCCCCCCCCGCCCCAGGGAAGATGACCACATCCAATCCTTCTCCTCTATTCTCTTCTTGGGATTTTTGGGTATGCACACACAAATGCCTGGCGTGAGTCTCAAGCTGCCAGTTCTGGGACTCAAACTACGGGCAACGATGTGGAAGTACAGCAACAAAACCATTACACCACCTGTGGTCCCTGAAAACTCAGGATTTAAAATAAATTTTTTTCTTCACTCATGATACAGCATGTATATGCACACATGAGAGAGAGAGAAAGCCTAAATAGACCAATAATAAGTGCAGAGATTAAAGCAATGATTTTTTCCCCAGGAAAGAAAAATCTAGGTCCAAATAGCTTCACTTCTGAATTCTGCTAAACTTACAATGAGCTAACCCCAATTCTTCTCAAACTATTTCTAAAGACTCGAAAAGAAGGAATCCTCCAAAACTCATTTTATGAAGTCTCTGTTACTTTCATATCAAAACAAGGCAAGGATGTAGCAAAAAAAGAAAATTACAGGCCAAAATCTCTGATGAATATTGATACAAAAATTTTCCACCAGATACTAGCAAACCGAACCCAACAACATATATAAGATTATGCACAAGATTATACACAATGACCAGGAAGTCCTTATCCTGAGGATGCAAATATGACTCAACATACATAAAACAATAAATGTAATACACCACATTAACAGAATGAAAGAAAAAAATATATGCTCATATCTATAGATTCAGAAATAAACGTTTGATAAAATACATCTCTTCATGATCAAGACTCTCAGCAAAACTGGGGCAGAAGGAACATTCCTTAACATAAGAAAAGACAAACCTACTGCAAGCATCACACTGAATGGGGAAAAGCTGAAAGCTTCCCCATTAAAAACTGGAACAAGACAAGGTTGCCCACTTCTTCCCCCACTGTTCAGCACCATGCTAGAAGTCCTAGCCAATGCAATCAGACAAGAGAGCAAAATAAAAGGCATTAAGATGGGAAAAGAAGAAGTTAAATTGTCCCTATTTGCAGATGATATGATTGTATGCCCAGAACATCCAAAGGAATTCATGAAAAAACTCCTAGAAGTGATAAATGAATTAAGTAGTTTCAGGATACAAAGTCAATCTACAAATATCTATAGCATTTTTATACAACAATACTGAACAGGCTGAAACAGAATTGAAGAAATTAATCCCATTTACAATAGCTACAAAACAAATAAGATACCTAGGAATAAATCTAAGCAAAGAAGTAAAAGACCTTTATAAGAAAAACTATAAAAAACTGAAAAAAGAAATTATTATATAAATAAATGGAAGGACATCCCATACTCTTGGGTCAGAAGAATAAATAGAATCAAAATGTCATTCCTACCAAATTAATTTACATATTTAATGCAATTCTGATCCAGTTATCTGAGATATTCTTCACATAATAGAAAAAAATTATAAACTTTGTCTGGAATAAAAAAAGACCTCATATTACCAAAGCAATACTGAATTGAAATAATAAACTAGAAGACATCTCACTACCTGATTTTTTTTTTTTTTTTGGAGAAGTTTTCGCTATAGGGCACATGCGCTCGCCAGACAGAGAGAGAGAGACATAGAGACAGAAAGCGAGAAATCACCCCCCAGGGGGGATGGTCACGCTGCAATCCCTTCTCCCATTCTCCTCTCGGGATCCTTGGCATGCACACACACACGCCCAGTGTGAGTTTTAAGCCACCGGGTCCGGGACATGAACCGCGGTCGACTACGTGGGAGTCCAGCGACATAGCCATTATGCTAACTGCTGGTCCCAAGGTACACATTGTTTATCCCCACTCAGTTTGTACCGAGTGTCTGCACTTAGGGCTGCGAGATCTGAAGATGTGATGTTGGAGAAGACTGGTGTGCTGGTGTGGATACTAGTGACAGTAAGGGGGAAATTGGTTGTTAGAGAGTGAGTGGTGGGGGCAAAAAAAAAAAAAAAAAAAAAAAAACACTTAAAGAAAAAAAGATAATCCTTCCTTAATAGGGTTGGTGTGAAGATTGAGTTGATACAGATAAAACAATTAGAACACAGCCTGCCACTGAAAAGCGCTGAAGACATTTTGACTTTTTTCTTTCCTTTTTAAAAAATGAGTTGCTTAGATTTGCTCCTTCTATAGGACCTAAAGATACAGGCTATAGAAAGATAAGAGTGGGTTATCTAGTAATTTTTAGTTCCTCCTCTGCCTGTCGCTGCTGTTATATAAACACGATATTTTGCAGTTATGAGAATGCAATCTTGTGTAAATTCAAATAAGCAATGGAATCCACTTTTTTTTTTTTTTTTGAGAGATTTTTGCTATAGGGTGCGTGCACTTGCCAGACAGGCAGAGAGAGAAATAGAGACAGAAAGCGAGAAATCACCCCCCAGGGGGGATGGTCACGCTGCAATCCCCTCTCCTCCATTCTCCTCCCGGGGATCTTGGGCACGCACGCACACGCACTCGGCGTGAGTATTAAGTCACCGGGTCCGGAACGTGAACCGCAGTCAACTATGTGGGAGTCCAGTGACATAGCCATTAAACTAACTGCTGGTTCCCATGAATCCACTATTTTTTAAAAGAATTTTAAATTTTTCTTTGAGAGGTTTTTGCCATACGGTACGTGTGCTCGCCAGAAAAACAAAAACAGACAGACAGAAAGCGAGAAATCACCCCCCCAGGGGGTATGGCCACACCGC